>NC_041404.2:101172504-101490004 GCF_900747795.2 Erpetoichthys calabaricus
GCTACTTGCCATTCCTTATACTCTATAGATTTATATGTTTATTGCTTAGTCTGTAGATTTAGATAAGGAAATATTTAAACATTTGCAATTATAAGTTGATTTCTGACTGTATGAATTCCCTAGTTTAATGAATATGTGTTCCATCTATTCCTTTTACTTCCACAGTATACCCAGTGGATCTCTTTAAAACAATCTATTAAGAGGAGAACAATAAAGAAAATATTTATAAAAGGCTCTATTACATCATTTGTCTACAGGCTGGCCATTGTCCATCGACAGAGTGGTGGGGTCTTTCGGGTCAACTGTTGAGGATCCTGTCTGATTGTGCCAGTAGTGGAATTCCCAGTAAAATAGGGTTCTGTCAAATTATTTTAAAACAAGATATTACAACAACCAATTGGACCAACTTTATATTTTAATCAGAACGTTCTGGATGCTGGGCATACAACCAGACTCAAAATCCCTTTCCAAAGAGAAAGTTGTTATAAAAGGAATTTGACTAGATAAAGACATTGCTATGTACATTTGCACATAAATCAGTTAGAATTATATTGCTGTTGCATTCCTTAAGCTGCGAAGGGAGATCCTTTGAATAAACAATAACTCATCAAAGGGTTGAAACATCCTAATAGACAGTTTACTTACATCAAAGTGTTAAATTATATTATTGTCTTACATGAAACTTCTAAGGCCAAAGGGTGTTTATTGGATACACAGGTGGTTATTAGGAAAAAATTTTTTCTTTTTATATAAAAGTGTTAAATTATATTGTTTTGTTACCACATCAACACAGTAACCAAAAAGAATTACATAATGTTTCACCCCAAGTGAGGTGCTATTCTGTTAACCAATAATCGCTATTCTTCTAGAAATAAATACATTAAATACATAAAGGTTGCTTAAATCACCTGTTGCATGATGAATGAGGTCAGCCATAGAGGTTGGATTTGAAGAAAAATCAGGATTATAAGTACATTAGTGACTGCCTAACACAGGTGTCCCTTGACCTGCTAGTAAAAATCCCTAGCAGTTCAATTGTGAAGAGCAGCAGTCCTCAGTGCAGCTAGTTCAGCACTGATTTCAGTACTTGACTCTGCCGTAGAATTGGCCACCATCTGTAGTACCTATGTAAGTTCATTAATATAATGCCCATAATGTGGAGATGTTACAACTGGAAGAAAGATGCCAAACACTTGAAGCCTCTTTAAAACTGGTTGATTTGTTGGATGTTGCACCTTTGGAGTAGTCCTGGTAAAACATTGTCTTCTGTAACAAAGGTGCTGTGGGTTCTGTACCAATTAATCATAAATGATAAATTTGGGTAACCAGGGATAAGCATGTTGTACATAGACAAAACATAGATGAAGCCGTCGATTTTGCCTGTGCAAGGCTTAGAATCAAGTTGTCTAAAATCAAGTCAGAAAAACTGTATTGGGTTTACATCATTTGTAGGGTCTTATATTGTCACTGTTTGACAAAACCGATTTATAGGACTTTATAGATTTATAGAAGTGAAGTGATGTAAATTATGCTATAACACATCACTCATATCACAAATGAACAATACCAGATCTGCATCATGGTCAGGAAATGGATAGAAAGTGGAGAGTTTTGTTTCTCTTTAAATATAACCTTATTCTTTTCTGTCAAAATCTTTGTTTCTTCTAAGGGTGAATTTTCTGTCCAGGAACGAAAAGTGACCATGTCAGAATTCTTGACTGCCCTCAAAAATGGATATGTTAAGGAGGTTTTTGGGTCTGGTACTGCATGTGTGGTGTGTCCTGTTGGAAGAATACTATATGAAGGAGAGGTTAGTTACATTTTTCCATTAGCTTGTTAACAAATATAAATTTCTTTATTTGTCCGAGTATAATTGTCTGAAATCTTTGACCTAATTTTCTTTTTGTTTCTTTCTATCTCCATTTCTTTTTTTCCTCCATCATCTTGTGTCTCTATATACTTCGTTACTGTACATGACTAGTCTGCACATTAAACCTTGTTTTTACCTACAGAACTATCATATTCCCACAATGGAGAATGGTCCAAAGCTTGCTAAAAGATTCTTGAAAGAACTAACTGACATACAGGTAACTTATCTTTATTCCATGTAGTCTTAAATATAGCCCTGCTTTTAAAAAAATATATTATTCACCGTGTTTAGTCTTGATAGGCAGTTCAGTCCGTTTTTATCTGCCTAATTTGGGCTTTCCTTGGTATTGTGGCATTGTCACAGGGCCAAAAAGCCCCACCCTGCATCAGAAAAAAAGAATACCACCAAAGTGTAAATTTCAATAGTATTGCAGTTTGAAAAATTTTATTCTTTAAAATATTTATAATTGTTAAACCAGAAAAGACTAGCAGAGTTACTTCTGGAAGTCTGGGCTGTGAATGTTAATGATGGGTAATGCTGTTGCATATCATAAATGGGCATATTAGAAAAGTTTTTATTACTGCAGACTAACTATCCATCCATTATCCAACCCGCATCATCCTAACACAGGGTCACGGGGGTCTGCTGGAGCCAATCCCAGCCAACACCGGGTGCAAGGCAGGAACAAATCCCCAGGCAGGGCACACCCACACACCAAGCACACACTAGGGACAATTTAGGATCGCCAGTGCACCTAACCTGCATGTCTTTGGACTGTGGGAGGAAACTGGAGCACCCGGAGGAAACCCACGCAGACACGGAGAGAACATGCAAACTCCACACAGGTTGGACCCGGGAAGCGAACCCAGGTATACTTACTATGAGGCAACAGCGCTTCCACTGCGCCACTGTGCCAGACTATTTAGGACAAAAAGACTGCCAATTCATTTTACCAATTTTTTTCAAAATAACATTGCTAATTCTTAATTTTTTCAAAATTAAATTAAGTCAGGTTTTGAAAGTACCTGAAATACCACTCACTACCACACTTCTTGGTAACTTACTTGGTAATTTCATGTGTCTCTGATACATTGTGAAGAACTACTTTTCGGAAGTAGGCAGAAAATTTGATTTTAACAAGTTGATAAAGTAGGAACTGGGATCCACTGTACTAATTTGCTTAATAAATTTACACATTCTATCATGTGACTTCTTAATCTTCAAAACTGTACAAGGTACTCCCGGTTAGGCCTCAATAGTGTTTTATATATGTTAAACATAACCTCCCTTGACTTGCACTCTACATTTAATGCTATATAACCCTCCATCCTCTTAGCATTATTAATGGCTTCTGTGCACTGCTGCAGGCAGTAACGAGTTCACTGTTTTTTCATGGGTCATTCTCATAGGGCAAGACATTTCAGACCTCTCCTTGTGTATTGAAATATGTATAACTTTTTACTTCCTATGTACAGATATAGATGAAAATACTGGTGCCTTTTCACTGTTAAAACAGAAATAATGATATTCTTTGAATTAAGTTTAAACAGACAAAAGTAATTGGCATCCATGATTCTTTATTCTATAGAGCAGACTTTGAATTTGATTTAGGACTTGGACAAAATGAAAATTACATAGTCAAAATTATTAGATCCCTAATAGTTTTTTTGGGTCAATATCTGTAACCAAGTGCTTTCTGTATCTTTTTCCAATCTTAACTAGCAATTTCGCCCACTCTTCTTGACCAAACTGTTTCAGTTTTCTTAGGTTTCTGACACTTGGCAATATGTTTCACTCCTGAGTGCTCTGATAGTTTTTTTTATTTCATTGTGCCCTACACAGATTTTGCACAGCAACGCCATAACATTAATGAGCTTCTTCCTTGTTTCACAATACTGATGATATTTTTATCTTTGTAAGCATCACTTTGTCTTCTGTGAATAAAGAGCTGCTATGATTTAGAAAAAAGCTCTAATTTACTTTCATCTGTCCAAAGAACATTCTACCAGAAGGACTCAGGTTTGTCAACATGGATTTTAGAAAACTCTATTCTACTCTAGTCTGACTTTCGGAATTGGAATGTTCCTGGGTCTTCTAACATGGAGCCCACTTTCATTCAGACAGTGACAGATGGTATGACTTGAAACTGTTGTACCCTGATTTTTTCTGTTCAGTTTGATGTTTTCTTTGGTTCTTTAGCCACCATTCAAACTATCTTTCTGTTCAGTCTAGGTTCAGTGTTCCTCTTGCAACCATGTCTACCGAGGCTGACTATGGAGCCATGGACCTTGTACTTCTTGATAATATTAGCTACCTTTGACACAAGAACATGAAACCCTTTGGAGATGGTCTTCTAGCATTTATCTAAATGAAATTTGGCTGTTACACTCTTCCTTTCCTCCTCAGACAACTCCCTTCTTTTCCTTCTGTATTCCATGCTCAGTATGATATACACAGTGACACAGCTCAGCAGAATGAATACTATGCTCCATTCAAATAAACAAAGTAACTGTAAGATTGAAGACACCAATGATGCTAATTGGAGTAATTTGTCTGCTTGAGATATCACTACAGTCCAGTTACGTATGTCTTTTAACTTCTTAGGGTTCCCAATATTTTTTTCATTAAACTTTCCTTTCATTTTTTTAAAATAATATGCTAAGTCCTAAGTCAAAAGCAAAGTTTCTTCTGTTTGAAATATTAAATAAAAACGTTGGATACCAATTACATTTGTCAGTTTTAACTTATTTCACTTAAAATTGTGATTCTGTTTTAAATAGTTGAAGGGTACCAATACTTTTGGTCATATCTGCAGTACATTTATTTACGTTAAATTTCATCCATCACAAATCTACCCATCACTGTATTTTGTCCCGGTCTCTCTGTGTAGATTTAGCTGATTCTAGATTATATAACATTCAGCCTTGTTTGGTCTCATCTGCAAACTTAATCAGCTTTTTATTCATATTCTTATCCAAATCGTTTATTAAGACCTGCAGCACCAGTACTGATCACTTAGGGAAACTCCTTTTAATATGACGTTGAACCCACTGCCAATTTTAGGTCTGTATTCTTAATACAGTAATCCCTCCTCCATCGCGGGGGTTGCGTTCCAGAGCCACCCGCGAAATAAGAAAATCCGCGAAGTAGAAACCATATGTTTATATGGTTATTTTTATATTGTCATGCTTGGGTCACAGATTTGCGCAGAAACACAGGTGGTTGTAGAGAGACAGGAACGTTATTCAAACACTGTAAACAAACATTTGTCTCTTTTTCAAAAGTTTAAACTGTGCTCCATGACAAGACAGAGATGACAGTTCTGTCTCACAATTAAAAGAATGCAAACATATCTCTTCAAAGGAGTGCGCGTCAGGAGCACTGAATGTCAGAAAGTGAGAGAAAACCAAACAAATCAATAGGGCTGTTTGGCTTTTAAGTATGCGAAGCACCGCCGGTACAAAGCTGTTGAAGGCGGCAGCTCACACCCCCTCCGTCAGGAGCAGGGAGAGAGAGAGAGAGAGACAGAGGAAAACAAACAGTGAAAAATCAATACGTGCCCTTTAAGCTTTTACGTATGCGAAGCACCGTGCAGCATGTCGCTTCAGGAAGCAGCTGCACACAGAAGGTAGCAACGTGAAGATAATCTTTCAGCATTTTTAGACGAGCGTCCGTAGCGTCTAGGTGTGCGAACAGTCCCCCTGCTCACACCCCCTACGTCAGGATCAGAGAAAGTCAGCGCAAGAGAGAGAGAGAGAGAGAGAAAGAAAAGTAAGTTGGGTAGCTTCTCAGCCATCTGCCAATAGCGTCCCTTGTATGAAATCAACTGAGCAAACCAACTGAGGAAGCATGTACCAGAAATTAAAAGACCCATTGTCCTCAGAAATCCGCGAACCAGCAAAAAATCCGCGATATATATTTAAATATGCTTACATATAAAATCCACGATAGAGTGAAGCCGTGAAAGGCGAAGCGCGATATAGCGAGGGATCACTGTACTTTCTATTCAAATCTAAATATCATTATTTAGAGGTGGCTCATTATCCAGCTGAAGAAGACATGTATTGAAATGCTGTTTTACATAAATGGCGACTCATTGGCCAGTTTTGTATATCTTTCATAAATAATACATAACCATCTATCTTATACTCATCCCCATCCCTCTAATTTGGCGAGGATTATTGCTGTATAAGCATAATTGGAGTACTGTAAATACATAATTCCAGCTCAATTGTCCATGTGTCAGGACAACAAATATATATATCATACTGTATGATTTCAAATCCACTTTGAGGGATGTATCTTGCTAGACTTACTCAGCTCTAACAGTTGTTTTTTAGTTTTGTGTCATATGGAACATTTTTGGCCAATTTTTTTTATTATTAAATTTTTTGGAAAAGAGTCAATTTTAAATATAACATTTTTATTTCATAATAGCATTTGGCTTATTACATGTGTGGCACCAATTTTGGGATTCTGTTGCTCCTAGTTGTGTCAAGGTGGCTTTGTTCACGTAAAAACCTCTTAACTATTGTGGTTAAGAAAATTTTACAATCCCTTTCACTTCAGTTCTGGTTAGTGCTGTTCTTGTTGATGTTAAAGTTTTATTTAACTTTTTATTATTGACCTTTTTTCTTACTTTGACCTTGATTTATTTTTGATCCCTTGTGTTCATATATTTGCACTGCTCATTTTGCTTATTGACAAGCAACCTCTCCCTGTCACACTCTAGGAAGTTTAACATCTTTGGCATTCTTTGATTTTTCACAGTGGCTAATTTGTTCCTTAAACAATGAAAGGATAAAATAAGTTTATGTTTTGTTATTACTGCACATTTGGAACAATGTGGCTTTTATTTCCAACAATGGACTAATCTATAAAAACAAAATCAGTGAAAAAACAGGAGATTCTGCACAGAAAAAAAACATGATTCTACAAAATCAAAAAAGTGTATTCATATACACAAAAAAATGTAAAATGTGAATTAATAACTATCCAGAAAATTAGCTAAAGTTATATTTATGGCTTGAAGTGAAAAACATAGAAAAGAATTGTTTTGCTTACAGCATGTTTAACAGTATGAGATTTAGCAGTGTTGTAAAAATATATACGTTAATTAGGCAGTCAAATACTGCCTGATAAAATGCAGCACTCACATGCAAGTTACTCACATGCAAGGTGAAGGAGAGATTAAAGGGGTAATTCAAATTTCAGATTTTGTTGCACAAAATTAAATGTCAAATTCACATTTTTTAAATGAAATTAAATGTCTTTGAAACAACTTAAAATTGTCAAAGCAGCTTATGGAATTTACCTGACTGACAAATTTTTGTCAGAAATGCACATTCTCAGAATAGCTAGAAACTACTTAAATAAAAACATCTTTATTTTGAGTATGACTTACTCCACAGATATTAGCAATAACAAGCAGCTTAATATATATTGTAACAAAAGGCGATATATATGCGCCTGACCTGACACAGACTCACACCAGAGGCACTTATAAAAGCCAAATAAACTTTTATTTTTCTTCACCTGGGGGGCACGTCTTCCCCCTGTCACACAGGCACTACACAGTCCCAAAGCAGACCACAATAAAACACGCACAGTATTTGCACCACCACTCCTCCCGGCAAACGTAGTCCTCCTCCTCCCGACTCAGGCTTCCAGAGTGGTGGCTGCTGGCCCCTTTTATGGTCCACCCGGAAGTGCTCCAGGTGCTTGATTGCCGAGTTCCGGCTGCACTTCTGGGTATGACGAAAACACTGCCCAGAAGGGCTCAGGAGTCCCAGCTGTAGCACCCCCTGGCAGCGCCTGTGGGACCCAACAGGGCTGCACCAAACTCCAGTTCCCATGGAGCCAATGCGGGAAACCGAGTCACCGCTCCAACCCAGGGGAGTTGCCATCTGGCGTCCAGGGAGAGGTATTGCAAAGTCCATGGCTGCTCCCCCTGAACATATACCAAAGGGGCGTCCAGGTTGGGGTCCGCCACATTGCCCCTCTCTCAGCTTCAACCTCTGCGGGACCAGAAGCAGGAAGGAATCTCCTGCCCCTTAGTCCGCTCAGCTGAGGGCACCTGGCGTCTCTGCCCCTTTGCAGCACAGCCCTCCCCTGCCTCTGAGCAGATGGGCTCACACTGCGCACTGTTAGGAGTCCCCGTCTTCCTTTTCCGGGTGGTCCTCTTGCTCTGGGGCGCACCGGCAGTCTGAGTCCCCTTATGGGAAGAAGAAAGACGCCGTGCCATCTGCGCCCCTTTAGACGCCTGCGAGACTGGTGCCAGCAGTCTGGTCAAGGCTGTTTGGCAGCAGATATCTATCAGCTGCCTCCCTGCACATTCCTCTGCCGCGCTATCAGTCATCACAGCTGCGTCTCTTGTTGGAGGTGGGGCTACTGTGCAAGCAGACCTGACCAATACCTCTGCCTTTTCACTCTGCCCTCCCCTTTCTTGTACAGCACAGGCGTCACTTACCTGTACCACCACATCACACAGGCTGGGGAATCCAGTGTCGTGCCGCTTCGGCCAGCCCAGAATTGTTCCTAACAGCATGCCGACCTTCTTCTCCTGCAGTAGCCCCAAGACCTGGAATAAGGTCTGTACGGGTTAGAGGACATCCTCCTGGTCCCGTACAACTGACAAGAAGTTAGTTTCGTTGGTCGGCAGTGGACTCGGACTTACCTTGTCGTTACACAAATTATTTTTCAAAGGGTCCCTGCCTTTTAACAGGTGGAGAGTCCCATCTGGGATGTCAGTGTAACAAAAGGCGATATATATGCGCCCGAGGGGGAGGTATTGCAAAGTCCATGGCTGCTCCACCTGAACATATACCGAAGGGGCATGGACCCGGCCGTCCTCCAACATATATATAGACAACAACAAGGTAAAACATTTTTAGAAACTCGAAGAAAATAGTTATATCGGCAAAAACTATATAAGATTTTATAGATAACATACCTGTGGAAGCATGGAGGTGTTTAGGAGAGATGGTAGTGGAGTTTTTAACCAGATTGTTTAAGGGAATCTTGGAAAGTGAGAGGATGCCTGAGGAATGGAGAAGAAGTGTATTGGTGCCGATATTTAAGAATAAGGGGGATGTGCAGGACTGTAGTAACTACAGGGGGATAAAATTGATGATCCACAGCATGAAGTTATGGGAAAAAGTAGTGGAAGCTAGGTTAAGAAGTGAGGTGATGATTAGTGAGCAGCAGTATGGTATCATGAACGACAGATGCGATGTTTGCTCTGAGGATGTTGATGGAGAACTATAGAGAAGGCCAGATGGAGTTGCATTGCGCCTTTGTGGACCTGGAGAAAGCATATGACAGGGTGACTCGAGAGGAGTTGTGGTATTGTATGAAGAAGTCGGGAGTGGCACAGAAGTACATAAGAGTTGTACAGGATATGTACGAGGGAAGTGTAACAGTGGTAAGGTCTATGGTAGGAGTGACGGATGCATTCAAGGTGGAAGTGGGATTACATCAGGGATCGGCTCTGAGCCCTTTCTTATTTGCAATGGTGATGGACAGGTTGACAGATGAGATTAAACAGGAGTCCCCGTGGACTATGATAGATAGATACATACATATATACATAGATGTAACCATGATCTCTAGTGATAGTAGGGAGCAGGTTTAGGAGACCCTGGAGTGGTGGAGATATGCTCTAGAGAGGAGAGGAATGAAGGTCAGTAGGAACAAGACAGAATACAGAGAGTGCAGGCAGGGTGGAATAGATGGAGAAGAGTGTCAGGAGTAATTTGTGACAAATGGGTATCAGCAAGAGTGAAAGGGAAGGTCTACAGGACGTTAGTGAGACCAGCTATGTTATATGGGTTGGAGACGGTGGCACTGACTGGAAAGCAGGAGACAGAGCTGGAGGTAGCAAAGTTAAAGATGCTAAGATTTGCACTGGGTGTGACGAGGATGGATAGGATTAGAAATGAGTACATTAGAGGGTCAGCTCATGTTGGATGGTTGGGAGACAAAGTCAGGGTGGCAAGATTGCGTTGGTTTGGACATGTGCAGAGGAGAGATGCTGGGTATATTGGGAAAAGGATGTTAAGGATAGAGCTGTCAGGGAAGAGGAAAAGAGGAAGGCCTAAGGGAAGGATTATGGAGGTGGTAAGAGAGGACATGCAGGTGATGGGTGTAACAGAACAAGATGCAGAGGACAGAAATATATGGAAGATGGTGATCTGCTGTGGCAACCTGTAATGGGAGCAGCCGAAAGAAGAAGAAGCACCACCTTTGCTGTTAGAGTCATTCAACTTCATGGATTACAGAAACAGCTGGAAGTTTTTTTTCCTCCACATATGGGGTGAGATGGTTCTCACTTCATAGTGCAGTAACAGTTGTTTACAGATCACTAAAAGCCCAGACAGATGTATTAGTAGGTATGGCTGCCAGCAACACTCACTACTCTGATAAACCCTAGACTCTTCTTACGACTGTCAGACACCTCAAGATTATGACACTTTATTATCTCCTAAAATAAAAACCACAGGTAAACTGGTATTCCCTACATAAAGCAGCTATTTTTGGAGAATCACACAAGATAACACATCCCATCAAAGTTACAAAACAAAAGAATATTCTTTAGATAATTTGCATAACTTCAAATATAAGAGAAATGAAGTGAGGGGTTAAATAAATTTGGATTCAGTTTAAATGTCAAAATGACCACTTTAACAGATGTTATATACAGTGTGACCCCGAAAGACACCTGTTTCCACTGTTCCAGTGCTACTGTTTTGGCTCACAGTTCTCCAGTTCGAATAAGAAAAAATAATTTCAGTGGTTACTGCTCCTTTACAAACTAATGGACTTCATTTTTTCCCACTCAAGTATAATCCGCTGGCTGCTAAAAGCACCATCATGAGTAGTTTGGAAAATATTGCAGTGACTTGGATTAAATGTATTGTAAGATGTCATAATGTGTTGCAGGTGACCATGAATTAATTAGTGATGCTTTTCTTGTATTCAGCTTCAATAGAGTAGCATCTAAATACAATTTTCTTTAGTTCCTTTTACTTTTTTCACCCTTAGATGTAGTGAAAAGCAAGAGTTTTGGATTCTTTTCAAGTGGCCATGGAAAAATCAATAGTTGTTGCTTGTTGGCTGTCTGTTTTTTTCCTCAGATTCTGCAGTATTCTTTATCAAAATAAACATTGACACACAGCACCATGTCATCGACTGTGGGTTATACAAGACTCCAGATGAAATGTTGGGATGCCAACTGGGCCACCCCATTTACTCAAAATAAAAAGCATGTCAAAATAACAGGTGCATTACGGAGCAATAAGGAACAAAAGCAATCTAAAAAAGCAGATAAATTGCTCTAAAGAGCAGGCTGAATTCAGGGTCAGAGCTCCATCAGGCAGGTGTCTCATCCTCCTGAGATTCCTTTTTCCAGGAGCACTCTGCTTTTATAGGTAATGGATCGGAAGGGCTAGAGTCACTTGCTGTTAATGGGCATCTTCTTGGAGCTGTTAGTAGAACAAGAGACATAAGAGTTAGCGATCGTGTCCCCTGGGGTTCTGGGGATAGTATTGCTTACCGCTGATGAGCCTGAAAAGAGACCCTCCAAAGAGCATGTGTGAGAACATATAAAATGTCTGCACAAACTCAGTGTTAATCAAATATCATGGCCTATTAACAAGGGCTGTACAATGTATTAAAATTTCACAGTGTCATTTCAAAACATCGCCGATATATAATACCATCACCTGTGAGAGGTTGGGGGTGTGCACTGGCAAGATGCTTGTGGATTATGAATAATTAGTTGCTCTACCCATGTATAACAGAAATCATCTACACTGGAGCAGTTGTGGGTGTTTAATTTATGGAATGCGTTCTAGAAAAAAAAAAATCATAACTTTTTTTCTGTCTCATTGTGAAGTTTGGTAAACACCACCTTGACATTCCATAGCACTATTGGAAAAATGTTTTGTTAACTGATTAAACTATTGTTATATCTTTCAAGAAGAAGATGCAGCAGTACCAATGGCGTAAAAAAAGGGCAATATCATCTGAATGATGAAGTACAGTGAAGGGGGCATAATGATTTGAGGCTGCATTTCTGCCTGGACAGCTTGCAATCATCGGGGGAAAATTAATTTACATGTTTGTAATATCTCTACAAAGCTTTTTTCAACTGATGTTAATTTGGATTGTATAGCGCTATCCTGTTAATGTGGCTCTTTCTACTCTGTACATAACTAAACATAAAATAATCCACAAATCTGTACATTAATAGAACTATTTTGCAAATAGTTACCAAAAAAATAGATTTTTTTTTTTTTTTTTTTTTTTTTTTAAATATTTAATGATCATGAATGTCTACTTGCATCCTTTGTGACTGCACACTCTGTAAGGGTTTAGCCAAGTTGATACCAGACACTACTAGTTAACAATAATATATCAGTACAGTAGTGTTAATTAGTTTACCCTCCCTATTTAATTTTACATTTTAGTTTTTAATACAAAATTAAATTAGATGCATACATGTATACTTAACATCTCAAGTTGAAAAAGAAAATGTGCAAAAATGTGTAAATCAAAAACTTTAAAGAAAAATATTGTTTTTTTCCCCAATACAATTGTTTTGCCAGCTGTCCTAACCTGAACATTTCTAACTTTACTTTTTTTCTTTTTGCATTTTGCTTTCCTCCACCACACAGTATGGACGTACACATAGTGAATGGACGCATCTTGTCATCTGACTGCCTTCTTTGAATGACCCAGTTACCATTTGGACCTTTTCTTCATCAACTTAATGATTAATGCTTGTTTTTAGTTCTTCCTAGATTTTATTAATAGTACATCTACTTTGTGTGCAAGTGTTTTCAAGAAGTTTGTGCAGATAGTGTTAATATGTAGACAATGATTTCTTTGTTCAACTTTCAGTTATATGGTTTCCTAATATACATGTTCCATATAAATACATATACATATGTATGTACTGTACATATTTTTGTGACTGTTGTGAAAAGTCAATTAATTTAGTTCTATGTTTCCCATATCAGCAGTCTAGTAAGAATGGCTTGTTTAAAAAAAAACACAACTAAAGACATCCTGCAACACTGGCATAATTGTGTATTTAATGTTTGAACTAATTAATTCCCTCTTGCTGTGAACAAATAAGCAAGATTTTTTTAACTGTGAAGCACCTTTTTTAACTATGGTTGTCTTTTTACACCAGTGATATGTATTTTTGCTGCTGTATAGTCCGATTTTGATGCCTTCTCTTTCATTTTTGTGTTGTTGCTGCAATGGATATAAACATAATGCATGGATTACATGCATTGGTGGAGTAACTGTTACTATGCAAATCAACATAAGTATAAATTGCAATATAAAATCATTCATCTTTTCAGTGTAAAGGTGATTTTTTTCAGTGCAACAGTATTTTGATTTCTTTTAAAATAAGGTCAAGCATATTGTAGGTGAGGTTGAATAAAAAGTACTATGAGTGCATCCAGTCAGTCCTAGTTGTCTTTGTTACAAGGAAGAAAAAAAAAATTTCAATCATTTGCCATTTTGAAAAAATATCCTTTGAACAATGTTCTGTTAATAAAAAAATAAACTTATTTTCTTCTGTCCATTTCAATTGATAGAACAATAAATAATAAGTAAATACATCCTACCTTGTTGACTGTTGGTATTTTCCTAAAATTACTGGATTGTATATTAAAGAAAATGACCAAATATTCCATCTTTTATTTTGATTCTTTGGATTCTGGGCATTTGTGATCTAATAAAGACAACTATAGATTGTTATAAATTTGAATGTGTGTAATTGATTCATTGTTTGAGACTAAGAGTTATTTTCCTGAAATTTACAGCAGAACAAAGAAGTAAAAAAAAAAATATTAGGTAATATATTGTATGCTCAAATATACCTCTAGATTTGCATGATATAATTCCAAGCAAAAAATCTAATTCTTGGTGGTACTTCTAGATCACACAAACAGAATTACAAGAACAAGAGTAAATTAAAAAATCATATCTAGCTATGGACTTTTCCAGCATTGTATATTAATGTGTGAATATTTCTATGGAACAGTTTTTTTCGAACAGTTTACAATGTCAATTGTGGCAGATTTTCTTGGTTTTCAAGACAAATTTGAACAATAATATTAACAAGAAATACTAATCCCCTGAAAGAACTATACATTTACGGTGATATTTGTCCTGTAATATCAAGATTATGGACAGTGTTATATTTTATCTGACTCATATAAGAAAGAAATTAATATTAAATGTTCACAGTAGTAAAACACATGGAATACCTGAAATGTAATCATTAACAGAATGGTACAATCCATGCCTGGTCACTTTACTCTGTATTGTTTGATTGTTGACTCTGTATTGACAGTGTGTAAATGAGTAGATACAGTGTGTGTGTGTGTGTGTGTGAGCAAAATGGATGAACTAATCCTTCATTAGCTCCTGTAACCTTACAAATGAATTAAGCAGGTTTTTACAGTAGATGAACAGATATTATGTTTTGTGTAATATTTCTATATCAACAAGTTCTCATAACTGGTAGTATACAATATTTTATTGTACATTATGTTTCCTGAGACAACATGTTAGTGTTACCAAAAATACGATTTAAAAATGAGATTTTTATTTACAGTGCTCTAAACAAATATTTGCTCCTTTGTGATATTCTCTTTTTTGTATTTTTCACAATGAATGTCTTCAGATCTTAAAACAAAATATCATATTAGATACAGTGTTGCATATATCTAGCAAATGTAATATTAGTGCTCCAGGAGGCATGTTTTAATTATTGATAAGAAAAACAGTGCTTTGTTGTTTACCTAACCACCATCCTTCCCCCTCCAAAGATTTTAGGACTGACTCGGGATGTGAAATTTATGGCAGTGGAAACAGAACAGGTATTAAATTGATATGGCAAGGGTGACTGAGTTTGGTCTTTGATGAATCTACAAGCCATTCCTTGCAGGAAGGCCATAAACTGCCAAAACAAAACAATTGGGGGATGAGTTGTACCTGAGTGATTTCACTGGTAAATGGCACAGGAAAGGACAGGTAAACCAATTATATTGGTCTCAAATATGGCTATTTATGATTGGTTTTAAATCAGAGACCATTCTGTACCACAGCCATTGGTTCAGGGTTAGTGATGAGAATGGTATAAAGTTGCTCATCTTTCCTTTACCTCTCTCTCACCATCTGGCAATGAAGAGAAGTCCATGATGAAGACATCTCTATTAAAGGAGCCATATTGAGATAGGCATGTGGCCGGTTTCAATCCTCCATTCAAAGGCCACATGGTAGAAAAGTAAGCTAGACTAAAGAGAAGCCAAAAGCTACCTTTGGATGCAAGATGCAATGCTACTTAGGTGGTTATGGTATGGTTTCTCAAAATTCACATTTTATTCTGTTTCCTTATTATTTTTTTGGTTTATATTATGAATAATACATAATTAAATGTGTAATGCCAGTTCCTTTACTCTGTCTAATTCCCTGAGGTTACAGGTGTAGAAGGAAAGAGGGGAGAAAGTGCTAAAGTACCTAATCACAGAGTAACAAAATTTTGGGGATTTAAGGCATTTGATTAAGATCTACACAATAAAGAGTATAAAGGGGAAAATAGGGTCACCATAGGACCCTACAAGAAAAACCATTAGATAAAGGGAAAAAGAGTAAATATATAACACTATTTCTAAATTGTTTCTTAATACAGTATATTAAACTAATCAAGTTATTCGGCACCTGTATTTCCCATTCCTTAGTTTTTCACTTAAACAGCTGACTAAAGTGTGGTAAACTCAACTGATTGAACAAATCTAGACATGATTGCAGCCATCTTTGTTTATCTAAATCTCACCATATATTGACTCTTACCTTGACATTTTCACCACAAGGTGTCTTGTAGAACACAGTGAATTAATCAAAGAAAATTCTAGAGAAAAAATGAAAACAATTGAAACTAAGCAATCATCAAAGTGTTACAAAACCATTTTTAAGGTACTGGAACTCCAATATGCTACACTGAGAGTTATTATCACCATATGGAGAACATTTGTGGAAGTGGAGAATATTCACAGGAATGGCTAGCCTGCCAGAATTACCATGCATAATTCCAACATGTTAGCAAAACACAACCTCCCCTGTCTGAACCCATACAGACTGTTCTATAAAACTCCTATACTTGCCATATATTACTTAATCTTTTCCTTAATAATTTTTTTCATTAACTTGCCTGTGATGATGTTCTTTAGACTTACTGGCCTATGGTTATTTTGATCACCCCTTTTAAATAATTGAACATATTTACTGTTTTCTGGTCATTATGGATTTCCCTAATGCACAGTGAGTGGAAAACTTTATTTATATATTTTCAGTCTATTAAGCTTTTCAGTTATTAATGCCTTTTGTCTAAGTGTTCTAAATAGGATGAGATCATTCTAGTATGCAGACCCTTAATCTTGCCACTATCCTTGAAATGAGGTATTCTGTATCTCTCTATACAACCTAATGTAGGATAATCTAATGTACCATATGTGGACGTATTTATATTAGATTAACATGTTATATCAGCTATAAGATAAATATGCTTTAGTATATTCATAGTACATTACAAAGATTTTGTCTTACAAAGGATTGCTAGCACTCCTGTGACTGTAATGCATGAATAACACTTCCTGTATTGGGAGCTCTGACTTTGTCTTTGCTAAATAAATTTCTTGCGCTTATATGTTGCTGTAGTCTAAAGAACATTTTTACGTTCAAGTGCTGAAGTGAGTATAAGATCAGGATTTTCCCGTTACAAATCTGGTGCCATGATGGACCAGTTTGGAATTGTAGGAAGCTAAATTAGTTTTAGCCTAGTTAATTAATTATCCATCCTGCCTTCAGCAATGCCTTTAATTAATTAATTTGGTACGGCTCCTTTATTTACCTTATATTATTGTAACTGCAGCACACTTGCTTTTAAGTAACAGAATAATGGAATTTATTGATAAAAACAATGATTTTAGAAATATAACTGTGCACAAATTTATTGGTACCCTCCATGAAAACTCACAATTGTCTCTGAAATAACTTGAAAGTGACAGAAGAGATTCGAAGGGTGACTTCTCCAGTCTGTATGTTTAAGTTCTTTTCATAGATGTTCAAAAGATTTCAAATCAAAGCTCATAGAAGACCACTTCAGAAGAATCCAATGTTTTGTTCTTGTTCATTCTTGGATGCTTTTAGCTGTTTGTTTTGGGTCATTATCCTGTTCCATAACCTGCGACTGAGACAGCTTTCTGTCACTGGGCAGTATGTTTCACTCCAGAATGTATTTATAGTCTTGAGACTTCATTGTTCCCCGCAGAGACTCAAAGCAGCCCCAAAACAGAACTGAGCCTCCACCACGTTTCACCTAGATATTGGTGTTTTTTTCTTTGAAGGTTAATTTCCTTGTCCGTGAACATAGAGCTAATGTGACTTGCCAGAAAGCTCCAGTTTTATCTCATTTGTCCAAAGGACATTATTCCATAAGCATTGTGGCTTGTCAGTATGCATTTTAGCAAACGCCTGTCTGGATTTTTTTATGATTTTCTTTCAACAGTGGATTACTCCTGAGTTCTCTTCCATTGAGTTCACTTTTTGAGTGACATATAACCAATTGTAAATGGATTACAGTTACTCTCCGTTACAAAGTCAGTGCCTTCCCACAGGTGTGTTATTTTGTCAGTCACAGTTGTCACTTATTGAATTACATTTCTTTGTTCTTGGGTGCCTATTTGGTACCTTCTGGCCCGAAAAGGGTCTGCAGAGAGGCTTCCTCAAAGATGTCAATTCAAATCTGATTTACAGCTTTGTTATAAGATGAAATACAGGCTGGTCTTGGTACAAAGAGCTCAGTCCCTTACTTTGGAATGCAAGTACTGTTTTGGCACAGTTTTTTTGCAAGCATCCCTGTTTTAATCCACTGTTGTAACAGATCTGATGTGCCACTAAGCCTACCAGAATGAGCAATGCCCACTTTGCCCTACACAGTTGAGCTAGTGGGTGTTGTGGGACTCTGCTCTGACCTCCAACACCACTGTATGATTTGAAGTTATTACCACATTACCAGGTAAAGCAGTGGGGCTAGTTTTATTAGGGAAATTTGGGAAGGTTGAAACCATCAATCTACCTGACAGCTGGTCTGTCAACCATTTCTTTCTTTCTTTCTTTCTTTCTTTCTCTTCTCCCAGTGACGCTTGAATCCAACTCTACAATAGGGCAAGGGAAGTTAGGTGGGGGAAGAGGGGCTGACTGTCCCATAGCTGATTTGCTGTTGCACTTGTAAGGTGACAACCTGTTTCTTGCAGGAGTCCAAATATATGTATCTTATATATATTAGGGCTGGGCAAGTTAACGCATTATTATCGCATTAACGCGTTAATTAACACCGACAATTATTTTATCGCGCATTAATGCAGTTTTTGTAATTATTATTTTTGAAAGCCTCAGTGTCTCTAGCGATCAATAGAGATCAATGATATTCTTGTTACAGCGCTTTTCGATACGCTTTTGCTAAAAGGAAAGTTAGCTTTGTTGATTTGACCTTGATTCCCTACACATGCATGAGTAGCGAAGAGCAAACTGCTTCTAAAATGGCATGTGGAGAGATACCAAAGTGAACGCTCAAAGCAAATCTTGTTTTGTATTATCGCTGAATTGGACTCTGATTTGTCGGACTCCGATTTTGAAGCAAGTGATCTGCAGTTGTAGATCGAAAACGAAAGTGAGGTACCGGCATCAGCCGATCGGTCCCCAGCTGATCGTGGTGCTGAACACGTTCATGTAGCTGATGCACCTATGCCAAAGTTCGCCTGGGAGGACAGACACGATGACATGAGGTACAAACCATATTGCATCTTACTGCAGCTGCCAGCCCTGCCCACCTATCTCATAAAGACAGCCAGCCCACTGTGTATTCCTGCTGCTGCAAACAGGCGCCGACAGCAGGTAAAACAGGCAGCAACAGACGTTTTATGTTGATTTATGTGTGAAACCATTGCTTTGTGCGCTTTTCAGAAAACTTGAGTTTTTTGGAAAAAATATTAGCCCTCAAAGAGTTGCTACTGAACATAGACTATTTATGCTGCTCCGTGATAAAAGAAAATGTTTCTGCTGGTATATGTTCAGATAAAAAAGAAAACAGATTTAGAAATGTTAACTTGCTGTTGCTCGGAAGGTGCCTGTTATAATGTGTAAGAGCGGGTGTTAAGAGTCCGCTACTCTCCTTACCAGAATTCGGCGTCGGTTCTTCTTGGCTTGCGGGCGACCTCGGTAGCGTAGCCGACTGAGTCTTCGATGTGTGTAAAGGCACAAAGAGATAGTCCACAAAACTGGGGTGGCCATTTGCCAGTTATATTTATTTCTTTAATAATACAACAGTGGAGATACCGCACTGAGCTACACCACAACACCTCTCTTTTTTTTCTCTCTCTACCTCTCAACTCCACCCACCAAATTTCTCCTTCCTTAAACAATCTACCAATTAACTTTATTGGAATTTCCTGACATGAACTCCTGCTTACATTACTCCCTTACCCCAGAAGAAATGTCCTCATTTCAATAACATTTTTCAGAAATACAGTAAAAGCAACAACAATGTAGGTCAACCACTATCAGACCTCACCTAAACAGTAATTAAACAGTAATAATTAATTAAAGGCAGATTTCCCCATAAAATGAGAGGGGTGTTCTAACAAAATCCAAAACAACAAGTAATGCTTGCCCATAAACAGTGTGCGGATTTAGCATAAATCCAGTGAGCATTTAGCTCTAATCAAAACAATACTAACAATAATACAACTTAATATAACACAAAGTCCTTAAATCTTGCAGGCATGTTCCTCTGACGTGGAGGCAAGTCATTAACAGAAGGAGAAGAAGCTGATGATCCTGGGCTACCTAAACTTATGTCATTCCTGGTGAACTGGGTGGTGTGGGGATTGGGTCTGTTGTAGAGGAAGTACAGCCCTGGCTTGCAACAGTAGGATCAGGCAATTGTGCTTGTGATTGAAGCTGTGTAGGACCTGAAGGTACAGCTGGTGGTACATGACTTGGAATAAGACCTGATAAGTTGTTTAAAGGTGGAGGTGAAACAAAGTTTGGGTTATAATGAGAAACCTCATGATGAGGTTTTGTGACATATGGCTTCAGTCGATTGTAATGAATAACTTTTGGTTTATTCTGGGGTTTTGACAACTCATGGAGCTTAAAGATGACAGGAGGGTCATTTTCAGATGATTGTAGAGGGCAAAGAATCTCATAAGGGCCAATCCAACCTGCGGCTAATTTGTTTTGACGATGTGCTGGGTTATCCATCAGTACTAGGTCTCCAGTTCTATACTGTGTGTACAGTTGCTGCTGTTGTTGCACCTTATTTTTAAATGCAGTTGCAGATCTGTAGGCATTTGTAAGTCTTGCTTTCAATGAGGCTGCATATGCTGCAGGGGTGCCAACTGTTGCAGAGGTGGAATAGCCAATTTCATTGTCAATTATGTTAAGTGGAACTCTGGCCTCCCGCCCATGAGCTAAAAAGAAAGGTTTGAAACCTGTGCTGGCATGAGTTGTTGTGTTATATGCCAATGCCACTTGAAGTAAATGATTGTCCCATTCTTGACCTAAGTCAAATAGATATTTAGCTAGTTCCTCCTTTAAGGTACGGTTATAACGTTCCGCTGCTCCATCGCATTGTGCATGATAGGGAGAAGTGCGGGGCTTGTCGATTGATAATAAGTTGCAAAGGTGTTTTATGAGGTCTGACTCAAATTGATGACCTTGGTCTGAGTGCAGAGCTTCAGGAATTCCATATTGTGGGATAAATTGTTCAAAAATACAACGTACAACTGAGACAGCAGTCTGATCCCTTAACGGATACAGGTTGACAAATTTAGTATAAAGATCCATCAGCACTAACACATAATGGTGGCCTTTCGTGGAAACTGGCAGCTCTGTTATATCTGCAGCAACAATCTGAAAAGGCCGTTCAGGTGAAATAGAAACCAAAGGAGCCCGTGGGCGAGGTACAGGGGACCGCCTGGACTGACATGCAGCACATTGTTGACAGTTATTAGCAATGTCTGAAGACATATAAGACCAGTAAAAGGACTGTATTGCTCTGTCCATTGTTTTGGCCAATCCATAATGACCAGCTGCTGGGTGTCCATGAACATAATGGAGTACTTGGGGAATCAGTGAGGTAGGAATAATAATTTGTTTAATTGTTCTGTGAGAAGGTTGGCACAAGCGACAACCAAACTGTGACCATAGTTTCCTTAGATAAGGGGATGCATCATGAAGTCTCCAAAGAGGGAGTCAGAGTCCCCTCTCCAGCCAAGAGAGAACAGTTGTAAGATCAGGATCATTCTGTTGCTGTTCAGCAATGTTCCAATCCCCTTGTATGTGTACAAGACTAGTGGTTGAAACTGAGCGTGATGTATAACTTTGAGAAGCAGTGAGCTGAAGTTGAGTGAGTGCTGAAGCAACATCAGTTTGGGTTGAAGCTGTTGCAGTTTGAGTACTTGATGTGACAGGTAATGATGACAGAGCAACCTGGGAAGGGTCAGGTGAGCGCGGAGACAGGGCATCAGCATTAAGATGTTTAGCTCCATCACGATGGATAACATGCCAGTCATAAAGGTCTAACTCGACAGACCATCGTGCCCTTCTTCCTGTGGGGTCTTGATCTAAAGGAAGCTTTTTAAGACTAATCAGGGGTTTATGGTCTGTGATGATGGTGAAGGGACGGAAAGCTAAGTAATGGCGGAAGTGACGGACTGACCAAACAATAGGAAAGAGCTCATGGTCAAATGTTGACCACTTTCTCTCTGAAGCTGAGAGCAAATGACTAGAATATGCTATTAAATGCTCTTTACCATCAATGTGTTGTGCTAAAACAGATCCAATAGCATGAAGAGAGGCATCTGTATATATAAAAAAAAGAATTGACAGGTTGGGAAATGCTATGATTGGTGGAGATATTAAATAAAGCCTGTTTTAGTGTGTGAAAGGCTTCATCTGCTTCAGCTGTCCAGATGAATGGCACACCTTTGTGCATAAGGTGATGTAAAGGCTCAGCGGTATGGGCAAACTGTTTAATGAATCGTCTGTAATAGGAACAAAGGCCAAGAAAGGCTCTGACCTGAGTAGGTGATTGTGGGACAGGCCATGATGCGACCTTGTCTGTGTTTGTAGCATTTGGCTGAATGCCTTCACTCGAAATGTGGTGGCCTAAAAATGTGACAGAGGAGCGTGCCAAATGGCACTTTGTGGGTTTGAGCTTGAGCCCAGATTCACGGAAACGTAGGAAAACTTCACGTAAATGCTGAAGGGGTTGGGAGAAATCCTCACTGCAGACAATAATGTCATTAAGATATATTAAACATATGCTCCAGTGTAAGCCACGGAGCACCAACTCCATCAAGCGCTGAAAACTTGGAGGGGCATTAGAAATAACCATTGGCATCATTCTGAACTGATAAAGTCCAATGCCTGTACAGAAAGTAGTTTTCTCCTTGTCTCTTGGATCAAGTGGAATTTGCCAATATCCTGCAGTAAGGTCAATAGTACTAAATATTCGGGAAACAGATAACCTATCCAGTGTGTCATCAACCCTGGGAAGTGGGTGAGAGTCTTTAACAGTAACTACATTAAGGCGACGATAATCAACGCAAAATCTGTGGGTACCATCCTTTTTCCTAACTAATACAACTGGAGCCAACCATGGGTTATGAGATTCCTCAATAATATTTTGCTCCAGGAGCTTCTCCACTTCCTGCTGCAACAGAACCTGGGTTGCTGGAGAAACTCTATATGGACGTAATTTGACTGGATTAGCATCCCCCGTAAGGATACTGTGGGTGACCAGGTTTGTTCTGCCATAATCATAAGGGTGTGAGCTAAAAATATCTGAATAGTCCCTTAGTAATGTTTCAAGTTGTATTACTTCTGCTGAAGACAAATTCGTTTCAGACATGTCCACCTGTGGCAGTGCTTCGTTAGACGCATTACTAGCAGTAACTGCTGACACTAAGGTGTATTCCTCGTGTGCCTGGCCTGAGATGGAAAACAGCTGGCCTAAAGGGTCTGTGGATGGATTAACAACTCTGACAAAGCCTCTGCCATTGTTTACTGATGTTAATGTTCTAGCGACAGCTAATGACAGCATAGGGGAGAGGTGTGGCTCTATAATGCCAACAAAATTATTGACATGGGACGAACCTATGCAGCTTCCCATAACAGAGACTGCAATTGCCATTTCTGACAAAGCTGGGACAGTCACTGATGAGACAGTAGTGGCGGCACACTGTACAGGGACAAGATGTTGAGGGGAGTTGAGAGGCACTGTGGTGTTGTACAATGACAAATGTGCATGCAGCAGGTTCAAGGTCATATGATGCTGGGTTAGAAAATCCCATCCTAAAATCACAGGGTGGCTGGAAGAACGCACCACATGAACAACATGACAAAAGGTAATGTCTCCAATATGTACAGGGGCAGTAATAGATCCCAACATATCCAAGAAGTGCCCAGTTACAGAGGTAGCAAGGACAAATGTCTTAGTAATGGGCTGAGAAGACAATGTTGGAATAGATCTGCGGCAGTCCTCTGTGATCAGCGAGAGACCGGAACCAGTGTCCACTAAAGCATGGAGTTCAGCTCCAGCTATTGTGAGTTGTATAAATGGAGTAGGGCTGATGTGTGCATTTGAATCAACATTATGCGTGTGGACCGATACGTGATCAGAAACTGACATTTGGTCCTCAATACCAGCTTCTAATAGTTTCCTTGACTATGTTTAGAGGAAGACAGTGTTGTCTGGTGTGGAAAAATGCACCCATCTTGTGGGAGGTGTGTGATAGCTATCGGAGGTATGTCTCCGGTGGTATGACATAGTGGGTGAGGAGGGTCTATTTTGTCTGTAGAGGGGACCTGATGATGGGGAAGAAGCTCTATGGGGTCTGTCACTATAATCAGAGTTAGAAGAATGTATTGCAGCATGGGCTCTGCGCTCACCTGAAGGAGAGCAGACAGGTGAAATATCATAAAAGTACCTAGAGGGAGAAAAATTATCATGGTGATCTGTTCGGGAACACTAGACCCTTGGATGCTGAGAGGTTGTGGAGCTGCTTCGATGTTGCCGAGAGCCGGGATCACCATTTTGAGGAAAGCAGTCATCATCAGAATAGGTGTAATGACGAGGTGATAAAGCTCAGAAAGATGGTGTAGAGATGTCATCATAGAGAGAGTGATTTCTTCCTACGTAGGAATTTTGGGTAGAATTGTACCAGTCCTGACAGTGGCACCGATGGTAGTTCCGTTGTTTTGAGTGATGACCAGTGCAACAGGTAAGATCTGACATTCCACAGGCATGAGATGTGCTCCTTATTCCTTTCACTTCGTGTTTAAGGTCAGAAAACTGCTGTGTGAGTTTGGCCAGTCTCTCATCAGTATAGCATTTATTAGACTGTTGTAAGTCACGTAAGTCAGTCCGGAGATCAGCAATAGCAGCGACGAAGTCAGTTATAGAATCAGCAGCATGGCTGTCTGCATTGTTTTGTGTGACAGTCACTAGCATGACATTTGAAGGGGCAGCTATACTGAGAGCTAACTGAGCACGTTCACACTGCCTTGCTACTTTCAGTGCAGCATCCAGTGTCACTGCGCCATGCTCATGGATTTTTAGTTGAAGAGAGGGATCTAATCCCGACACAAACCGTCTAAAAATTTCACAACTTTCAGCATCAGCAGTGTATTGTGGAAAAGCTTCAGTGATTAGGTTAGTCAAGTCTGCTGCATAAAACTCTAGTGGTTCTTTGGGTTTGCGAGGATGAGCATTCAAGTACGTTAGAAATGTGGCCAGAAATGGTGCTCAGACTAGCTTTAGCCAGTCAGCCTTTACATCAGGGGAGAGGCTCTACCAGTATGAGAACGCCGCGCCACTGACTTTTATCGGGAGAAGCTTAGCCTTTTCTAACGGAGCTACTGAAACATCTAGAGCAACTTCTAATCGTTGGATCCGTGAAGTAAATGGCTCAACTCTGTCGCCGGTGAAAGGTGGAAGGAATTCAACTCTAAATGGCAGTTGCGTGTTCACAGTATCGGTGATAGCCCTTTGCTGCGGAATAACAGTGGTCATCTGCTATGTTTCAGAAAAAAAAATGCGCAGTAGCGTGCAGCACGTAGCTGAACCTGTAAAACTGACACCAATAGTTACTAAAGTGTCCTCAAGCAATAGCGGTAATATCCACGCCGTCTATAGAAATGCAAATTAATGTCCACAAACTTAACCAACCGCCGCTGCCACCAGTGTAAGAGCGGGTGTTAAGAGTCTGCTACTCTCCTTACCAGAATTCGGCGTCGGTTCTTCTTGGCATTCGGGCGACCTCGGTAGCGTAGCCGACTGAGTCTTCGATCAGAGGCGGCCTTTGGGGGTGGCGACTAGGGCAATCGCCCCAGGCCCCGCGCCTGAGGGGGGCCCTGCGATAGGAGATTCTTTTGTCACCGTCAGCTCATCATACAAATATGCGGGGCCTCTGCAAGACATTCAAATCCGTTATAGACTGAAATACGGTACGTGGTGGATTTCTTCTAATTCCTGTGACCGTTGCGAGCGCGGAAAGAAGCTTTTCAAAGTTGAAACTTATCAAAAATTATCTACGATCAAAAATGTCGCAAAACAGACTGTGCAGTTTAGCTATTTTGTCAATCAAAAAGGAACTTGCCTCAACATTGGACTACGAGGATCTTATCAACAATTTTGCTCAGCGAAAAGCCAGAAAAGTGGACTTCTGTCTGTGACTGTCAAAGCAGCTGTTTGGTAAGTGTTCATTTTATTACAAGTGTTCTGATTCTCAGTAATTAAATAAATTTGCCGACTCCAGCAGGTTCGGCAGAAACGACTGTTATCTAGTTTGTTAATTTTGCGTGCAAAATGTTTCTGAATCATTAATTAAGTTGGTTAAAGGCAACTAAACCAATATAAGAACAATTACAATATGTAATGTAATCAAACGGCCAATGGTACCGGTTCTATTCAATAAGGGCGCGCACAAAAAGGTGACCTTCAAAAGGGCGACCTCAATTGGGCGCGGAGAATAAAAGCGCACATAAATAAAAGCGATCTTCAAAAGGGTGACCTCAATTGAGCGCCGAATAAAGGCGCGCGTAAATAAAGGCGAGCTTCAAAAGGACGACCTCAATTGAGCGCCGAATAAATGTGCGCGCAAATAAAGGAGCACTTCAAAAGGATGACCTTCGGAGCGAATTAAATTAATTGTCCTTGATTATGCTAATAGACCACATCTCAAATATCTACGTGGCATTGCACATAATCTACAGTTTCAAGTGTAACTTGCTTTCACCTTTTTATACATTCAGTCATTGCCTTAATCTAATTTTCTGTAATTTTGAAAACAACGAAATATAGAGAGCTGTAGAAATAGTTCGTTAGAAGTTCATGCATTAATTAATTGGATGTTTTAATATTCTTGCTTTCACCTTTTTATACGTTTAATCATTGCCTTTATCTAATAAATTTTCTGTAATAATTTTGTTGCGTTTGCCTTTATTCGCTGCGCCCAATTGACGTCACCCTTTTGAAGCACTCCTTTATTTACGCACGCCTTTATTCGGCGCTCAATTGAGGTCGCCCTTTTGAAGATCGCTTTTATTTATGTGCGCTTTTATTCGCCACGCCCAATTGAGGTCGCCCTTTTGAAGGTCGCCTTTATGTGCGCGCCCCTACTGACGGATACCAATGGTACCTACATAAGGCACCATGTTTTTTAACAATAATAAGGCGTACAGCATTAGAGGCGGACAAGCCCATGAGCGTGGTGGTTCGGTATATAGCCTACACTTATGGCTCTCGGCCCCGCATATGACACTCGCCCAAGGCCCCGCGTACTCCTAAGGCCGCCTCTGCTTCGATGTGTGTAAAGGCACAAAGAGATGGCCACCCCAGTTTTGTGGACTATTTGCTAGTTATATTTATTTCTTTAACAATACAACAGTGGAGATACTGCCCTGAACTACACCATAACACCTCTCTTTTTTTCTCTCTTTCTCTCTCTCTCTACCTCTTTCCTTAAACAATCTATCAATTGACTTTTTTGGAATTTCCTGACATGAACTCCTGCTTACAATGTTGTGATCGTGGCTCTGGACTCTGAGGGTAACTTGTTATATATAGTATATGTAATACATATATAAAGAAGGTGAAATTGAAGAATAAATGCTGGTTTGCTGAATGGAACAAGATTTGATTTCTGTCCTGATTTAAAACTGGTCAGTAGAGGTCAGACAAGAACTGATTTAGATCCAACAGCAACTTGCAATAAGTGGGTTATTCTTATGGATATTTGGCAATGGATTTGTGTGTGATAAAATATTTTTTTGTATAGTGATGTTCACTGAGTGCATGTGCAGACCTGTGAACAAATTCTCAGGTAAAATACAAGTATAGATTCAATTAATTACAATTAGAATAGATAAAGATTCAGATTTGTTAAAACACTATTTTGGTCCATTAATTGCATATGGCCAGTTGACAACAACATTAATAAAGATTAATATTTTAAAAGGGAAACTCAAAGACAAAGTCAGACACAGTCAGAATCCTGGAGATTTTGACCGTCTAGCCGCTCAAGCCCTCCCTGGCATTCTATAGTGGAGTCTGTGCTGGGCTGTTCAATCTGATGAGACATTCTTTTCATGCAATGATTCCAGTCTTCCTTTATCTGAGATTACTTTTCCATACACAGGAGATCAGTTTGGTAGTAGAGCACTAGCACTAAGTGCCACATCTACAGTAGATATTGGGAATAGAAACAGAATAGAAGAGGATTAGTAATGGTTTATAAATGCTGTAGTACTTTTTTTCTGTACAAATGATTAACAACCAGAGATGCAGTATGCACAGCTAATCAGCAACCAAGTATACTAAACTGAAGTAGTGATCCTTGAGCCTGAATATAAAAGCAGAGACTGAAGGGGTATCTCTTATATTACCAGGCAGATCATTGCACAGCTTCTGGGCCCCATAACTAAAAGCTTGACCTCTCCCTGTTATTTTATTAATCCCTGGAATCTTAAGTAGGCTTGCATCTTAAGATCCTAATGTCCGCTCTGATTTGTAAGTAATGATAAGCTTAGAAAAGTAAGCAGGGCCTTGGCCATTTAAGGCATTATATGTTAAAAGGAGGATTTTAAAAAGAGCTGTAAGCTTAAGTGGGAGCCAGTGCAAGGACTCAAGAACTGGAGTTATGTGTTTTTATTTTTTGGTGCGTTTGATGATTCTTCCAGCATGTAAAGATTACTGTGTTAGTCATTATGGATGTAGTGAGAAGTCAAACAAAACGACACCTTTTATTGGCTAACTAAAAAGATCATAATATGCAGGCTTTTGAGGCAACTCGGGCCCCTTCGTCAGGCAAGATGCCTTTGACAAAGAGCAAATCTGAACTTATGTTTTATCCTTATGTTTGTAGTGACTTCTGTTCCTTCATAGTTGAGCTGGTTTGCTATAGAATGCTTGCATTCAAGCTTTCACTACCTGCTGAGCAATCAGCTTTGCACTGTTGGTGTCTTCTCATTTTACTCCAACTATAATTTTTCTTTACTGATGGATTGGATTACTTTTTTGTTCAGTGCTCTAAAACACTCCATGCATATGTGAGGTGATGCTGTGCTTTCAATTCCACTGCTGTTTGTGCGTCAGTATACCTTGTATTTGTATGAGAATGCCACTAAGAAATTAAGAAGTCCACAGATATTATTTGGGCTTGTCTAAAAAGTTGTGCTGAGAATCAATTAAACAAATTAAGTAATTAATCACATAAATGTATGAAATTAATCATGTTTAATTGTATCTAACACTGAAACGTGTAATTATGATGTTAATATATAAATCATGTAGAATGAACACAAAGGAATTTTTTAAAAATCAGTGGCATTTTTTAAACTTAAAACAATGACCTGAAATCTGTTCTTTTAACAAAATAATACTTGAGCAAGTACAACCTGAATTTGAATGACTTCCTTAAAGGCAAGTTGAAAAGAAGTTTATAAGAAAAGTGAAGTCAATGTATTATTTCTCAAATTGGCAAGCATATGCATGTACAACTGCACATTTAAAAAAAATTATGGGATAACCCTTATCTCATACGTACATGAAAATATCATGTACGTACAAGATGTTTTTGCATATATACAGATAGATAGATAGAATACAGGATACTTTTACGTACGTACGAGATGTATTCACGTTCGTACGAGATGTTTTCACATACGTACGAGATAAAGTAAGATTAAAATATTACAAATGTGCACTTCGGGCAAGTAGATATTGCTGCAGACCGGAGTAAAATGGGAGTGAATATCATTTTCGACTTCAGCCAATCATATATTAAATTTGCGTACATCAGGCGCTGATCAACCAATCAAAAATTTAAATGTCGCGGTCAATCACCTTTTTATTTAACAAATCGGCAATCGGTGTTATTTGTCATTCATGTCCCACTTTAGCCAATTGCCTTATGGATACGTAAAAAGAAATTGGGAGTAATTTCTAAAGGTGGACGTGTAAGATAATTTCTAAAGGTGGACGGTCAAGATAAAGTGACCGTAAGAGACGAAGTGTATATTCGTAAAATACATCTGTGACAATAGTCTACTAGTGCTGATATATAACACTATAGCACTCTGTCGAGTGCATTATTAAGACTGCAGTGTATTTTTACCACCGTCATTTATGATTAGCGGTTCTGATAAAATAATGATAATAAAAGTTTGGATGTAAGATATTTATCATTACTAAACAACGTCTGAAGAAAATTTAAATGAACATATGAATACAAATTTGTGTCCGCCTAATTTTAATGGATTCATGTAGACTTGAGTGTGGGATCTACTTAATTGAGTCAGTCAGATTAAAACAAATGTTTGACTCTTGTTGTTTACGCGAATGTCCAAATGAAATAGTCGCCTACATCTAAC
This sequence comes from Erpetoichthys calabaricus, assembly GCF_900747795.2. Lineage (NCBI taxonomy): Eukaryota > Metazoa > Chordata > Cladistia > Polypteriformes > Polypteridae > Erpetoichthys > Erpetoichthys calabaricus. Next base: position 101,202,395 of record NC_041404.2, read on the forward strand.
AGGTCACCATAAAGACAGGATATAAACGTATTACAATTTTAAACGTTGAATAAACTGTCAGAGTTAAATCTGTACTACTATAATACACAACCCTAAAATGTGTTTTATTACTTTCTTTACTATTTATCAACGTTTATTTATTTATGTGTTACTAATGTTCCATTGTAGCCCCTTCTGCTTGCAGATCAGCCTCTATTCTTTGGTTCCTAATGTGTGTGAAATATTCTGCTGTCTTCATGTCTGTTCTCAACATACCAGCAGCTCTAGTGAGTTTCTTTCCTGTGGCTCTCGTATTCAAGTTTGTTTTTTTAGCTGTATTATGATTACAGACTTTTACAAATCACATACTTGACACTCTCACGTTCATGTATCAGGGAATAGACAACATTAAGAAAGCTGGCAATTTTTGGTCTTGTCCGTTGCAGGAGATGGCCATCTGAAGCTGAGCTCCGTTAGCAGCGGTGTTATTATTTCTTATTTTCCCGAGGTATCCTGTATTTATCAAACCCGAGGGTTCTATTACAGTATATGCAAACATATATAAACATGGCCAGCAAGAAATGGGGTCAGAAAGAAACGGAAAAGAAACTTAGTTACATCCAAGCCTAGACAGACTAGTCCAAGTTCAAGTTCAAGGTATGGCCTATCAGAGACTGACCTGGAACAAACAGGCAAAAGCCCAGACTCTTCTGGACCACGGTCTGCTGCATTGTCTCCAGTTGAGAGCGAAAATGGGAGCGAATGTGCAAGTGATACAGGTCACGATAGCTCGCCGATTGGAGAAGATCACTTGAAACTGGAAAAGGCCTTGCAGTCCATGCTTTAACCTACTCCTCGCGAGCCGGGAACATTGGCTGTAATAGAGCCCGCCACTTCACCTTTGGTGCACGAAAGCACAAATGATCTGTCCGAACTGAAGGTGATGATCGCTGAGCTCAAGCAAGAGATATGGAATGATATAAAGAAAGAAATAAATGAGACAAATGACAGGATAAGTGAGAAGACAAGTGAGAAGCTGCGGTGGGAGCTAAGAGAGCTGCGGCAGGATAATAAAGACTCGAAGAAACGTGTATATAATTGCTTTGAGGCGGCCTTTAAATGTATACTGGTAAAAATTGAGGAGCACATTCAGGAAAATGCGTCTGAACTGAGCACATTTTCTGATCAGCTGGAGGATGTTAAGCAGACATTCATGACTCGAATTGAAACAGCTGAAAATCTAGCATCCACTGCTGATGGAAAAGCAACAGCCGCGAATTCTGAATGCAAAAAACTCAGAGACAGACTTGCTGCTCTGGAAGATGGATGCAGAAGGAATAATATTAGAATTAAAGGTCTACCTGAGAATCGCAAAAGTCCAAACCCAGTGAAATTCGTAGCTGAACAATTCTCAAAAATAATTGGAGAGGACTTTAAATCAGACACAGAGATAGCTGCAGTTTATCGCATACGGGGATCAAACAACTCTAAGCATAGGACTTTTATTGTGCGCTTCGAGAAGTTACAATCAAAGTTAAATGTAATGTCACTTCCCAGACAGAAACAAGAGATTATATTTGAAAATAACCTAATTCGAATTTTCCCCGACTTCTCACCCTCAACAGCTGCTAAGCGTGCATCCTTTTATAATATTAAACAGCGATTATGAAAAGCCGATATCAGATACAGTCTCTTGTATCCTGCCAAACTGAAAGTGGAGATTCAAGGCAAACATTACATATTTACCAGTAGAGAGGAAGCAGATAAAGAGTTAAGAAAGCTGATCCCAACACTTTCCTGAAACAAGACCGTGAGTAGCACCCTGTCATGGCATCGTAAAGAAGATATCACCGGCTGTCTGATCCGCTTGCAATGACACTGGTACCATAATTATACATTCTAAACCCTTCTCGGTCACTATTTGTTTTTATTTTAATTACTAGGGTGCTTCGCCCCCCGCTCGCTTCGCTCGCCAACCCCCGTATTTGGTTTTCCGGATACACACTTTTAAGATTGTTTTTTCTTTGAATTGTTGCTATTTCATTAGTTTCACTTTTATTTCAGAACTTCTGTAAAAACAATATTTGTAATCTTGCGAGTCCCAATATGCTGAATCTTTTTAATGAGGTCAGGATAAGTTTCTCTGTTTGGAATTTCAGCATAGACAAAACGATCTACATCATCAGCATTTAATATTTTTTTTTTTTACAAAGTAAGTAGAGTTCTGCATTGGACTCCTGTCTGTAAAGTTGTGCTATTTTCCTGTCCCAGTTCCAAAAGTACATGGGTTTACCAAGGTGATACCCCAGCTTTTGTCTAGGTTTTTGTACAAGGGCTAGACAGAACATTTTTGACTCCTGGGGTAAATGTAGGTTTTTAAATAAGAAGTCAGATAAATATATATACATTAACAAAGTAACCAATAAATGCATGTGCGGTAAACTCCGTTTTTGAAATTCTCAAGATTCTTTATTTGTCACATGCATAGTTATACAGGACAACACCCAGTGAAATGCATCTTGACCCGCTTATCAAAAACTGTGCAAAGTTAGAAGAATATCAGTTAGATTAACAAAAAGTCATAGATTGAAAGATAACAGTATAGTAGAACATAATAAATAAGTAAAATTATGTGAATAAAGTAGAATTAAGTGTTAAGGTGCAATAGTGTAGTAATTATTGTGCAAAACCAAAGTTAGACTGGTGCATAGTTAAATGAGGCAGTTTGTTTGTTTGCGCTACTGCGATCTTTACTTTTTTATATTTTGTAATTTTCCTACTTTCATATCCTTTAACTTTCTCCACATGTGTATAGCGCCAACGGTTTTTTTTTTTTTTTTTTTTTTTGAGCCTTTCTAATTTCCCTGGTTTCACAGTCTCTAACCTGCTCTGCATGTGTTTAGCGCCAACGTTTGCAAACATCTCTATGAAGTTCTACTTTGTCTTTTACTCACTGTCATTTAATTAAGAGCCGGATTGGACGTGCTTTTTTTTCTATTCCAGTTGTTCCGGGCTGATAATTACTTTCCTTATTTTCTGAATTTGCACCTCGATTATTCTTTTTTGCTCTTTTTTCTGTCCAACGTATTTGAGTCTCTTTTCTCCGCGCTTTTCTTTCTTCTTCGTTTAATCGTCGATGTTTTATTTCTACCCTATTCATTTCATTTCTACCGTATTGACCTTATACACTTTATATGCACTGAGAGCCCTGGAGCTGTGTGTGCTGCATTACTGCCTTTACACTACTGATTTGTTTTTTTTGATATTGCTTGTAAGTAGGGTGTGTCTTGCAAGACTCTCGTTCTATGTTCCCGTGAGACACACCGTGGCAGGTCTCTTTCGTCTTGCGGGTCTTTAAATTATCTTCCGAGAAAGATCACGTATCGTAGACTATCAGGACAGGGGACAGGATTTCTTTTTATAATAGATATACATACATAAACGTGTATAACTGTCTATGTGGAAGAAATTAAATTCGTAACCTTTTCTTTCTTTTTTTTTACTATTCTAAAGGAGACTGTTTAACACTGTTCCCTGGGTTTACAATCTTAACATTTCAAGAATATTGAAAATTTTCTTTTTTTCTTTTTTTTTTTTCTTCTTCTTTTTTATATTTTATGCTTATAGTATTTAGACTGTATTGGCAATAGATAGCTCTATTTTAATTCACATACACCACTGCTGGGGGCTTGTTTTGTTTTGGATGTGCTCTGTCTCTAGGTTTGTCAGAGGACTTGGACTTTGTGAAGTGTGGTTCAGGTGAAGCGGGGTGGGGGGACTAGGGAGGGAGAGAAAGAGAGCAAGTTATCTCTAATCTATTATTTTAATCCTTATAATTATAATTACCAATGTAACAACAGACTGCATGGCAATAACCCCTGGGAAAATTTGAAATTAAGGTCAAAGCAGTTTCACTTTTGGTTAAGACTACAAAATGACATCAAAAATTCAGAATTAATGTCTCCAAGACGGGACAATTAATTTTGTGAGCTGGAATATTAAAGGACTGAATCATGAATTAAAAAGAAAGTATTCTCTCACCTAACAAGTCTAAACGCTAAAATAGTACTTTTACAGGAGACCCACTTATTAAGCAAGGATCAGTTCTGGCTGCAAAAAGACTAGACTGGCCAAATGTTCCATTCCAGCTTTACAAAACAGTCTCATTTTTAGTATCAGATGTCTGATCCTGAAAGGAGATACATCATTGTTATGGGTAATTTAATTAATTGTAAAGTGATTTTGATAAATGTTTATGCATCTAATGTGTACGATAGGGAATTCATCCAAAATGTATTTGCATCCATTCCCAATGTGAACACTCATAAAATTATAATGGCTGGGGATTTTAATTGTGTTTTAAATCCAGACCTAGATAGGTCTCCTGCCACTGCCACAGGGGCGATGACATCTAACACTTTAAAGACAATTACACAGTTTGTAACTGACCACAACTTATCAGACCCCTGGGGCCTCATGTATAACGCCGTGCGTAGAACTCACACTATAACATGGCGTAAGCACAAAAGCGGGATTGTGCGTACGCACAGAAAAATCCAGATGCAGGAATCTGTGCGCACGCATACTTTCACGTTCTTCCACTACAGTACATAAATCCCGATCAGCGTGAAAAGTAACGCACGTGCACGCGCCTTCTGTCCCTCCCCAACTCCTCCCAGAATTACGCCTCTTTGAATATGCAAATCAATATAAATAGCCTTCTGTGAAAAGACAATGGGAAAAGCATGGGAGAAAATATAAGAATTTCAGCGAATACCAAGTGGAGGCGAAGGAAAAACGTACTATTTGTTGGTTTAAACAGTGGTATAATCAACAAAAGGAAGCTGATTGAGTGACAGTGTCGGAGAAACTCGAAGGCTCAACTTCACAAAGTCGCACAGTGCCCGAAATAAAAAAGAAATCACATATCAAAGTCGCAGTGAAAAAGCAAGTCGTAGCCCACCGTCTGAGTGTCATATGAAAGCTTATTAGGGTACAGACAAAAAAAAGGCACACAGTGGGGAAAAAAGCACGAAATGTCAACTTTAATCTCGAAATTTCCACTTTAATCACGTAGTTTATTTTGCCATTAAAGTAGAACATCATAAACTTCATCTTAAAATCGTTTAATTTACTAGTTTCTCAAATCCCATTGTAACTAAAGTGGCATGTTAAATGCTTTGTTCTGTATTTGATCTTCTATGTGCTCTGTGTGTATGAATCACTACCTGCTTTTTAAACGGGCTTTCTCTTTCTCCGACAGGACACAGAATCCATTACATTCGTGATATTACAGCTCTCTGAATAATTAAAATACTGAGATGTATACATGATATCTTTTTCATGATGATAGGAATGAAAGCATGTTATTAAACATGGGAACACGGTGGCGCAGTGCTTGTTCATGTCTCACGCAAGAGGCTTCCTGCGCCATGTGCGACCTTCAATGAAATAATTTATCACAGCAGTACTGTCTCTTTCAAACGTACTAACCTCCAATTCCTGTCCGTCCTTTTCTTTCTCCAAAAACTCAATCGCCACACAATAAGCTATGTAATAGACGTGAAGCCATCTGTAAGCTTAGAACTTCGATTCTTCAAAACTTTTAAGGAACATTGAAATATCTTAGTAGTACGTGTTTAATTATTATATCCGTCTATCTTTCCAGTGTCGCGTCAGCACCAGCAAGAATACAACGCAATGCAGGAACAATTACTGAACTAGCTAGTGCTGTGGCACCGTGTCCTCACATGTTTAATTATTAACAATACAGATTATTTAAATGAAGTTAAAGTTTTATCTGTATAATATAATCAACATGTTTTGCTGCATTTCGTCTTAGAAATGAATACCATCATCACATGTAAATACGCGCTTTATAAAGTGGCGCAGGTTGTGCAATATTATAACTGTAGTGCAAGTTTACAGTGGGGTAATTGTACTTGTAAGTACAAACAGTTCTACAAGGAGCACTTGATGGACTGATTTAGTGCGTTTAGAGTTCTTGGGATGAAACTGTTTCTAAACCGCGAAGTCCGTACAGGGACTAAAGCGTTTGCTGTGGCTCAGGCAGCATCTGCTTCATGCTGTGTACCAATAATTCTCTTTCCAATCAGCTGCTTCTGTGATTTCCCACTCAGATACAGTGATATAAATACTCCGAGTGGTGCAGTGAGAGTAATGTGGAAAAAGATGATCTGCTGTGGCAACCCTTAACGGGATCAGCTGAAAGAAGATGCAGTGAGAGTTACAACGCTAAAGCAGTTATGGTATTTGGAATACTATAGCTATTCCCTGGACCATTATATTGCTGCAGGTTAATTACAATCAGATGCATTACACTAATAAACAATATGCAGTTAATTTCAGTGTATTTATAAAGCCGCGCCAGGAATGTGGATCTAAGAAAGAAAGGGTGATCACACAGGAACAGTAGCACTGCTTTGACGCTGGGTGCCGCCAGTCTGCAAAACCGGGCGGATAAATTGCGTACGCCAAGGAATGAGTTACCGTGGAAATGTGCGTGGCTTTACGCCAAGTTTAGGTTTTATACATCGCGATTTGAGCGTGGAAAGGTTCGTACGCAACATTTCTGTGCGTACGCACCGTTTATACATGAGGCCCCTGGAGATTTCTAAACCCAAATTCAAGAACATATTCCTTCTACTCAGCAGTGCATCATTGCTACCCAATAATTGATTGTTTTTTTGTAGATAACCATTTCTTGCCTACGATTAAATCTTGCAAGTATGACGCTATTGTTATGTCCAACCATGCCCCTCTGATGCTGGAGATAAAATCATTATGCCCCACATACTCATCTCGCAGATGGCGTCTTAACCCACTTTTATTAGCAGACGAGAACTTTACAGAATTTATATCAAAACAAATCAGTTTTTTCTATAGACAAATATATCCTCAGAGGTCTCTGCAGGGACACTCTGGGAAACCCTGAAGGCCTTCTTAAGAGGACAGCTTATTTCATATCTTTCCCACAGAAATAAACTGGAAAGCAAGCAGGTATCAGAGCTAATCAACGAAATTACTAGAATAGATGAAGAACATGCCAGGTGTCCAAGTGAGGTTCTTCATAGAAAAAGGCAGGCTTTGCATTCAGAGCTCAACCTCTTAAAAACAAAAGAAACTGAACAACTCATTTTTAAATCAAGACATCATTACTATGAACATGGAGAGAAAGCTAATAAGCTTTTAGCTCAACAAATCCACAAGCAAGAAGTTTGCAATGGAATCCCAGCAATTACCAACACAGAGACATAATCATTGACCATAAAAATATAATGCACACATTTAGAGACTACTATAAATCCTTATATTCTTCTGAGTTTAAAAAAGACAAGACACAATCTAATGCATTTCTGGATGCATTACAGATACCACAAATAGATACTCTTAATGCAGAGGAATTAGATAAACCTTTAGCGCTACCAGAATTACTAGATGCTATAAAGTCACTTCAGAGTGGGAAAGCAGCAAGCCCCGATGGCTACCCTGCCGAATTTTATAAGAAATTCTCCACTCAGCTAGCTCCCCTCCTATTAGCAACATTAACAGAAGCTAGAGACAATAAAATTCTAACTTTTCGCCAAGTATCAATCACCGTCTTTCCTAACAAAATAAGGATGTATTACAATGTGCATCATACAGACCAATTTCACTTCTGAATAATGATACTCTCCAAAGTCCTAGCTAGAAGGATGGAGAAAGTACTGCCTTCAGTAATATCACAAGATCAAACTGGATTTATTAAAGGTCGATATTTAGTGTCCAATCTTAGATGCCTGTTTAATGTAATATACTCACCCGCAAAGTCAAACATCCCAGAGATTTTATTGTCCTTGGATGCAGAAAAAGCATTTGATATGATTGAATGGACATACCTTTTCACTACATTGGAGAAATTTGGGTTTGGCCTGAACATTTGTGCATGGATTAAACTACTGTATAAAAATCCAGAACCTTCAGTTTGTATTAACAACATTAATTCAGACTACTTTAAACTAGAACGTGGTACCAGACAAGGTTGCCCCTTGTCACCACTACTTTTTCCAATCGCCATTGAGCCACTGGCAGTTCACTTCCGAAATGCTTATGAGATAAAGGGGATTATCAGAGAAGGACTTGAACAGAAAATTTCTTTATATGCAGATGATATGGTACTGTATATATCAGACCCACAAAATACTGTGCCTACAGTCGTAACAGCACTAACAGAATTCCAAAAAATTTCTGGTCTCAGAGTTAATTTGACTAAAAGTGTGCTCTTCCCAGTGAATTCTCAAGTACACAATATTAGATTGGACACCTTCCTTTTTATCATCGCAGATCAGTTCAAATATCTAGGGGTAAACATCACAAGTAAACAAAGCTCTTTATCAACAAAATTTTGCTGTCTGTATGGAAAAAATCAAGCAAGACTTGCAAAGATGGTTAACCCTTCATCTCAATTTAGCTGGAAGAATTAACATTGTTAAGATGAATATCCTCCCTAAGCTTCTCTTTTTATTTCATAATATTCCAATATACATCAATAAATCATTCTTTAAGAAATTAGATTCAACCATAACCTCATTTATTTGGAATTCAAAACATCCACGTATCCAAAGAGCGACCCTACAAAGGCCAAAGGCAGAAGGTGGCATGGCTCTACCTAACTTTCAGTTTTACTACTGGCAGGCAAACATACAACATATTAAAACCTGGACATTGACACAAGTAGATGAACATATGCAGGCTTGATCTGCAATAGAAATAGAATCCTGCAGTTCATCTTTATATTCCTTGCTTTGCGCCCCAATAAATGCAAATTATCGCCAATTTACTAATAACCCAATAGTGCTTCACTCACTCAGAATATGGAACCAATGTAGGAAACATTTTAAGATAGAGAATCTTTTATCGGTGGCGCCACTGCACAAGAATCACCTTTTTCAACCATTGCAAACATATGCAGTTTTTAATGTCTGGAAAACATTTGGGATTAAATCACTTAGAGATCTGTACATAGACAACGTCTTTGCATCCTATGAACAGTTACATTCTAAATGTAACTTTCCAGCAACACATTTCTTTCACTATCTTCAAATTAGAAACTTTGTTAAACAGAACCTGCCTAATTTCCCCCATCTCCCACCTCCCTCTATGCTGGAAAATATATTCATCAGTTTCAAGGACTTAGACAGCATCTCTGCAATATATAAAACCATTTTACAGTCCCTCCCTTTCAAAGATCCAAGAGTACAATGGGAAAAGGATCTCTCCTTCAACATATCAGAAAAGGAGTGGAAGGTAGCAATGCAGAGAATTCACTCGAGCTCCATATGTGCAAAGCATACAATTATTCAACTAAAAATTATATATCGAGCACATCTGTCTCTATTAAAATTGTCCAAAATGTTTCCAGGGCAAGATCCAACCTGAGAACACTGCAATCAAGTTCCAGCCTCATTGGGTCACATGTTTTGGGCCTGCACCAAACTTACATCATTTTGGACCAAGATTTTTAAGTGCCTTTCAAACAGCCTTGGTGTCACAATCCCTCCTAACCCATTAACAGCTGTGTTTGGTGTACTTCCAGATGGGCTTAAAATGGAGAAGGACAAACAAACTGTAACTGCCTTTACTACACTATTGGCATGTAGACTTATCTTGCTCAACTGGAAGAATCCTAACTCTCCCCTTTTAAGTCAATGGGTAACTGATGTTATATATTATTTGAAATTGGAAAAAATAGAATTCTCACTTAGAGGATCTGTGCAGAAATTTTTCCATACCTGGCAGGATCTAATCAATAAAATTTTAGAGTAAGCTTTTAAAGCACTGAGGAAGCAGATTCTCTCCCTATTCTCTTTTTTTTTTTTGTCTTCTCCATTTATCTATATTCACTTATTACTTTATGTATTTGCTTATTTTTACTAGGTTTAAGTTTTATTTTCCTGGCCATGCTCTCTTTCTCAGGGGTGGGGGTTGATTTGTTTTCAATTCAATTCTTGTAAAATCGATGTATTTATATGGAATGTTGTGTGATTTCAATAAAATCAATAAAAAATTTAAAAAAAGAAAAAAAAAAGAAAGCTGGCAATAAAATTGTGACTTTAAAGAATCCTTTGGCTATCTGTACGTGTTATCAATGTTAAATGTAAGAAACACAGTTATAATAGTGCTAATAGTCACATTTCAATTATTTTTTGTTATAACAAATTTTACTATGTTAAACGATCTGTGAAGAGCAAATATTATGCCTTAAAAAGAGTAATCATTCTGCAGTTTTAGTGACTGTGCACCTGTTAATCAGAGTATTCAATTATTTGACTTAATTAGATCTTTATTACTTTTGGGATTTTAAATACCTCTTTAAGATCATCAAATACAGTATATGTTTATTATAATACATATTACTTATGCAAAAGTTACATTTAGAGATTAAAACTTGACAGATGTTTGTTTGTAGTTCATATCTCATTTAGCCTCCATTTGACTCCATCAGGTCCTAGTGGTGTGCTGAACACATCAGCCTGTCTTTAGTGTCTCTGAGATTGGAGGAGGCCAGGAGTCCAACTGTATAGCAGGCACTGATGTGCTTCAGCATCACGACTGGTAACAAGATAGAGATATTTCAGCTGGGCATCATCCTATATGACTTTCCAAGCAAACAACATATTAAGAGCATACAGAGTCTGTATACTCCAGTAGAACTGACCCCTATGCCCCTCACATAACAACCTGTACAGCTGTAAACAACTCCACTTTACTGGTCATTTTACCACACACTACACAGAGTCTGTCAAATCATAGCCATTAAATAATTAAGTCTGAACAGCTGGGAATTTATTTTGGCAATGATATTTCTGGTAAGGCATTTTTTTTCTTGTTTGTCATAGGTTTATACTGAAAAACTGGTTTACATCAATGTAGTTTTCTATAGGATATATATATTCACGGCATTCGTAGTCTGAATCACAACCTGATTGTATGGGTGGTTACCTACCAGGTAACGCTTGTGGTTGGTCAGCAAGTCGGCTAACATCCGCCACGGTGCCCTCTTTCAGTTGCGAGAAGCAGATCATAGAATGGTTAAAATAGTTTACTGTCAAATAATGCAAAGAGTACGCAATACGTGTTTCGCCCTAATTCTGGGCTCATCAGGCGTACACACTCACTGCACTCCCTCTAGAGAATCGAACCTCGGACGTCAGCGTTAGAGGCGAAGCCCCTAACGTTACGCCACGGCATGTGGTTCGTTCATACCCCGATCTACATGCTGTCAAATGAACGAACCACACGCCGTGGCGCAACGTTAGGGGCTTCGCCTCTAGCGCTGACGTCCGAGGTTCAATTCCTGAGAGGGAGTGCAGTGAGTGTGTACGCCTGATGAGCCCAGAATTAGGGCAAAACACGTGTCGCGTACTCTTTGCATTATTTGACAGTAAACTATTTCAACCATATATATATATATATATGCAGCACGGTGGCACAGTGGGTAGCGCTGCTGCCTCGCAGTTGGGAGACCTGGGGACCTGGGTTTGCCTCCCGGGTCCTCCCTGCGTGGAGTTTGCATGTTCTCCCCGTGTCTGCGTGGGTTTCCTCCGGGCGTTCCGGTTTCCTCCCACAGTCCAAAGACATGCAGGTTAGGTGGATTGGCAATTCTAAATTGGCCCTAGTGTGTGCTTGGTGTGTGGGTGTGTTTGTGTGTGTCTTGCGGTGGGTTGGCACCCTGCCCGGGATTGGTTCCTGCCTTGTGCCCTGTGTTGGCTGGGATTGGCTCCAGCAGACCCCCGTGACCCTGTGTTCGGATTCAGCAGGTTGGAAAATGGATGGATGGATGTATTTATTGTGATAATAATGCAACACAGACATCATAAAGATTTGGGGCAGTCACCCATATATTGTTTTCCCGGCTGCATAGAACAGAGTCCAAAACAGAACTGAACAATAACAATAAACAGAACAATAAATCAAGATGGAGGCTTTAAAGGCCCGTAGAGGAGCTGAAGTCATCAAAAGGGCTGGAACCAGAAGTGATGGCAGCAAAGGGGCCGGCTTCGGCAGTGACGTCAGCAAATGGGCCGGCTCCGGAAGTGATGTCTTCTGAGGTGTCGGAGCCTTGCAGGATTCCCGGGAAAGGTCTGTAGGGAACTGAGAAAAATAGTCAGCGCACTCCGCCGCCCCCTGGTCGGATGTTTTATTACAATTACTCAGACCCTTTAGCTGTCTCCTACTCGCACGTGAGTGACAACATATATATAGATATAGATTTTATATATATATATATATATATATATATATATATACAGTATATATACAGTTAGGTCCATAAATATTTGGACACAGAACTTTTTCCTAATTTTGGTTCTGTACATTACCACAATGAATTTTAAATGAAACAACTCAGATGCAGTTGAAGTGCAGACTTACAGCTTTAATTCAGTGGGGTGAACAAAACGATTGCATAAAAATGTGAGGCAACTAAAGCATTTTTTTAACAATCCCTTCATTTCAGGGGCTCAAAAGTAATTGGACAATTGACTCAAAGGCTATTTCATGGGCAGGTGTGGGCAAGTCCGTCATTATGTCATTATCAATTAAGCAGATAAAAGGCCTGAAGTTGATTTGAGGTGTGGTGCTTGCATGTGGAAGATTTTGCTGTGAACAGACAACATGCAGTTAAAGGAGCTCTCTATGCAGGTGAAAGAAGCCATCCTTAAGTAGCGAAAACAGAAAAAACCCATCCGAGAAATTGCTACAATATTACGAGTGGCAAAATCTACACTTTGGTACATCCTGAGAAAGAAAGCAAGCACTAATGAACTCAGCCATGCAAAAAGACCTGGACGTCCATGGAAGACAACAGTGGTGGATGATTGCAGAATCATTTCCATGGTGAAGAGAAACCCTTTCACAACAGCCAACCAAGTGAACAACACTCTCCAGGGGGTAGGCGTATCGATATCCAAGTCTACCATAAAGAGAAGACTGCATGAAAGTAAATACAGAGGGTGCACTGCAAGGTGCAAGCCACTCATAAGCCTCAAGAATAGAAAGGCTAGATTGGACTTTGCTAAAGAACATCTAAAAAAGCCAGCACAGTTCTGGAAAAACATTCTTTGGACAGATGAAACCAAGATCAACCTCTACCAGAATGATGGCAAGAAAAAAGTATGAAGAAGGCATGGAACAGCTCATTATCCAAAGCATACCACATCATCTGTAAAACATGGTGGAGACAGTGTGATGACTTGGGCGTGCATGGAAAACAGTGGCACTGGGACACTAGTGTTTATTGATGATGTGACACAGGACAGAAGCAGCTGAATGAATTCTGAGGTGTTCAGAGACATACTGTCTGCTCAAATCCAACTAAATGCAGTCAAATTGATTGGGTGGTGTTTCATGATACAGGTGGACAAAGACACAAAACATAACAGCCAAAGCAACCCAGGAGTTTATTAAAGCAAAGAAGTGGAAAATTCTTGAATGGCCAAGTTAGTCACTTGATCTTAACCCAATTGAGCATGCATTTCACTTGTTGAAGACTAAACTTCAGACAGAAAGGCGCACAAACAAACAGCAACTGAAAGCCGCTGCAGTAAAGGCCTGGCAGAGCATTAAAAAGGAGGAAACCCAGCATCTGGTGATGTCCATGAGTTCAAGACTTCAGGCTGTCATTGCCAGCAAAGGGTTTTCAACCAAGTATTAGAAATGAACATTTTATTTCCTTTTATTTAATTTGTCCAATTACTTTTGAGCCCCTAAAATGAAGGGAGTGTGTTAAAAAAATGCTTTAGTTGCCTCACATTTTTATGCAATCATTTTGTTCACACCACTGAATTAAAGGTGAAAGTCTGCACTTCAACTGTATCTGATTGTTTCATTTAAAATTCATTGTGGTAATGTACAGAAGCAAAATTAGAAAAAAGTTGTCTCTGTCCAAATATTTATGGACCTAACTGTGTGTGTATGTATGTATGTATGTATGTGTGTATATATATATATATATATATATATGGTTGAAATAGTTTACTGTCAAATAAATGCAAAGAGTACGCGACACGTGTTTCGCCCTCATTCTGGGCTCATCAGGCGTACACACTCCACTGCACTCCCTCTCGGGAATCGAACCTCAGTGCCAGAGGCGATGCCCCTAACGTTGCGCCACGGCATGTGGTTAGTTTATTTGACAGCATGTAGATCGGGGTAATTACATTCACGGCATTCGTAGTCTGTGTCACAATCTGATTGTATGGGTGGTTACCTACCAGGTAACGCTTGTGGTTGGCCAGCAATCTGCTAACATCCGCCACGGTGCCCTATACAGTGGTGTGAAAAACTATTTGCCCCCTTCCTGATTTCTTACTCTTTTGCATGTTTGTCACACAAAATGTTTCTGATCATCAAACACATTTAACCATTAGTCAAATATAACACAAGTAAACACAAAATGCAGTTTGTAAATGGTGGTTTTTATTATTTAGGGAGAAAAAAAAATCCAAACCTACATGGCCCTGTGTGAAAAAGTAATTGCCCCCTGAACCTAATAACTGGTTGGGCCACCCTTAGCAGCAATAACTGCAATCAAGCGTTTGCGATAACTTGCAATGAGTCTTTTACAGCGCTCTGGAGGAATTTTGGCCCACTCATCTTTGCAAAATTGTTGTAATTCAGCTTTATTTGAGGGTTTTCTAGCATGAACCGCCTTTTTAAGGTCATGCCATAGCATCTCAATTGGATTCAGGTCAGGACTTTGACTAGGCCACTCCAAAGTCTTCATTTTGTTTTTCTTCAGCCATTCAGAGGTGGATTTGCTGGTGTGTTTTGGGTCATTGTCCTGTTGCAGCACCCAAGATCGCTTCAGCTTGAGTTGACGAACAGATGGCCGGACATTCTCCTTCAGGATTTTTTGGTAGACAGTAGAATTCATGGTTCCATCTATCACAGCAAGCCTTCCAGGTCCTGAAGCAGCAAAACAACCCCAGACCATCACACTACCACCACCATATTTTACTGTTGGTATGATGTTCTTTTTCTGAAATGCTGTGTTCCTTTTACGCCAGATGTAACGGGACATTTGCCTTCCAAAAAGTTTAACTTTTGACTCATCAGTCCACAAGGTATTTTCCCAAAAGTCTTGGCAATCATTGAGATGTTTCTTAGCAAAATTGAGACGAGCCCTAATGTTCTTTTTGCTTAACAGTGGTTTGCGTCTTGGAAATCTGCCATGCAGGCCGTTTTTGCCCAGTCTCTTTCTTATGGTGGAGTCGTGAACACTGACCTTAATTGAGGCAAGTGAGGCCTGCAGTTCTTTAGACGTTGTCCTGGGGTCTTTTGTGACCTCTCGGATGAGTCGTCTCTGCGCTCTTGGGGTAATTTTGGTCGGCCGGCCACTCCTGGGAAGGTTCACCACTGTTCCATGTTTTTGCCATTTGTGGATAATGGCTCTCACTGTGGTTCGCTGGAGTCCCAAAGCTTTAGAAATGGCTTTATAACCTTTACCAGACTGATAGATCTCAATTACTTCTGTTCTCATTTGTTCCTGAATTTCTTTGGATCTTGGCATGATGTCTAGCTTTTGAGGTGCTTTTGGTCTACTTCTCTGTGTCAGGCAGCTCCTATTTAAGTGATTTCCTGATTGAAACAGGTGTGGCAGTAATCAGGCCTGGGGGTGGCTACGGAAATTGAACTCAGGTGTGATACACCACAGTTAGGTTATTTTTTAACAAGGGGGCAATTATTTTTTCACACAAGGCCATGTAGGTTTGGATTTTTTTTCTCCCTAAATAATAAAAACCATCATTTAAAAACTGCATTTTGTGTTTACTTGTGTTATATTTGACTAATGGTTAAATGTGTTTGATGATCAGAAACATTTTGTGAGACAAACATGCAAAAGAATAAGAAATCAGGAAGGGGGCAAATAGTTTTCACACCACTGTATATATATATTATATTATATATATATTATATAGTAGGGCCTGTCAAAGTTAACTCATTATTAACGCATTAAAGCACTCTAACTTTAACGCCATTAAATAAAATTAGTGCAGTTAACGCAGGTTCTTTTTGACCCTATGAAATTCCCATAGATCAAGCTGAGCCTGCAAACTGAATGCATGCCACTCTAGCCATAGCCATAGAATTACTAGATGCCACATAAGCAGCAGCATCATACGTCAACGTCGCAGCCATATTGCGAGTGGCACTGCTGTGGAGTGAAGTAATGGATAAAGATGCCTCATGCATGTGCTGCTTGGGATTGTACAAACCACTGTATGTTCCAAACCAGATCTAGGGGGATTACATTTCATAGGTAAAGCTGAACAATTGTTATGGTTATATTTAGCCATTATAAAATCCCGTTTTATAATCTTAACTTTAGCTACGCCAGGCTAAGATAGCAAAGCTATGCATTTATGTGCTCAAGTGACCCTCCAAACAATGTTTTGGCTAAACGTATTTAGTCACTAACTATGTAGATTGTTGTTAGCTGTTAACATTTCTCAAACTTTGAAGGTTTCCCAAAGAAATCCACCTCAGGAAGCAGTGGGGGGTAGCCCTTAGGCGGGATTTTGAGAAAGCTGTCCTGTGATGTGTGCCATGCTAGTTTGGTAACAGATGCTGTACCGGCATCATATGATCAAAGCGACCACTTGCTCACATTAAAAAAAAAAGGAGATTTGATGATTCCTTCTGAGGGTACAGTCAAGGTGGTCAAAGTAGCTGAACGGGTTATCCGACAGTTGACATTAGGGCAAGCTGTCAGTGTATCTTTGATCAATCAGTTTGTTCGGGCTGAGATTGGTTCAGATGATGTGTTTTTTCTCAAGGAGCACGTTGAGGAAACACAGTTTGAAATTGACAACCATCATTTTATGCTCATTTCTTTAGTTGTGTCTGTCTTCCACAAACTAAGGCTGCACCATATTGCCAGAGTGAATACTCTCAAAGTACATAGTGGCAACACATGGAAAAAGCTATAAGACAGTTCTGTTTCAAGGATTTTAGATCCTATCCTGTATATATTTAAGTAACCACATTGTGTGTGTGTGTGTGTGAGAGATTGTAGTGATGGGAACTCCGGCTCTTTTCAAAGCTTCGGCTCTTTTGGATCGGCTCTTCGTTTAGAATCACTTGGATGCTTATATTTTAGCCTAATTAAGCAATTATGAATGGTTTGTGTATAAGTAATTTCTTATTCATTGTTTTCAGACATTACGTATTTGTATGCATTTTTTCATTACAAAAAATACACAGTTACTATTGTTTAACATTTTAATAAAAGCTTTAAATGAACAGCTTAACACAGAACCACAGCAAACAAATTAAATAAAGGCCAAACTCAACAACAACAACACAACACTATGACTCTTTGAATAAAAGTTTTTAGGCCAGGTTGGCATTCAGAAATGCCAGATGCCTCAGCTTAGATGGGCTGATGCGATTTCTCCTCTCCGTGATTATTTGTCCTGTTTTTGAGAAGACTCTTTCTGAGGGGGCCGATGTAGCGACAATGCAAAGTCTTCCTACCATTATCTTAACCAGGCGTGGGTAGACTGCAGCCTTGGCCTCCCACCAGCTCAGTGGGTCTTCAGCTCTTTGGATGAGGGGCTCCTCAAGATAGGACCTGAACTCCAGCATAGCATCAGCTGTGGGATTTCTCCTTGCAGTGCCTCCTGTTGCTCTTTCGTCAAAGAGCTTCCACACAGCAGAAGCTTGTGGTTCCTGTGAACATGCCCCTACTCCAATTTCTTCCTCTTGGCCCTCTGATGGAGGAGCAGACAGGCTGCTGGGGTTGCATCTTGCTGCTGCTGCACTTATTCTTTGAAATGCCTCATCCACAGCTCTGTTGTCATTAAATGCTACCTTTTTCCAGAGCAGTGGTTTCTGAAAGCATAGTGTTGTACTCCATCCTCAGATATATAGTTATGGAATAATTGTTTGGGACATAGTTTTTCTGCTGGGGAGAACATACATGGGGTTTAAGGCCTGTACAAAAGTTGTAAATCCTCTGTCCTCCACAATGGAAAATGGTTGAAAGTCGCTAGCTATCATTTTAGCCAGTTAATCATCGATACTTATTTGTTTCTTTGGTGTCATTTGTTTTGGAATAAATGTGCTTATTTTGGTTTGAACTGAAGACTGTGTTATACCTGCAGTTTTCGGTAAGACAGCGGATGCTGCAGCAGAAGTACTTGGCTCTTTTCCAGGCTCAGTGGATGGCAGGAGAGAGGGCACGCTCTCCTCCAGTTGCACGGATGGGTGGGTGGTTCTTATATGTCTGTGCAGGTTTGTTGTTGACCCTGCTCTAATGGATATTTTCATATTACAAATTCTGCACTTAGCTTTGCAGTCTCCAATATCACTGAAATGCAGCCAGATGCTGCTTCTTTTTCGGCTTTCACTCATTTCTTCACGATGCGCTTGCATTTAAATCTGGCTCCTCGTCTGTCGCAGCGACAGTGTGTACCTGGCCTGTACCAACACTCGCTGTCTTCGAAGCGTCTGCCCCCCTTCCTTCTTTCACATAATGGTACGATCCTAGTCCGATGTGTTGTTCGTGAACGAGCCGGCATTATGAGCCAATGTTCTGTGTGCCCATATAAGTAAAGTCCCGCCCCTGCCGAATGGATTTTCAGCAGAGCTGAGCAGGAGCCGCTGAAACTTCGGCTCTGCTCGACGGGCATCGGCTCCTCTCGTTCGCTTCAAAGCATCGGCTCTTAGAGCCGGCTCGTTCGCGAACGACACATCACTAAGAGATTGAGAGATGAGTGAAATGTTTTCAGAAATTATTAAGCCAATTTGTATACAATAAAATTGTTTATTTTTGTCATTGAGTGTATCATTTCACTGTTAAAAGACCAGTCTGCCACTTGCAGTCTTACTATTTTAACTTTCAGACACTGGTCAAGCTTTTGTCTCAATAATTAATAATACTTAATAATTAATAATACTGTTATTACTGACATCGAACTGTTGGCCATAAGTCTGCGTCCCTATTACTTGCCCAGAGAGTTTGGACATGTCATTGTTGTTACTGTTTACATCCCTCCTCGGATGAACGTGAAGATAGCGGGTGACATCATTCATTCCGCTGTTGCTAAATTACAAACACAGCACCCTGAGGCGCTTGTGCTAATCGCTGGAGATTTTAACCATGTGATGCTGGACAAAACATTACCTGCCTTCTCCCAGTATATGGATTGTAACACCCGGGGAAATAGGACTATTGACCTACTGTATGCAAACATTAAAGACGCATACAGCGCCACCCCGTTGCCTGCGCTTGGGAAAGCAGATCATAACCTGATTCTGCTTCAGCCTCACTACAAACCTAGAGTGAGGGAGCTACCTACAACCACACGTTCATTCAGGAAGTGGTCCACTGAGGCAGAGCAGGCTCTGAGAGACTGCTTTGGAACTACGGACTGGGATCACATAGTGAGAACATTGAGGAGGTTGTTGACTGCACTACTGACTACATCAACTTCTGTATGGACATTGTAGTTCCAGTAAGAACGGTACGCTGCTATGCTAACAACAAGCCATGGATTACAAGTGACATCAAGGACCTTTTGAACCAAAAGAAAAGGGCTTTTAAAGCCAGTGATCAGCATGAGCTCAAGCGCGTGCAGAAGGAACTACGAGTCCAGCTCAGGGCAGTAAAGAAGCAGTACAGGAGAAAGCTGGATCAGAAGTTGCAGAACAACAGCATGAAGGAAGTGTGGGACGGGATGAAGATCATCACTGGCTGCAGCTCGAAAGCGGGTTGACACCATCGAGAGAGACGTGGATAGAGCAAACCAGATGAACAACTTCTTTAACAGGTTTGACCACCCTAACCCACTCTCACCTCGGAGTACTGCACCCTCCACCCATCCTTCTGCTGATACCAGCATAGGAGAGAGTTTCCCCCCACCCACAATTACAGCTGCCCAGGTAAGCACAGAGCTGAGGAGACTTCGTGCCAGCAAA
Source organism: Erpetoichthys calabaricus (assembly GCF_900747795.2). Taxonomy (NCBI): domain Eukaryota; kingdom Metazoa; phylum Chordata; class Cladistia; order Polypteriformes; family Polypteridae; genus Erpetoichthys; species Erpetoichthys calabaricus. The sequence continues at coordinate 101,222,357 of NC_041404.2, forward strand.
GCAGCGGGTCCAGATGGAGTATCGCCCCGACTGCTGAAGGCCTGTGCGTTGGAGCTGGGGAGTCCACTACAGCGCATCTTCAACCTGAGCCTGGAACAGGGGAGAGTCCCCAGGCTTTGGAAAACATCTTGCATCACCCCAGTCCCAAAGGTATCACGTCCTTGTGAGCTGAATGACTTCCGGTCTGTCACTCTGACATCGCATGTGATGAAAACCATGGAGCGGCTGCTGCTTCACCACCTGAGGCCACAGGTCTGCCACGCCCTTGACCCTCTGCAGTTCGCATAACAGGAGAAGGTAGGAGCGGAGGATGCCATCATCTATATGCTACACCAATCCCTCTCCCACTTGGACAGAGGCAGTGGTGCAGTAAGAATTATGTTTCTGGACTTCTCTAGCACCTTCAACACCATCCAACCTCTGCTCCTTAGGGACAAACTGACAGAGATGGGAGTAGATTCATACCAGGTGGCATGGATTGTGAACTATCTTACAGACAGACCTCAGTATGTGCGTCTCGGGAACTGCAGGTCTGACATTGTGGTCAGCAACACGGGAGCACCACAAGGGACTGTACTTTCTCCAGTCTTGTTCAGCCTATATACATCGGACTTCCAATACAACTCGGAGTCCTGCCACGTGAAAAAGTTTGCTGATGACACTACTATCGTGGGCTGCATCAGGAGTGGGCAGGAGGAGGAGTATAGGAACCTAATCAAGCACTTTGTTAAATGGTGTGACTCAAACCACCTACACCTGAACACCAGCAAAACCAAGGAGCTGGTGGTGGATTTTAGGAGGCCCAGTCCCTTCCTGGACCCTGTGATTATCAGAGGTGACTACAGTAATCCCTCCTCCATCGCGGGGGTTGCGTTCCAGAGCCACCCGCGAAATAAGAAAATCCGCAAAGTAGAAACCATATGTTTATATGGTTATTTTTATATTGTCATGCTTGGGTCACAGATTTGTGCAGAAACACAGGAGGTTGTAGAGAGACAGGAACGTTATTCAAACACTGCAAACAAACATTTGTCTCTTTTTCAAAAGTTTAAACTGTGCTCCATGACAAGACAGAGATGACAGTTCCGTCTCACAATTAAAAGAATGCAAACATATCTTCCTCTTCAAAGGAGTGCGTGTCAGGAGCAGTGACTGTCACAGAGATAGAGAGAAAAGCAAACAAATCAATAGGGCTGTTTGGCTTTTAAGTATGCGAAGCACCGCGGCACAAAGCTGTTGAAGGCGGCAGCTCACACCCCCTCCGTCAGGAGCAGACAAAGAGAGAGAGAGAGAGAGAGAGATATAGAGAGAGACAGAGTTTGTTTTTCAATCAAAAATCAATACGTGCCCTTCGAGCTTTTAAGTATGCGAAGCACCGTGCAGCATGTCGTTTCAGGAAGCAGCTGCACAAAAGATAGCAACGAGAAGATAATCTTTCAGCATTTTTAGACGAGCGTCCGTATCGTCTAGGTGTGCGAACAGCCCCCCTGCTCAATCCCCCTATGTCAGGATCAGAGAAAGTCAGCACAAGAGAAAGAGAAAAGTAAGCTGGGTAGCTTCTCAGCCATCTGCCAATAGCGTCCCTTGTATGAAATCAACTGGGCAAACCAACTGAGGAAGCATGTACCAGAAATTAAAAGACCCATTGTCCGCAGAAACCCGCGAAGCAGCGAAAAATCCGCGATATATATTTAAATATGCTTACATATAAAATCCGCGATGGAGTGAAGCCGCGAAATGCGAAGCGCAATATAGCGAGGGATTACTGTATATGCAGAGGATGCAGACCTATAAATACCTGGGACTGCAGCTGGATGATAAATTGGACTGGACTACCAATACTGCTGCTCTGTGCAAGAGAGGACAGAGCCAACTATACTTCCTTAGAAGGCTGGCGTCCAACATCTGCAATAAGATGCTGCAGATGTTCTATCAGACGGTTGTGGCGTGTGCCCTCTTCTACGCGGTGGTGTGCTGGGGAGGCAGCATAAAGAAGAAGGACGCCTCATGCCTGGACAAACTGGTGAGGAAGGCAAGCTCTATTGTAGGCATGGAGCTGGACAGTTTGACATCCGTGGCAGAGCGACGGGCACCGAGCAGGCTCCTGTCAATCATGAAGAATCCACTGCATCCACTAAACAGTATCATCTCCAGACAGAAGAGCAGCTTCAGCGACAGACTGCTGTCACTGCCCTGCTCCACTGACAGACTGAGGAGATCGTTCCTCCCCCACACTATGCGACTCTTCAATTCCACCCAGGGGAGTAAACATTAACATTATACAAAGTTATTGTCTATTTTACCTGCATTTTTATCACATTTTAATTTATTGTTTTTTATCAGTATGTTGCTGCTGCTGGAGTATGTGAATTTCCCCTTGGGATTAATAAAGTATCTATCTATCTATCTATCTAATAATAATAATACATTTTATTTAATAGGCGCCTTTCTTAGCACTCAAGGTCACCTTACAATAAAATTAAACATTAGTAAAATTAAAACAAGAGAGCGATAAATCAAAAAGCAATAATTAGCAAACAAACAAAGATAACTGGCAGTAACAGTGCAAAATTCACAATTGGTATGCCAGTTTGAAAAGATACGTTTGAGGGTAGTTTTAAAATGTGTTATTGAATCGAGCTGACATATATGAGAGGGAAGAGAATTCCAGAGTTGAGGAGCATGAGAGGACACTCGAGCTCCCATAGAACAGAGTTTGATGTGTGGTACAGAAAGTAGAGCTGCAGATGAGGATCTGAGGGAGCGAGAGGAGTGTAAGTCTGTAGGAGATCAGTGAGGTAGTGGGGAGCAACACAGTGGAGAGCTTTAAATGTTAAGAGCAGTATTTTGTATTATATTCTGTAGTTAACAGGGAGCCAGTGAAGTTGAGAGAGAATAGGTGTAATATGTTCGGTGGATTTAGAACAGGTTATTATCCTGGCAGCAGAATTTTGAAGAAGTTGTAAGTGATGGATAAGTTTTTGTGGGATGCCAGACAGAATAGCATTATAGTAATCTATACGGGAGGTGACTAGAGCATTAACCAATACTTCAGTACTGTGTTGCGTAAGAACAGGGCGAAGTCTAGAAATGTTTCAGAGATGGAAGAAGGCAGTCCGAGAATTGTTACTTATATGGGAGGAATTATTTAATAATAATAATAATTATTATTATTATTTAATAATTGCCATTATTAGTGTATATATGGATATAAATTGCATTTAAACGATTCACCAAAATCTGTTGTATGTAAACAATACGGTTTTAAACGTTATTGTTTTTTCATCAGAAAACCCGGTTTCCACGTCTACCTATATTAGTTTAAATGGCACTTTTGCCACTCACAATATGGTGGACGCGCTGGCGTATCATGTCGACTTGGCAACACAGTGAATGCGGCGTCTATCTATGTATGTCTATGACTCTAGCCTTCAAGTTATTTCTCGTAGAAGTCACTCCATAGTCCTAATTGTTGAACAATGGAAAAGGTCCATTAACTGGGTAGTTCAATTTCAAACCTTTGCCTGACGGCTCACTCAATAAAAATAAGGTTGTGTGTAGTTACTGTAAAGCTAAAGTAAATTTAGTTATCGCCGGAGCAAGCAGCCTACAATATCACTTGCAAGCCAAACATCCATTTTACACTAACAGCATTAGTCTGGGTAATATGCGACAGACTATGGTGGACAGTGTTTGGCAGAAATCAATGGACGCGTCAGCCTCCAGCAAATTAATGGTAGCAATTGCTAAATGGATAGCCACAACATGCAGGCCGATTTACATAGTGGAGGACGAAGGTCTGCACAACATAATTTGGATCGCATCCAACGACCCAACTTATGAATTACCCTCGAGAGCCACAGACGTAACTAGTATACACGAGCTGTATGATTCAGAGAGGACAAAACTAGCTAAGGAGTTGGAGTTCACGGAGACAGTCGCCCTTACTGGTGACTACTGGACATCACTTGAAAATCATAGCTACCTCGGGGTTACAACCCGTTATGTCGATGAACAGTGGAAACTGCATTCACATGCTTTGATGGTCATGAAAACATCAGAGAGACATCATGCCAAAACATGTGCCGAACATTTTATGGATGTAGCAAAGCAGTGGAACATTGAGAATAAAGTAAGCACATTTAGTACAGATAGCTATAGTGCACGAAATTTAATTTCAGCGGCGAGACAGCTGCCATTCGAACACTTGCAATGCATTGCGCACAGCATTCAACATTCTGTCATATTGTCTCTGCAGAATAGTGTATATGACAGCACACTTTCCAAATGCCTAAAGGTGGTGGTGCAGTTCAAGCACAGTCCATCAAATACTGCAGAACTTTAACAGCAAGTCGCTCATGGCCTGAAGACTGAGACACTCGTACATGAAGTGCCGACTAGATGAAACTCCACTCTGGAGATGGTGAAGGAAGTCAATTCAAGTCAGTTTGGCTATCATGCACTGGTACAGTGTGTTGCCGCACCCACTACACATCAAAACAGCTCGGGATCCCAGTTGGCAACTCCCCCAGGCAGACACGCGGCCCAGTCCTACCCTCCAGAAATGACCCTCAATCTGCTGCAGCCAGGTGTTAAGTGGGCGACCCCTTGGCCTGGTCCAGCCACTTAGGTCCCCAACAATGAGGAGCTTATGAGCCGGATCACCCTCTGGGAAACGCGCCACATGGCCGTACTGCCGTAACTGACGCTCCCTCACAATGCAGGTAACGTGCCTCATTCGGGACTCCATGAGCAACCGCTCATTCGACACAAAGTCAAACCAATGGTACCCAAGGATTTTCCAGAGAGACAGTGTCAAAGGAGTCCAGTCTTCTTAATTGGAGGATCAACCTCAAGAACCATGGACCCAGAGATATCCAACGTCCTAGCCGGAGGATCAGCTCAGGTCACTGGATAGCATCCAGGTCTCACAACCATATAGTAAGACAGGAAGCAACAGGACTCTAAAGACTTGGACCTTCGTCCTTTTGCATAGATATCGGGAGTGCCACACACCCCTTTCCAGCGACCTCATGACCCCCCATGCTCTCCCAATACCTTGTCACTGCCAAGGTAAGTAAACCTCTCAATAAGGTCAACACTCTCTCCACAAACACACACTGCTGATGGCTGTGCCCAAGATATCATTAAAGGCCTGGATCTTGATTTTTATCCAGGACACTTGCAAGCCCAGACACTCAGACTCCTCACTCAGTTTCTCGAGCGCCCCGATCAGAGCCTCCATTGACTCCACAAAGACCACAGCATCGTCAGCAAAGTCAAGATCTGTGAATCTTTCTTCACCAACAGATGTCCCACAGCCACTGGACCCCACGACCTTGCCCAACACCCAGTCCATACAAGCATTGAAAACAGTAGGAGCAAGAACACACCCCTGATGAACCCCAGAATCAACTGGGAAAAATGCAGAGGTCCTGCCTCCACTCTGCACAGCACTCACAGTACCAGTGTAGAGGCCAGCCATGATATCCAGCAACCTCGGGGGGATCCCGCAAACCCTCAGGATGTCCCACAGGACAGCTCGATCAACTGAGTTGAATGCTTTGCGAAAATCGACAAAGGCTGCAAAGAAACTCTGCCAATATTTGTATTTGCGCTCTATGAGCACCCTCATTGCCAGAATGCGGTCGATGGTAGACTTCTTAGGCGTAAAACCAGACTGTTCTGGTCGCTGGTAGGTGAGCAAGTGATCACGGATCCTATTGAGGACGACCCTAGCAAGGACCTTACCCGGCACCGGAGTAGTGTTATCCTCATGTAGTTGCTGCAATCCAGGCGATCACCCTTCCCTTTCCAGATAGGGACGACAAGTCCCATTTTCCAGTCAGTTGGGATGATGCCAGTCTCCCAAATGGAAGCAAAGATTGCTTGCAATGCCAGAAGGACAGCCTTTCCACCATCCTGGAGAAGTTCTCCCCGGATACCACAGATCCCTGCAGCCATCCCCCCCTCAGCTGGTTCACCACCTGTGCAATCTCAGTGAGATTGGGTGGTTCACAGCTAATTGGAGGATCAACCTCAAGAACCGTGGACCCAGAGATATCCAACGTCTTTGAACAACTGCTCAAAGTAGCCAGCCCAGTGGGTCACAACTGCAGTGTCATCCGTAAGGACCGTTCCATCAGCTGCCCTGACTGCGACTCTCCGAGGAACAGATTCAGATGTGCATAATGCTTCGATTCCTCTGTAAGCAGGACATGGGTCGCTAGACCACAGATGGTGCGTCACTTGCTCACAGATTCCTCTAACAAATGCCTCTTTATCTGCCCTCAGAGCCCTTGCAGCCATCCTTCTCAGTTCCCAGTACAGACCAGAGTTGCCATTGAGCCATGCGCTGCAACTCCTCTCGATGATATCCAGGGTGCCCTGCAAGATGAAAACCTCCTTCTGGGAACACAAGTAACACCAACACAACCCTCAGCAACCTTCAGGGTCTTGTAACGGATGGTCACCCACATCACATTAGGATCGGCAGTCGTGCCCAAATCTGAAAGTTCCTCACACAAACTGCATGCAAACTCATTAGAAACGGCCTGGTCTTGGAGTCTGGCCAAGTCCAGGCTAATTTTCCTAGCAGGTGGTAACCTACTGGACCTAAGCTGGATCCTAAGAGTAGCAACAACAAGTCTATGGTCAGAATTCACAAACTGGGCACTTCTGTAGACCCTGCAGTTTTGCAAGAGCCTCCAGTGTCTGCCCACAAGGATGTGATCAATCTCCTTCACCGCACCACCAGTATTGGAGTACCAATTCCAATGATGTGGTTCAGGGCGCTGGAAACAGGATCCAGCGATTCGCAGCCCTTGACCTTTTACAAAGTCAAGGAGTATGGAGCCACTTTCACCATGGTCACCAGACTCATGGGGACCAAGACAATTCTCATAGCCCTGTCCGTACCAGTGGCTGCACTGAAGTCACCCATGACCAGAGGAGTGTCACCCCGTGGGTACCCATCAACCACCGAGCGAAGCTGCGAATAAAATGTCTCCCTCGCCAAGACATCACTCACCGCGGTCGGAGCATACACTGAGACAACAGACTAGGCACCCAGGGAGTGCTGTAATCTGAGTCCCATAATACGCTTGTTGAAAGGAGTGACATCGGACACCATCGGAAGAAGTCAGTCTGCTACAGCAACAGCTACTCCCCGAGTATGGCAGCCATCAGACCGACCAGACCAATAAAAGGTGTATCCACCTACAGAGATCTGGCCAGTCCCCGGTCTGCGCACCTCAGAGAGTGCCGCCACTGAAATGCGGAGTTTACGCAGCTCCTCCGACAGCAGAGGAAGATGATCATCTTGCCGGAGAGACAAGACGTTCCATGCACCTACCCGTATGGGCCACCTCAAATTGGGACTCGAGTGCTGCTGTGCAGCGGGTGACACCTCAGCACCACACCAGTTCCGATCCCCAACAGACCTGACCCTATTGGCTTTCAACGGTTTCGACTCTTCCGGGGATGGGGCTCCCGAGGGCTTTCCCCCCATCCCCATCATGATGCGAGCAGCCTTCCTATGGGCGGCTGCAGCAGAGCTACTCCCGCAGAGAGCAAAAAGGAGTCCTTTCTGTACTCTCAGAGCCTTGTGAAGTTTTTTTTACGGTGGCCGGAGTTCTAATCCTACCTCCAACCCCCATGATTTCCCTGCAAGTTGGAGGACCGCTTGCAGGGCCGGATGTAGTTTAACGTCATACCCAGGACAAAAGCGTATGATACACATGGTGAAGTGTGTGCTAAGAAATGAACAACCACTAAGAGATGCCTCCAAGCCTGTTAGCCCTACATAAAACTAACGTGGTCATGCCAACAAATGCTGAGCTGGAGAAACTTCAGAAGCTTGAGGCATTGCTCGAGCCCTGCATGTATTACATCCGTTTTTTATCTTCTAGATAATTTACCTTCTATATTTCTATTGATTGTCTCCATCAGTCATTAAATACACATAGGGCCAAATTTTGTGAAGGGATGTTCGTCTTTTGCGATACAGTACGCAATGTTCACTTTGATTTTAAGAACCTCTTCATTAACTTTTATTTTTTTGTGTGTCATTAGCAGCGGTCACAGATGACGACATGCCATGTGTTTTTTTTTTTTATTTACTTTGATTTCTGAAAAGCTATGCTTATACGTTATTTCGTTTTAAAATCGGATTTCCAGTAATGTACGGCATTGTGCCTGCCAACATTTCTTCCGATGCTTATCAGTACCTGCAAAACATTGGATGGATCATAAAAAAAGACTGGGAAATCTTTTAGCCACTGTGCGTTAAACTTGTACATTTTTTGTGTCAGATAATGCGACCTTTAGTGGCAGGGGCCGCCTCCTCACATGACGCAACAGTAGTAGTGCTGAGTTTAAGTTGGATTGAGGGGGGGCTTCTCATCCTCTACTCGTTGCCTATTCTCTCCTGTGAATGTTGTGATATTACATTACAGTACATCCACAAGAAATGTTTTTAATTACAAATTCAATAAAAAAAATACAAACAGAGCTGAGGCGTGGTAATTGATTGCTGGCATCTTCAAAGAAGAGATACAGCAACCTGTGCAAGCTGCAACATCAGAACCCCCAAATAAGAAAGCATCTCTCTTAGTGGCTTCAGAGTCGGAATCTGATGAGGAGGAGGACTGTATTCAAAAAGGTCTGGAGCGCTATAAAGCAGAGCCTGTCATCAGCATGGAGGTTTGCCTCCTAAAGTGGTGGTCCACACATGCTCTGGTATACAAAGAGCTAGCTTTGCCTTGCTCGCAAGTACTTGGCAACACCTGCCACAACAGTGCCTTGTGAGAGGCTGTTTTCACTCTCTGGGCATATTGTGCAGAAAAAGCGAGCTGCCTTGTCCTCTGGAAATGTGACCAAACTTTTATGTTTAAGTAACTGGCTTGGTTTAATAAAATAGAAATAGTGTATTATTCATAATAATCCAAAAGGCCAACCTGCTGTTTCTGCTGAGAAATTAACTTGGCTAGCTAGTTTAACAATTTTGAATTGTATTCTGTTTATAAAATCCTGTTTCTGGAGTTTTTGTATTGCTTTTGAGTGAGATTTATTAAGCATTATTGAGAAATACATGGAGACTGCAGTATGAGACTACATGTCTTAAATTTATGTCATCTGTTTTAAAATATAAGTTCAATTGTTTGTTTTCTATGTTCAGCATTGCACAGCCCTAGAGTATTAGTGAATAAAGCCTCCTCACAGTTTTTAAAGACAGCTTTGTCTTTATTTCCTCTTGTTCCAGTTACCTGAACACGTGAAGTACATTTATATGCCATTATGTTGTGTCCATTCTTCTTAATATGGTCTGATTGCACTTAAAAATCTTTGTGGTAAAATTTCAGCATAAAAAAAATACATTTGAGATTAATCACGATTAATTACACAAAGTCATGTGATTAATCGCAATTAAATTTTTTGATCGCTTGACAGCCCTAATATACAGTATAGTAATATATATATGTGTCATTTGTTTAATATCCATCCATCCATCCATCCATCCTCATCCACTTATCCGAGGTCAGGTCGCGGGGGGCAGCAGCTTGAGCAGAGATGCCCAGACTTCCCTCTCCCCGGCCACTTCTTCTAGCTCTTCCGGGGGAATCCCAAGGCGTTCCCAGGCCAGCCGGGAGACATAGTCCCTCCAGCGAGTCCTGGGTCTTCCCTGGGGCCTCCTCCCAGTTGGACGTGCCCGGAACACCTCACCAGGGAGGCGTCCAGGAGGCATCCTGATCAGATGCCCGAGCCACCTCATCTGACTCCTCTCGATGCGGAGGAGCAGCGGTTCTACTCTGAGCCCCTCCCGGATGACTGAGCTTCTCACCATATCTTTAAGGGAGAGCCCAGACACCCTGCGGAGAAAACTCATTTCAGCCGCTTGTATTCGCAATCTCGTTCTTTCAGTCACTACCCATAGCTCATGACCATAGGTGAGGGTAGGAACATAGATCAACTGGTAAATTGAGAGCTTTGCCTTATGGCTCAGCTCCTTTTTCACCACGACAGACCGATGCAGAGCCCGCATCACTGCGGACGCCGCACCGATCCGCCTGTCGATCTCACGCTCCATTCTTCCCTCACTCGTGAACAAGACCCCGAGATACTTGAACTCCTCCACTTGGGGCAGGATCTCGCTCCCAACCCTGAGAGGGCACTCCACCCTTTTCCGGCTGAGGACCATGGTTTCGGATTTGGAGGTGCTGATTCCCATCCCAGCCGCTTCACACTCAGCTGCGAACCGATCCAGAGAGAGCTGAAGATCATGGCCTGATGAAGCAAACAGGACAACATCATCTGCAAAAAGCAGTGACCCAATCCTGAGTCCACCAAGCCGGACCCCCTCAACACCCTGGCTGCGCCTAGAAATTCTGTCCATAAAAGTTAAGAACAGAATCGGTGACAAAGGGCAGCCCTGGCGGAGTCCAACTATCACTGGAAACGGGTTTGACTTACTGCCGGCAATGCGGACCAAGCTCTGACACCGATCGTACAGGGACCAAACAGCTCTTATCAGGGGGTCTGGTACCCCATACTCTCGGAGCACCCCCCACAGGATTCCCCGAGGGACACAGTCGAACGCCTTTTCCAAGTCCACAAAACACAAGTAGACTGGTTGGGCGAACTCCCATGCACCCTCCAGGACCCTGCTAAGGGTGTAGAGCTGGTCCACTGTTCCGCGACCAGGACGAAAACCACACTGTTCCTCCTGAATCCGAGGTTTGACTATCCGACGGACCCTCCCCTCCAGAACCCCCGAATAGACTTTTCCAGGGAGGCTGAGGAGTGTGATCCCTGTGTAGTTGGAACACACCCTCCGGTCCCAGGCACTCTCCCTGATGTCCATGCGATGTTGCAGAGACGTGTCAACCAAGACAGCCCTACAACATCCAGAGCCTTGAGGAACTCCGGGCATATCTCATCCACCCCCGGGGCCCTACCACCAAGGAGTTTTTTGACCACCTCGGTGACCTCAGTCCCAGAGATGGGGGAGCCCACCTCCGAGTCCCCAGGCTCTGCTTCCTCATTGGAAGGCATGTTAGTGGGATTGAGGAGGTCTTCGAAGTACTCCCCCCACCGACCCACAACGTCCCGAGTCGAGGTCAGCAGCGCACCATCCCTACCATAAACAGTGTTGACACTGCACTGCTTCCCCCTCCTGAGACGCCGGATGGTGGACCAGAATCTCCTCGAAGCCGTCCGAAAGTCGTTCTCCATGGCCTCCCCAAACTCCTCCCATGCCAGAGTTTTTGCCTCAGCAACCACCGAAGCCGCATTCTGCTTGGCCTGCCGGTACCTATCAGCTGCCTCCAGAGTCCCACAGGACAAAAGGGACCGGTAGGACTCTTTCTTCAGCTTGATGGCATCCTTCACCGCTGGTGTCCACCAACGGGTTCGGGGATTGCCGCCACGACAGGCACCGACTACCTTACGGCCACAGCTCCGGTCAGCCGCCTCAACAATAGAGGCACGGAACATGGCCCATTCGGACTCAATGTCCCCCCACCTCCCTCGGGACATGGTCGAAGTTCTGCCGGAGGTGGGAGTTGAAGCTACTTCTGACAGGGGGCTCTGCCAGACGTTCCCAGCAGACCCTCACAACACGTTTGGGCCTACCAGGCCTGACCAGCATCCTCCCCCACCATCGGAGCCAACTCACCACCAGGTGGTGATCAGTTGACAGCTCCACCCCTCTCTTCACCCGAGTGTCCAAGACATGTGGCCGCAAGTCCGACGACACGACCACAAAGTCGATCATCGAACTGAGGCCTAGGGTGTCCTGGTGCCAAGTGCACATATGAACACCCCTATGAACTTGGTGTTCATTATGGACAATCCGTGACGAGCACAGAAGTCCAATAACAAAACACCACTCGGGTTCAGATCGGGGGGGCCATTCCTCCCAATCACGCCTTTCCAGGTCTCACTGTCATTGCCCACGTGAGCATTGAAGTCTCCCAGCAGTACGAGGGAGTCCCCAGAAGGTGTGCCCTCCAGCACCCCCTCCAGGGACTCCAAAAAGGGTGGGTACTCTGAACTGCTGTTCGGTGCATACGCACAAACAACAGTTGGGAGCCGTCCCCCCCACCCGAAGGCGGAGGGAGGCTACCCTCTTGTCCACTGGGGTAAACCCCAATGTATAGGCTCCAAGTCGGGGGGCAATAAGTATGCCCACACCCGCTCGGCGCCTCTCACCGGGGGCAACTCCAGAGTGGTAGAGAGTCCAGCCCCTCTCAAGGAGATTGGTTCCAGATTCCAAGCTGTGCGTCGAGGTGAGCCCGACTATATCTAGCCGGAACCTCTCGACCTCTCTTGTTTAATATTATATGTTATTAAGTAGCTGCATAATAGTGATAGGATTTTCAACAGTAGCAGGAGGACTATTCACCTGGATCATTGTTACTGGTATCTAAAATTGCAGATATATCTTCTGATAATGATGGAGAAACTAATTGGTGGATATGCAGTATCTAGTCAGTAGTCATTGATGATAATTTCTTTTCCATTACAGTATTTATTACTGGCAAATTTTAAGTGTCAACAATTATTCTTTCAATCTTCCTTAATTCCAACTTGCTGAAAACAATACCTTAAAGAAAGAGGGTCCATTTGTGGTGAAATGTTAATTTTTAAGTCACCTTATATTGTGTTTGCTGAGAACAGAACTATCTTAACAACTAATTAATGAATAATTCTGAAGCTGTTCTCCTAAATGTAGTATTGCAGTAATATTTTGTCACCTTCCTCCAACCATATAATTTAAAACACCCTTTTCAGATGTATATTCAGGTATGTCAGTATTGAGTGTATAAGAAATATTGTTTTGTATTTATTTTAAGAAATGGCAACTCAAATGGATATGTACACCTTTCTTTTTGATTGTGGGGTTCCAGAAGCAGTAATCAAGGACATGAAAAATGACAAGGTATGGAGTGACTTTATGGCATTGTTTCTTGTAATGTCTTAAAATATCCAAAACCATTTTAACAGTGTAACGGTACACTTATACAAAGTGGTATCACCACACAGAAAATATTAGTAGAATTGTTATATAGTATAAATATAATATACTATATAATATATAGTATAGTATAATTCAGTATAAAACTGAACTTTTTTTACTGCAGTTCAGATTTTTTTAATGTCAATACTGTGTTCAGTTCTTAATTTAAATCACATTTCTGCTCACTTGGTCAAATCATGATAACTTCTGTATCACCACACAGAAAATATTAATAGAATTGTTATATAGTAATAGCTGCCCAAGTTTTTTTTTACTGCAGTTCAGATTTTTTTAATGTCAATACTGTGTTCAGTTCTTAATTTAAATCACACTTCTGCTCACTTGGTCAAATCACAATAATTTCTGAAATGAAGCAGAAAACATAACATGCAGAAAATGGGGGGAACGCACTTATTGCATACACACATTAATTAAAGGCAGCATTTAAAACCTGTAGTTGTGCAGCAGCCAAATTCAAATTAAGATTTACAGTATAAGAACTACACCTAAAATAATAACAAAGCATTATACAGAATGGCACAGAACAGGGTAACTTCCAGTTTGGGTTAATTGCTAAATTCTATTCTTCTATTATTTATACAGTATGTAAACACAGTTAAAACAAATTAAAATCATATTTTTTATGGTTTTATTTTACATATATAGATTGAGGCTTCAACTGTTCTGCTGATGGAGGAAGACAGCTTGAAAAAAATACCTACCAGCTCTTGGTGACAGAGTTGCCTTGAAGCATTACTGCAGAAATGTTACAGAGAACCAGGCAGCACAAGATAAGAAACACGCTCTTCTTGAGAAACTCAGAAGTAAAATGAAATTGAAAAATTCTTTGCATGTCACTGAAGATTCTAGTAATGAAGATGTTCCTGGTTGTAGCAAGAGAAATAAGCATGCTGCAAAGCCTACTAGAAGAATAGAGATTGGATGGATACACAATGGCAAACAAGTCCGTGCATGAGGTGGTGGGGGGACTTGAAAACTAGAAAATCTGTTTCTAAAGATCTTGACTATGCAGGCCTTTTAAAGCTTGGTAAAGAACTCTTTTTTCCAAATGGTGAATCAAAAAAAGGAAAAGAGAACCAATTTAAATTTGAATTATGGGACTTTAAAGGAAATGTATTACCAAAGGACATGACTATAGGAAGTGTATATGAAAAAGTGAAAATGGGTATTGTGCATTTTTATGTAGCTTCTGTAGAATCTAAGTTGGCTGAAAGTGTTAGTGAGGTGGAGGATAATGTAGGGCCTCAGTCCAATTGCTGCATTTTGACTGACAGTGAGCCAGGGGCTTTAATTGCTGAGCAAACATCTGATGGTATTACTGCCTCATCAACGAGACTATTTGGACCTGCTTCTGACAAGGATGAAACATTTAAGAGACCCTACTATGGGCCCCACAATTTGTTTTAGAATCAGACCAGGAAGTAACATCCTCATCACCTCAACAAAATTGTCCAGTAATGCAAGAAGCTTCTCTAGAGGAAAATCCTTATCTACCTCTTTCTCTAGAGCATACTGATGATGCAAGTTGTACATCAGTATGCACTTCACCACATCAGTCTGATGTATACATTTTAACTGTATGTCGAGTTAACATATGCTGTTAGAATTTAAGGATGCACATATTTTGAATGCCACACTGAATGTAAGATTCCTAAATGAAGTTGGTATTGATGTTTCTGGTGTGTCCAGAGATGGTTATACAGCATTCTGGACATCTTTTTTTAAAAGCTTTGCGGAAGGGGAGTTTGAACGTGTTCCCACATTATGTCCTGAATTTGGGAAAGAAGAGTAGCAAGCAACTGGAAGAATACTACTTAAAGGTTATATGGAGCAGTCTTACTTTCCACTACAGCTGTCATTTGCATTTGGTTTAATTTATGGTGAGTCTGCAGTAACTCCAGATATACTGCTGTCCTCGTTATTAAATTATGTTGCATCATTTGAAAGAGATATTCTCAAAGCAGCTTTGGATGGAAAGGTTGCAGCAGAGCAACAGGACAAACTTCTCATTCTTTCCAGAATAAACTGCCATGCAGTTCCTTCACCCAATAACCAGGCACATAAACAGATCATACAAAAGCCAAAGTATGTCTTAGAGATAATGTCAGACATAACACAAAATGTACTTCAAATGATGCTTCCAGCAGTGTCTTATTTAGAAGGACTCTATAAAACAAAGAAACCAACTGCAAAAAGTGTGTTAGGCACGATTACTGCTGATATTACAAATATTGCACAAAACACAACTATAGATTTAAGGCAGTTTATTCGATCACTGGATGATGAAAGACTGCAGAAATTTATGTGCTTTGTTACAGGTGCAGATGTGATTTGTGTGAACAAAATTGAAACTGAGTTCACAAATCTGAGAGGTCTTCAAAGAAGACTTTTGGCACATACTTGTGGGCCACTATTGAACATTCTTTGCACATATAATTCTTTTATGCTGTTCTACATGGCAATGATTATAGTACGACTATACTTTGATATGTATGATGTACAAAAAAATCAAGATATGAAACATGTTTTCATTCATTTTTCTGACCAATTAATTGTAACATACAGAGCATGTGTGTAGGTTTCAAAGCACATTGTTTTGTTCATTTTTGAATAACTATGGGGACCAGTTATATATAGAATCTTATTAAAAGCTTGGTAATATTTAGCCAACAAAATTTAAGTGCATTTAGTTTTATTATATTTCAGCTTATGTTAGAAATGTATTCATTACATTTACTAATGAGATTTTTCATTAAACTTTAATGTAATTTTAGTAAAAACATTATGTACTGATATATTGAAAAGGTTGGAATGTTTTATGGTTGCATCATGAAGGCTTTTGTTGCTGGAATTGTTGTTGTTGTTTAAAGTTTATATAGTTAATATATTCCCACCTTTAAGAAAGAAAAATCAATGTGTACTGTGTTCTATTACTTTGCAAATGGACTAAGCTATTGTTGTTATACTTCATTTAAGGTGCAATGTTTCATACAGGCTTTTACAAAAGAATGTTTTAAGTCTGTCAACAATGATTGTTAATATTTGTCACTTATTAAACTTAAAAAAATGAAAACCGTGTTATTAGCAAATTGTTAAAGTGGTTTCCAGAGTTGTAATTTGTTTATGGATTTCTCCCCGGCCCCCACTGTAAATAATTAATATTTAAATAATTAAATAATGTAATACTCATTACATATTCAGGACATTAGCAATTAATATTACTATTTGGCACCCAGTATAGAAAAGTATATCCTTAAAGTTGATGATTTGCATATATTCAAAGAGAATTATGAGCATATATGAAAATAAACATTATATCATAGTGCACATTGGTATAGTAAGGGTTAAATCACAAAAAGGCTTGTGCCTGTATATTTTTTTATTTTTCTTAGCAAGCTGGAAACCACCAATATTTCATGAGTCAAGGTCAGGTATATAGAAATTGACAGGCAAACCCTAACCCAAAGACCCCCACCCCCCAAAATAATCTCTCTCCAGGTGGAGAATGTGAACTAAGAACTAGAGACCTTGGTGGCAAAAACTGGACAGGTTCAAGGTGGGGAGAGGGCCTGTCAGGTGGCCATGATGGATAAGATACAGTGCTATGCTCATTAGGCTGGGAAATATTGGTGTAACTATTTGGAGGCAAGACCTAAAGCAACGGGAAATTGGAGTCGGATAGTGAGTGAGGTAAGCTTTTGATAAGGACTGTAATAAATGAAAGAGAACTGAGGTGCTAATTGTTCAGTTCTTCTGAACTGAGACTGTTTGTACATCACACAATAAAACTTGATTCTGCCTGCACATCCTGAAGTCTCCGAGTATCTTCTTTGAGCAGTGTGTATATGCCACAACACCAGTACCAATGAAAAGAACAAAAATGTTTGCATTTTTTTACTAAAACAGGTTATTATGAAAGGAAATGATATACACGAAGTGCACAGGTTGTTTAAAAAAATAATTGAATTTACAATGTTTATTTAAAACAATATCTTGATATTTTACATTGGTATTTACATATGCACTATACACATACAAAAGGTTTTAATATTTATAATAAGCCTAATAAACACAGTGCTTCTTGCTGAATGCAGGCACACTTGGTTAAGATATAAGAAGGCAATAGACCTTGTATCAGAATTGCTTGCTATCTGAAATAAAGCAAATAAAACTGTTTATGCAATGGCAAAAGTCCAATAAACATTTTAATTATTTATACTAAAAATGTTTTTACATATGTATCCACTAATAATGTAGAGATCACTGCTACCTTTTCCTAGATCTAAGGCCTTGGATTTACAATTCAGACTTAGAGTGAATTACGTATTTCTTCTCTTAATGAAATACTAGGGGGCTTCGCCCCCTGCTCGCTTCACTTGCCAACCCCCGTGTTTGGTTTTCCGGATACTCACTTTTAAGATTTTTTTTTTTCTTGGAATTGTTTCTTTTTCATTAGTTTCACTTTTATTTCAGAACTTCTGTAAAAACAATATTTGTAATCTTGCGAGCCCCAATATGCTGAATCTTTTTAATGAGGTCAGGATAGGTTTCTCTGTTTGGAATCTCAGCACAGACAAAACGATCTACATCATCAGCAGTTAATGATTTTTTATTACAAAGTAACCAGTAAATGCATGTACGGTAAACTCCGTTTTTGAAATTCTCAAGATTCTTTATTTGTCACATGCATAGTTATACAGGACAACACGCAGTGAAATGCATCCTGATCCACTTATCAAAAACTGTACAAAGTTAGAATATCAGATTAACAAAAAGTCATAGATTGAAAGATAACAGTATAGTAGAACATAATAAATAAGTAAATTCTACTTTATTCACATAATTTAAGTGTTAAGGTGCAATAGTTTAGTGATTATTGTGCAAAACCAAAGTTAGACTGGTACAAAACTAAATGAGGCAGTTTGTTTGTTTGCGCTACTGCGATCTTTACATTATTTTATATTTTCTAATTTTCCTACTTTTATATCTTTTAACTTTCTCCACGTGTATAACGCCAACGTTTTTTTTTTGTTTTTTTTGGGAGCCTTTCTAATTTTACTGGTTTCATAGTCTCTAACCTGCTCTGCATGTGTTTAGCGCCAACGTTTGTGAACGTCTTTATGAACTTCTACTTTGTCATTTTACTTATTGTCTTTTAATTCTGAGCCGGATTGGACGTGCTTTTTTTCAATTCCACTTGTTCCGGGCTGATAATCACTTTCCTTATTTTCTGAATTTGCACCTCGATTATTCTTTTTTGCTCTCTCTCCAACGCATTTGGGTCTCTTTTATCCGAGCTGATTTCTTCTTCACTTAGATGTCGACATTTAATTTATAACGTACTGTCCTTATACGCTTTATATGCACTGAGAGCCCTGGATCTGTGTGTGCTCAAATCCTTCACAAGACTGAATGTTTTGCTGCCTATTGTCCTATTTGATAGATTGTAAGTAGGGCGTGTCTTGCAAGAATCTCATGTTCTACGTCATCGCGAGACGGTCCTGGGCCTCTTTTCTCCGCGCACTAAGAGCCCTGGAGCTGTGTGTGCTGCATGACTGCCTTTACACTACTGATTTGTTTTTTTTTTGAAATTGCTTGTAAGTAGGGTGTGTCTTGCAAGACTCTCATTCTATGTTCCCGTGAGACACAACGTGGCAGATCTTTCGTCTAGTGGGTCTTTAAAATGTCTTCCGAGAAGATCTCGTATCGTAGACTTGCTTTTTACTTTCCAGGATTGGACAGGATTTCTTTTTATAATGGAGAGATAAAAATGTGGCTTCTTCTGCTTTATCAGAAGGATCTAATTGAAGTTTATTCATCAGTAGGCAGCATAGTTCAAATACTGTCTGATCACATGGGTATTGTCTTGTCTGGCATTCCTCTTCACAAACCTCAATATCCTGTATACTGCAAGGACAGATATTGTCTTCAGCACCATAGAGATGTGGAACAGTATACATGATAAAAGGTTTACCATGGGGGGAATTGCTGTGAGACACACAAATTAGTTCCTCCTAAAATAAATTATAAAAAAATTGTCTAGTTAAACTTATACCTGATCAGTAGTCACTACTTAAACGTGCCATCTTAAATTATTTTCATGTCGATATTTTCTAGCAAGTGCTTCATTCACATCTATGAGCAGTTTAGTTTTGTCATTCAACCAAGCAATTATATTTATGGATGGGAATAATGGTCCTTACAATAAGAACACAGTTTAATAGGAGGAGTACAGGCTTTATAAACAATGATAAACATTTGCAAGTAGCTCAGTGTTTCTCAGTATAAAAGAGTACATTCTTATGGGTTGCACACTGACTCCCTTCAAGTTATATAAAATGACTATGATATAAAGTACATTTTTTAATATTCACATAAGAGGTTTAAATAAACAAACCTGTAGCAGTTTCATGAAGCAAAACTGAAGAAGCAACTTGTCTAGAAAATCACCCATGTGTTGGTCTTCTTCTTTCAGTTTCTGGAAAAGATAAATCCAGAATTGGATACTCTCCTTTCTTACAAAAGCCCAAAAGGTGCTTACATTTATCATAACAGTCAAGGTGCCACATAAAATTAGGGCATAGACTATAGTACCTTCGCCGCCGGAGTCGTCTGATTGTTCGATACTTTACACCAACTGGGTCACATATTTCTAACAGTAGTCTAACTGTTTCACGTTTAACTATAAACCCTTGCTGAATACATTTTAAATGCATTAGCCTGTACCCAAGAAGCTGTCCAGGATGCTCAGTTTCCTCTAGGATGTAACATACTATGTCAATGTAATCTGAATTATGCTTCCTTCTGTACAAATTAGTCTGCAAATATTTTTGGAGTGTTCGGAGACTTAAAATTATGCCATGATGACCTCCAAGGACTGCCAAAATTTCCTTTTGTTGCAGGCCTAAATGGAAATAGTTGAACTAAGCTTCCAAGGTATGCCATTTTTTTATTGTCAAACAGCAAATCCTATAATGAAATAAACAATAACTATGTCAAGAAACTGCATGCATAATAATATTTACATAATTATGTTATACTTCACAGAAATCAGCTATCAAAATGTGTGATATAAATCCAAACACTTACATGTAATATGGTAATGTGTGTTTAATTTAAAGGAATTTAAGAAAAAAATACATTGTCCCAATTTTAAATTAGAGTTGGATAATTTTGATAAGACTTTTGATTTTGTACAACATAATGAACCTGCAGAAATGTTTAAAATAAAATGCAGTAGATGCAATCATTTTCATAACATACCAGTTTTCCTTGAAACACACATCTTCTAATCACAGTTATCCAGAGCAAAGTTACATAAGTACCTTGGACAAGGGATGGCCAAAGTACAGCTTGAGATTGGCCACATGGATAGTGTCTAGCTTGGAGTTAGTGCCGATACCCCTTTGAATCTGGAGATTGACTGGACCTGTTTGAGAAATGATTTTGGCTGGACCTAACCATTTCGGCGCTAGCTTGGCAGAGAACCTTTTGCTGGCATCCGAGAGATGGTGAGCTCTAATCCAGACCAAATCACCCGGCTGAAAGTGCGCTTCCTTATGCCGGGCATTGTACAACTTGGCATGTCTAGATGTCGAACTCACCAACCTCTGTTGGATTTTCCATTGTAATTCCTCAAGTTTAAATAAATTACTGTAACTGGTGGTTTCTGGACTAGGGGCTCTGGGAAGGAGTTGGTCAAGCGGGCCCTTCAGCTGTCTGCCCAGCGCAACCAAAGCAGGCGTTTCACCTGTGGCTTCATGCACAGCGGTGTTCAGGGCAAACCGGAGCTTGGGGAGCCACTTATCCCAATCCTGATGGCGTTCACCCACATAGGAGGCGATCATGTTCTTCAGGGTCCGGTTCACTCGCTCGGTCATGTTTGCCTGGGGATGGTAAGCTGTTAAGTTTTTCTTCACTCCCCAGGCCGTATAAAGTTCATCCAATACAGAGCTCGTGAACTGCGGACCTCCGTCTGAAACGATGTTCATCGGCACCCCCCAGCGGGTGAAGATTTCGTTCTTCAGGGTGGAGCATATTTTGTTGGTCTTAGCATCCATTAATGCAAACAGCTCCACCCACTTCGAAAAATAATCGATCACCACCATCAGGACGGTTTTCCTTGAGCTGGTAACAGGAAAGGGCCCCATCAGGTCGACTCCCAAAGTCTCCCCCGGTCCATGTAAAAATCCTGCCGGTTTACCAGGTGGGTTTTTTAGCTGCTGGCAAGTTAGGCACTTCTTCACGTGGTGGCAAATGTCTTTCCGGACAGACGGCCACCACGCAACCCCCAGGATCTTCAATAAAGTTTTTGTCCTTCCAAGGTGACCACCTAAAGGACTGTCATGATAATGACTCAGAAAGTCGGGGATGAGCTCTTCTGGGACCACTAGTTGGTGTTGCAGACCCCCAAGAGAGGATGGAGTGGTCCTGTACAGAACCTCATGGAGATCCACGAAGTGTACCCGGTCAGTACACTGCTACTCCAGTCCCTCTCTGATGTTCTGGCAGAATGGACTGGTGGCTTGTGCTTGAGCCAGGTCTTGAAGGCTTCTTGGCAGAGGGAGGACCATCTTTTTTGCCTCTGCCAAACACACCATCCCCGGCAGCTCTGACGCCCTGGACAGAGCATCAGGTACGATATTGCCACAGCCCTTCCAATAGGTCACCTTGAAAGTAAAGTTCTGGAGGCAGAGTACCCACCTGGTTAGACGGGAGGAGGTCTTCAAGTGATTAAATACCCAGGTCAGAGCGTGATGGCCTGTGTACACTTCAAATTCAACCCCCTCCAGATAGTGTCTCCATTTTTCCACAGCCCACACGACAGCCAAACACTCTTTTTCAGACACGTCGAATAATTCAGCTCAGCGCCGTGCAATGCTCGAGAGGCATAAGCGGTGACATGTTGAGCCTGGTGGATTTTCTGAGTGAGCACGGCACCAAGCCCCAGGTTGCTGGCATCCGTTTGAACCTGGAAAGTGAGCTGCAGATCTGGCTGGGCCAGAACGGGCGGCTTTTGAAGATGGCTCTTTAGTTGTTTGACTGCGTCCTGGCACTCCGTTGTCCACTCCCATGGGACATCTTTTTTTCTTAAGTAGTTCAAGGGAGTCGCTATATCAGCCATCCTGGGGATGAATTTGTGATACCACCCCACTAACCCAAGGAAACGTTGTAAAGATTTCAAATCTGTGGGAGTGGGGTAGTCCCGGATGGCTAAGGTCTTCTCAGGGTCTACAGCGACCCCCTCCGATGAAAGAATGTGCCCGAGGAAGCAGATGTGGGGTTGAATGAAGGTACATTTCTTCGTGTTCAGCGTGAGGTGCGCTTGATGAAATCATTGGAAGATGGTGTCCAAGTCCTGGAGATGTTGTTTAATAGAAGAGGAGTAAACAATGATGTCATCGTTGTAAACAAAGCAGATCTTGCCTATCAACCCCCTCAGGACTTGTTCCATGAGCCGATGGAACGTGGCCCCAGCATTTTTAAGCCCAAAAGGCATGACTTTGAATTGGAAAAAGGAATCAGGGGTAATGACTGCGTGGGCGGCATGGTGGCGCAGTGGGTAGCGCTGCTGCCTCGCAGTTGGGAGACCTGGGGACCTGGGTTCGCTTCCCAGGTCCTCCCTGCGTGGAGTTTGCATGTTCTCCCCGTGTCTGCGTGGGTTTCCTCCGGGTACTCCGGTTTCCTCCCACAGTCCAAAGACATGCAGGTTAGGTGGATTGGCGATTCTAAATTGGCCCTAGTGTGTGCTTGGTGTGTGGGTGTGTTTGTGTGTGTCCTGCGGTGGGTTGGCACCCTGCCCGGGATTGGTTCCTGCCTTGTGCCCTGTGTTGGCTGGGATTGGCTCCAGCAGACCCCCGTGACCCTGTGTTCGGATTCAGCGGGTTGGATAATGGATGGCTAATGACTGCCGTTTTCCTCTTACTCCCCTCGTCCATCGGCACCTGCCAATAGCCACTGCGGAGGTCCAGTGTGCTGAAAACTGCAGCTCCATGCAGTGACTCCAGAATCTCATGAACCAGGGGCATGGGATATGCGTCCAGGCGCGTCTTTCCGTTAACCCCCCTGTAGTCCACACAGAAACGATAGGTGTCATCCATGTTCTTCACGAGGACCACAGGGGACGCCTAGGAGGAGGAAGATGGTTCGATTATTCCCTAGACGAGCATTTGATCAAGGTGTTCTTTAATTATGCCCTTCTTTAGTGGAGAAATGCAGTATGCTCGGTGCCTTACTGGAATTTCGTCCAAGGTGTGGATCACGTGGGTAACCCCACGGGCCACTCCTAATTTTTCAGTCCACACCTCAGCCCACTTTCAGCACTAGCCTCACCTCTTTGGGCTTTTCCTCCACAGGGGCTGCCGCCAAGGTTCTTGCGTCGCTCCTCACTGCCGCGTAGAAACCAATGAATTCTGAGCCCAGATCTTCTTTTGATTTATGTATGAATTTGCATACCCCTTCCCCCGGCACCGTATACCCCCTAGGACTGAGATGGATGGTCATCCTCATGGTGGTTAAAGAATCCAGCCCAAGGAGTAACGGGACGGACAGGTGCCGGTCATCCAGGACATATGTATCCATTTCCCAGGTGGTGGAGAGTACACTGTATCTCAAGGGGACTTTGCCCAAGGCCCTGTGTTCACTCCCATCTGCCAATACAAATTGGACAGACGGGGCAGATGTTAAGTTATCTGTCGGTCGGCTAATCTTCTTCCATATGTTTGAACGTATTAAGGTGTGATGGATCCCTGTATCCACCACCGCATCCACCTGCCACCCCCGCAGCTTCACTGGGACAACCAGGAGGGATGTACTCGCTTGCATGATGGCGAGATTGGCTTCCGACCGGCAAGGTTTGGCTCGCTGGGGTTTTAGGGGCTGGGTTTCTCGTGTACTGGCTTGTACTCTGTTCCAGTACGTTTGAGTTTCCCCAGTCCTGTTCCACTTGCGAGCCTACCTTCACCAGGTCTTCCACCGACCCCACAACCCCCCAGAGACCCCCAGCTAACCACGGGTTACAGGCATTAAGAATGCGGCGGACCACCTCTTCTTCAGACATAGCCGGTCGCCACTTCAAACACAAAGCCCGATATTCATAGGCGAAGTCCCAGATGGATTGCGAAGGCAGTTGCACCATGGATTGCAGCTTGTCCTCCAGTTCGGATTCGTAATCTTCCGGAAGAAAAGCCACGAGGAAAGATCAACGAAAGGACCCCCAGTCTTTAATATTCTTCTTGGCCGTCAGCCACCAGCTCCACACCGGCCCTGAGAGGAATGCCCCTATCACCCCCATAAGCTCTTCTGGGGTTAAAGGGTTAACTGCCAGATACGCCTCCCCTTCTTCCACAAAGCTGAGGACATCATCGATGTTATATGGAGCCCCCAACTTGGGAAAGGAAAGGCGCACCCCAGGAACAGAGGGCCGATTGATGTATTCACAAACCCCCCCCCCCCCCCCCCCCCCCCCCCCATGAGACCCGTACGGCGTAGAATGACAGGGTGACTGACGTAACTTCTGGAGACTCCTTCGGACCTCCCCTTGAGTTTCTTGCCAGCGTTGATCTCACCTCTGGAGGCACAACACAATTTCCCACCCCAGGAGTTTAACTTGATCATGGATATATTCTTTTATTTCCTCCTGGGAACTGCTGATGCAAGCCCGCAAGGCATCTTCACACTCCAGCGCACTTTCAGCAACCTCGCGGACTTTCTCATCCAGCTGGGTTAGTTGTTGCGCCAGATCTTCCCACAGAGGCGAGACATCCTCCAAGCATTCCTCCTCAGGTCCATGGTGATCTTCGAGGTACAGCGACTGCAATGAATCCACCACCTCCTGCACCGCTGAACACGCTCTGATCGTGACGTGCCGTACCCCGGCTACTCCTTCCTCACACCACGGCGAAGCAATGGTGTCGTCCTGCTTGGCATGCACTACAGACATGTTGTTAATCGGGGAAATGTTTAAAGGCAGACAGCGATAGTATCTATACTAATAAAAGGCAAAGCCCTCACTGACTGACTCATCACTAATTCTCGAACTTTCCGTGTAGGTAAAAGGCTGAAATTTGGCAGGCTCATTCCTTACATCTTACTTACAAAAGTTAAGCAGGTTTCATTTCGAAATTCTACGTGTAATGGTCATAACTGGGACCTGTTTTTTGTCCATATACTCTAATGGAGGAGGCGGAGTCACGTATCGCGTCATCACACCTCCTAAATCACTTGAACTAAAAACAAGGAAGAGATTTACAGCACGAGTCAAACGCGGGAACGAAGGTAAATGACGTTAATTTTTGAGTGTCTTAATACTGTGTAAGCATACATATTAAAACATGTGCAATTAAACGTGTGCATTTATGGGGTGATTTCTCAGGCTTAAAAGCTCGCCTTTTATCAAATGCGAGAACAAAGGTAAATGACGTTAATTTTTGAGTGTCTTTTAATACAGTGTAAGCATGCATATTAACACATGTGCAATTAAACGTGTGCATTTACGGGGTGATTTCTCAGGCTTAAAAGCTCGCCTTTTATTAAAAAGGTAAATGCTAACTGTTTTCATTCTGAAGGGCACAAACCACGTTGGATTTTGTAATGATAGTTGATTAGTAAGGTCTATTAAGGGATACGTACAGAATGATTAGTAATGCCTGTGAATGCCGATGCAAGTAGGAGAATGGGCGTGAACTAAGGAACGATTAGTAACTTGTACAGTAGATATCTTTAAAGTCTGTCTATTAAAAAGTTATTATATCTTTCAATCGTGTGTATTGATTAAACTACGAACCTAACAAGATCACTACATGGTGTCAGAAGTGGCGGATTGGAAGAGGAATGTGAAGAAGAGGTTCAGCTTTTGAACGAGTCACGTGTCTGTTAGTAACCCGAAAACGTGATCAGAAAGCGCTAAGACGTTCGAGCAAAAGAGAAAAATATGTTAGGATTACAGCCCCCACCAAATCTCCAGTTAAATGGAAATGTAGCTGAAAATTGGAAAAGATTTAAACAGAGATTCGAGTTGTATCTTGCTGCGATTGAAGCAGATAGGAAAAGTGAAAAAATTAAAAGCGTCTATGCTTCTACATGTAATTGGTGAAGAGGCGGTAGAGGTGTATAACAATTTTCAGTTTGAAGAAGATGGAGACAATATGAAATTGAACAAAATAGTTGAAAAATTCGAAACGTATTGCAACCCAAAGCGCAATGTGACGTTTGAGCGGCACAAGTTTTTTTTACATGTTTCCAGAAAAGCGGAGAAACAATAGAGCAGTATGTGACGGAATTGCGTAATAGGAGCTGTTGTAAGAAGACACCGGCAAGACATCAAAGGACCAATAACCTCTAATCAGAACACTAACACCAGCGAAACAAATATTAACGAGAAAACAAGTATAAATCAGGAAAGAACATCTCAACTGCAAACACAATTAACCAGAATATCAAAATGTCAAGTAAAACCACCAGAACGACTCATTGAGACATGTTGAGGATTAAAGGAACATTTTCAATTAAGAAATGCTGAATTCCTTTAACAGTTGTGCTTTTTGTACATACTGTAGTTTGAATGCTGGATGTATGCCTGAAATGTTCTGGATAGTTCAGTTGTTTGAAGTGATCAAGAATTAAACGTGTGCATTTACGGAGTGATTTCTCAGGCTTAAAAGCTCGCTTTTTATTAAAAAGGTAAATGCTAACTGTTTTCATTCTGAAGGGCACAAACCACGTTAGATTTCAGCCGTTAAACGCGCAAAAATGTCGGTACACCAGATAAATAAGCGCAACATATTATCAGTTGTATTGTATGCTTACAATACATATAGAAATGTGTTAATCGTTAACTAATAGTATCGGATGGTGTTTTTTCGACTCGCAGCTTGATTTAAACGATTGCATGTCTTGGTGGGTTTGCATAGCTTATTGTCAATATCTTCACACCTTTTTTTTAAGACTTATTGACTGAAACGGGCTTTCATGAAAAAACTTAGGGCTTTGCTACAAGATACACCCTCCACAAGTTAAGGAAGTAAAAATAAAAGGTATATATATTTCTGCTTTATTTAAACCTTTTAAGTTCGTATGCATAGCCCCATTTGGTTGTTTAAGTTTTTTTTTTCTTCAGTAATATTTAATCTCCTTAAAGAAAAACATATGCATTTTACTTTTTTTGTATCTCTTTAGTAATATTTTAGTGTAAAAGGATAACTAGTATTTAAACCTTTTATGTTACTTTATAAAGTTTTTACACAATGTTGAAAAATTAATAAGAAAGCTACATATTTTGGCAGCTGCTGCTTTAATTTTCAATGAAATGAAAAGCTCTCCAAGAGAAAACCTCAATGAAGAAGAAACAGAAGAAACCCTCATTTATAAAGGTTTGCTGCAGATGACAACTGAAAATAAATGAATAGTTCCTATGTGTATAATACATATTTATCTATATTTGACTTATGCCTTTATTCCAGCAACTTGCAACATCTGAGGTACAATTTGTTACATTACTTTGGTTTTTTGCAGCACAGGCAGGTGAAGTGACTTCCTCAGGGTCACACAGTGGTGTCAGTACCACGATTTGAACTGACAAGCTCAGAGTTTGCTTAAATATTACTGAAGAATGAAAATAAACGAAAACAAGCTATGCATACTAATGTCCATCCATCCATTATCCAACATGCTATATCCTAAATACATGAGCCAATCGCTGCCAACACAGGGCACAAGGCAGGAAACAAACCCCGGGCAAGGTGCCAGCCCACCGCAGGGCGCACACACCCACACACCAGGGACAATTTAGAATCGCCAATGCACCTAACCTGCATGTCTTTGGACTGTGGGAGGAAACCAAAGATGTGTATATGTATATATATATATATATATATATATATATATATATATATATATATATATATATATATATATATATACACACACACACGTTTACATAACCTCTTTAACATACTACTTCTCCGCTGCGAAGCGCGGGTATTTTGCTATATATGTATATATGAAGAGGATGGATGGATGTATATGTGTCTGTTTATGTATAGGTATGTGTATATATATATATACACACACATCTTTGTACATATATGTATATGTAGATATGTGTATATGTTTACATATATATGTGAATGTATGTATGCATGTCTCTATTATTTATATATATATATATATATATATATATATATATATATATATATATATATGCGCATATGTATCCACCCACACTATCAGATTGTGACACAGACTTCGAATGCCGTGAATGTAATTACCCCGATCCACATGCTGTCAAATAAACGAACCACACGCCGCGGCGCAACGTTAGGGTCATCGCCTCTGACGCTGACGTCCGAGGTTCGATTCCCGAGAGGGAGTGCAGTGGAGTGTGTACACCTGATGAGCCCAGAATGAGGGCGAAACACATGTCGTGTACTCTTTGCATTTATTTGACAGTAAACTATTTCAACCATTCTATGATCTGCTCTTCACAAAACTGAGGGCACCGTGGCGGATGTTAGCAGATTGCTGGCCAACGACAAAGCGTTACCTGGTAGGTAACCACCCACACTATCAGATTGTGACACAGACTTCGAATGCCGTGAAAATATATATGTGCGCATATATATATATATGTGTATATATATATATATGTTTACATAACCTCTTTAACACACTACTTCTCCGCTGCGAAGCGCGGGTATTTTGCTAGTTTATTAATATTCCTCAGAGAGGGCACCACTTATGTAATGGCCGACCCCTTAACCAGCCGGCAGCTACACCTCCAAGACCTGTGGCCTGGATAATTTACTGAGGTTAAATCGAACTATCAAGTCGTACCTCTAACAAATTAAAGTTTTTCCCCACAATCGACGGTGTAAATATAAGCACACAAAAGTAGATATATAAAATTAAACTGATTGATTGTATTAAATGAAATAAATATACAAAATAAATAAATAGAAAATATATATATAAATTTCCCTCCACCTCAGCAATAACGTGACACCACTATATATAAATACAACAAACCCTCCCTTGCCCCTGTAACATATAACAAACAACGAACAACAACAATGAATGATATACGGAATGAAAGATCATGAATTTGAGTCCTATTATAAAAACTGTCCTGAATACGGATGACTGAACTAGAGATAAATGAGTTGTTTGATTTTCCCGGCAATTGGAGCAACCTCACCGTGATTCCTCGGCGTGTGGTGGATGACGTTCCGACCCCCGGGTCTTCAGATGAGGGATGGAAGACAGTCTGGCAAAATGAAAAACAAACTGGTGCGAAGGCGCGATGTGAAAAAACAGCAGGTAAGCTGAATCCGTGGTTGAAAAAATGGTCTCCTCTCTCCTTCTCTTCTCTCCTGATTGCTTAAATAGTCCTGTGACGGCTGTAATTGATTAATAGTGAACAGGTGTTTTCCAGGTTTGGGGTTGCAGCCTCCTTCCATCATCCGTCCCCCTTTACGGGGACGGCATTCACTGACACACACATAAACAGCAAACAGGACAATGGAAACCAGACGTAATCAGTACTAACATTTGACAGCACTATAAACTATGTAGTCCCGCTACAAAGTCATGGGGAAGCTGGAGTCTATACCAGTAAGCAGTAGGTGCAAGGAAAGAACAATTCCCAGAGAGGGTGTAAGTCCAGACCAATAATAAGTGTTTTTTTAAACTTCACCACAAATGGACCTTCTTTAAGGTATTGTTTTCAGCAATTTGGAATTAAGGAAGATTGAAAGAATAATTGTTGACACTTAAAATTTGCCAATAATTAATACTGTAAAGGAAAATAAATTATTATCAATGACTACTGAATAAAAACTGCATATCCACCAATTATACTTTTGGATAATGAAGGAGAAACTATCTGAAACTTTAGATACCAGTAACAATGATCCAAGTTAATCGTGCTCCTGCTACTGTTGAAAATCCTATCACTATTATGAAGCTACTTAATAATATATAATATTAAACAAATGCCATATAACTATATATATATATAACTTTTTGGAATTAAGATATTGGCTTAGGACCATGCAATATCTCAAGAAGTACTGTATTTATAAAAACGCGAGTGTTTACATCAGTGTAACAGAGTTAAACAAGCGACACTTCCTGCAACGAGTGAACGTGTAAATCTCTCAAGCTTTGTGTTCTAAAGCATTTACTCATTTTCTGAGTCTGCCAACCGTGACACAAAGGCGTACAGGTAAAATATGAAGGCCAACCTAGACCGAATGGCACCCCAAACCCTAACTGCCTGAATTGGGCAGAAATAGCGTACGGACACTTGGCAACCTAACAAGTGCACCTCTTGGGTGTAGGACGTAATTATAGTAAATGAACACACGTCTTTAGGATGGCTCAAAGATCAACGATTTTCACGGTGCTAATGGACTGCCTCATTCTGAGATAATACGATTAAAAGCCGCCTCCAGCACAGCTGTGCACGGTGTACAGACGCCACGTAAAACCGACTGCGCACTACCTGTACGTTGCATTCTGTATGCTGTACGAATTTGGTAGACAAAAGCCTATCTAATGAAGTGCCCTACCCTCCCGGACCTGGCTTTTCTCCGGTGAGCCTCGTCCCCTTCTATTCCACAGACGTGGTCTTTGTCTTTAAAGGATGTACTGTATATGCATGAATGTGTATTTGTAGGCGAGTGGGCTCTTTTGTGCCGCAAACAGTTTGTTCCTGCCTTGAGCCAGATGCGGCCAGGTTAAGTTGAGGCTCGACATTAGACTATGCAGCCTTGTTACATGATGGGAACAGATAAGGTGACCATCCGTCCCTGTTTTCCGGGGACAGTCCCCTTTTTCGGACAACTGTCCCCGCTCAGAAACATGTCCCTGGTTTAAGATTTCGTCCCTGGTTTCAGCTGGTTCACTTTTTTGAATGTATCTCATCACCACGATAATTTGAACTCGGCGCGCGTGCGCGTTGTTTTGACGGAGGTTATGCTTTACCGCATCCTGCAACTTTGGCGAGAAATCACGTGATAAGCTTTCGCTTGTAGTCTACGCTCCTCTAACCAACCCCCCCCCCCCCCCCCCCCCCCCCCCCATGTCCCCGGATTGGCCCAAAAAATTCTGGTCACCTTAGAAAAGAAAGACATCCAAAATAATTGAAACTGTATCACGAATGATAACTGTAAACAAAAAGCGCGTACCAAAACCATCCTACACTCCTAATAAATAAAAGCCCACTCATCTGCTTTTTATATCAGCGTACTACCAGTAATGGATGTTACATCAATCTGAAGCGCCATGGTCTTGGTAAGGTTGTAATTAGGCAGCCCCAAAGCGCACATTTGTAATATTTTAATCTAACTTTATCTCATGTGTACGTGAAGACATCTCGTAAATACGAGATAAGGTTTATCCCATAAGTTTTTTCATTGTATGGTTCAGAGCTTCCGTACCTCGACGCTTCAGTTTGACATCACTTCCAGCTCTTGTAGCGCGGTGATATAAAAAAGCAGACGGTTGAGGTTTTATTTATTAAAGGAGTGTGGGATAGTTGTAGATGGGTTTAACTGCAGCCTGCAATATCAACTACAACTTGCCAATATCAGTTTCTGTGGACTGTAACTGTGTGAGGGAAACATCAGACTTTTCAGTGATATGTCCTGTTTCCAGAAAATAATGTACAATACCACGTAATGGTATTTGGTGCTCATCTGAATGCATGCGGAGCACACGCAGTATTGGCCGGTGCGACCTTAAAGTACCTGGTCTGCAGGCTATAGTAAGTGGTGGGCACGAGATAATAAGTTGTACGCACCAAATTGTTTCCCAGGAAGGAAAAAAAACACCATATCTCCTAAGGTGCTCCGTATGAGGGTGCAGACAAATACCTGTAAACATAAAGCACGTACCTAAACCCTTACCCTCCCACAACCCTAATCTTAACCACAGTGTAACGGGCATAGTGCAATGGGCATTTCGTGACTGACGTTCTGGGCATTACCTTACATACGTCATAGGTATTGCAAGCTTCTGTTAAACCCAACTCCAACCATCCCACACTCCTTTAATAAATAAAAGCCCACCAGTCTTCTTTTTTATATCACAATGCTACAAGAGCTGGACGTGACGTCAAGCTGAAGCACCATGGCTTTGGTAAGGTCGTAATTAGGCTGTCCCGAAGTGCACTTTTGTAATAATTTAATCTAAGTTTATCTTGTATGTACGTAAAACTATCTCGTACATACGTGAAAATATTTTGTACGTACATAAAAGTATCTCATACGTACATGAAAACAATCGTCAATCTGAAGCGCCGTGGCCTTGGTAAGGTCGTAATATGCAGCCCTGAAGCGCACGTTTGAAATATTTTAATCTAAGTTTATCTTGTATGTACATGAAAACATCTTGTACGTATGAGATATTTTCACGTACGTACTAGATAAGGGTTATCCCACCATTTTTTTCACCTGTGCAGTTCAGAGCTTCTGTATTAACAAGTGTATAGATGTAATGCTTTTTTGGTTGGTAGAATCATTTTGTGCTTTGGGATTTTTGGATTACAAAAAGTGTGCCACCACAGAAAAATGGATGGAAAATACTGCTGTATCTACACCTTCGCTCCTCGCGTGATAAAAAAAAATCTCTGTAGGTTTTATCTTGCTTAAAAACTGACACCATGTATTATTTGGATGGTTTTGTTGCATTCTTTGCATAAATTAGTGAAAATACTGCAAAATGTAATCATGGGTAGGGATAATCATTATACTTCTATTTCATAGAATTTTATTATATAGTTATATTTTTATAATTTTATTAGGGCAGTCAGAACTGTAAGCTGTCTGGCAGACTGGCAAGTTCAATACATAGGTACTAGAGACTTATTTGGTTTTAGTGCCACTCAAAGATAACTTATTTAGTAGTTATGTGATATGATATTGATTCAATCTTTCTAACAGAAATATGAAATTAAAAAAGAGAGAATGTAATTTTTACCTTCGCAACTTTTCTCTAGCATTGCACCTGGACAGCAGTAAACCCACCTCCTTTCCTGACACACCCCTGCACGTATGCCAGTATGTATAAATCAAGAAAATGAACACCAGTGCTATGTATTGATATGTGGCATATCGAAATACCAATATTTAAACCTTTAAAGAAAAATTTTAGTTCATATAATTTTTAAAGGAAGTGTATAAATAGGGTACTGGATGTGTATGTAATTCTTTAGGTACACACTTATTTAAGTTTGTAATGTGTGCTTCTTTGTTTATGTATTAATTTATAGATTTATTATTCAAATTAAAACTGTTATATGAAATACTAATGTAGTGGATACAGAGAGGGACATGGTGAGGGTGGGGATGTGTCCGCAAACAAAATTCCTCTAAGGACTCCAGTTGGCCAGAGGCAGTACTTGATTAGTATGCTAAATTAATGGAAGGCATTTTTAAGGAAAAGATTGAGCAACACATGGCAAGAACAGGGGTTTTACTGAGTAGTCAACATTGGTGCAGACAAGGAGGTTGTGTTTTACTAACATGCGAGAGGCAACAAAAAGATTTCAATCAGAGTGGTGCATATAATGTTATATATCTTGACTTTCAAAAAGCACTTCATAAGGAACCATATGAGAGGTTGGGCATCAAACTACAAGAAATGGGAGTTCATGTTGTAGGTTGGTCATCTGTAAAATTAAGTAATTTTCCCAAAACCCTTGATTCATATTTCAAAACATAATTTTGGTGTCAGCAAATTAGTCAATGTCACTAAAATTTAGAAACCCAGCATTACTACATAGAGATCAGCCAGACAAAATGTTAAGCTATATTACCAGTAAGAAAATCTGCCATGGAAGTATTTTGAGTACTTATTTTGAGTGATTGTCCACTTGTCAGACTATAATTTCTTTTTTGCTAACTGATTGCTATTGTGTAACAAATCAAATACCGCATCCATTTGTATTAAACACCACTCTCGACAGTACAAGGTTCCAAAGTGCTGTACAAGACTCAGGGGAGAATCACTTACATGTAAATAATGCAATATTTATTGTAATATGCCTTCAACACAGTACTATGCATAGGAAACACAAAACTGAGAAAACAGTCGTAATTAATTTAGTGCTATAAAATGCATCAGTAAGTCTAAAAGAAAAATGTTCACTATGGTAACCAAATGTACTATATAGAAGCACAAAACAAAACTAGAGAGCTGTAATGTGGACACATTTCACATCATTGGGCATCCTGTTCATCTGTGTGTCCACAAATTTTCATTGACCACACAGCGAACATTCTGTCTTATGATACATTGTGGGAAAAATTGTCTTTCATGCCTTAACCATTTTCTACATGCATCTGGTGTGATGTCACAGGCAGCATCCATTGCAGCAAGCAAACACACTTGGTTGTGAGGCTGTTGATTGTACACTTTTCACCTCCATCCTAAAAAGAATTCCTCATTCAGATTTATGAATGGAAGATACAATACAATACAACTTATGTTTTGTATAGTGCACTTCACTGATGAAGACGAACAATTCTCAGTTAAAATACAAGTGCAGGATATACTAATTACTAAATAGAAAATTAGCATACATATAAATGCAGTTTTGTTGAAACACACAAAGATTAAGGTAGAACTGATTAAACCTAAATGGAAACCAACAATATCTGTCCATTAATTAATTGATGTACTATAGCTACTTGACAATAGTAGAGATTAAAATCATACAAGAGAAAGTAAAAATTAAAGTCACAGTTCTGGAGACCTCTGCCAACTAGCCGCCTACCCGCTGCTGGGTTTTCTATAGTGGAGTCTGTGCTGGCCATCCAATCTGATGAAAAAATATGGGGGGAGGTTCTCCATCTACATCCTTTGGTGACATTTGAGTGTGGAAGCTGACATTATCCAATATCATGACAAAATCTGGCAAGTCAAACCTTACCAAAGTTCTCTCATTTTCAGCAATGAGATCACAGAAGAGTGTCAGAGAAGGACAGGAGATGCTGGGTGTTGACTGGGATATGTTCATTCATTTCAAAATCAATGGAATATGAGGTGTTTCATCTGCCTCCAGCTCCATAAACAAGACAAAAATGAAAAAAACTAAGTTTTGAAATTTGTTACAATATAATCTTCAATCAACAGTATTTTCAACATTTCAACATTTTCAACTTCAATCAACAATTTTCCCAGTTGATTCTGGGGTTCGTCAAGGGTGTGTTCTTGCTCTTACTCTGTTCAATGCTTGTATGGTCTGGGTGTTGGGCAAGGTC
Source organism: Erpetoichthys calabaricus (assembly GCF_900747795.2). NCBI lineage: Eukaryota > Metazoa > Chordata > Cladistia > Polypteriformes > Polypteridae > Erpetoichthys > Erpetoichthys calabaricus. The sequence continues at coordinate 101,257,658 of NC_041404.2, forward strand.
GTGGGGTCCAGCGGCTGTGGGGCATCTGTTGGTGAAGAAAGAGTCAATGGAGGCTCTGATCGGGGTGCTTGAGAGACTGAGCGAGGAGTCTGAGTGTCTAGGCTTGCGAGTGTCCTGGAGAAAAACCAAGATCTAGGCCTTTAATGACCTCTTGGGCATAGCCATCAGCAGTGTGTCTGCCTGCGCAGAGAGTGTCGACCTTGTCGAGAGGTTTACTTACCTTGGCAGTGACATTCATGTCTCAGGTGACTCTTCCTATGAAGTCAGTAGACGAATTGGGAGAGCATGGGGGGTCATGATGTCGCTGGAATGGGGTGTCTGGCGGTGATGATATCTATGCAAAAGGACGAAGGTCCAAGTCTTTAAATTCATGGTGCTTCCTGTCTTGCTATACGGTTGTGAGACATGGATGCTATCCAGTGACCTGAGATGAAGACTGGACTCCTTTGGTACTGTGTCTCTCCAGAAAATCCTTGGGTACCATTGGTTTGATTTTATGTTAAATGAGCGATTGCTCATGGAGTCCTGAATGAGGCACATTACCTGCATTGTGAGGGAGCATCAGTTACGGCACTACAGCCATGTGGCGCATTTCTCCAAGGGTGATCCAGCTCGTAAGATTCTCATTGCTGGTGACCGGAGTGGCTGGACCAGGCCAAGAGGTCGCCCATGTAATACCTGGCTGCGGCAGATAGAGGGTCATTTCCGGAGGGTGGGACTGGACTGCTTGGGGGGGTTGCCAACCGGGATCCTGAGTTGTTTCGTTGTGTAGTGGGTGTGGCAAAGCACTGTACCAGTGCATGTTCCCCAACTTGACTTGACTTGAATATAATCTTCTTCAACTAGTGTACATGTAAGTATATACAGTACATGTGATACTGAAAGAAACACATATTGCAATGTTCTGTGTGGATCATACTAATTCTTTATAGTATGTACCTGCACATACTGGTACCATAGCTCCTTCAGTCTGTCACTGTTCCTTTCAAAAGAAACCTTAAACTCAACGTACAGTTGTTTAATAGTCATTTGATATCTCTTCAGTATTCTGTCTGTTGTAGAGGGGCTGAAAGAGTTGATGTGTTGAAAGATGCCAGCTTCTCAGCTTCAGTGGCATTCTGGATCTCCCTTAATTTGATTGCATTATTTACTCTCACCGTAGGTTGTGGGTTCATATCCTACTAGTTTCCCTGCCTGTGCTCCAACTGGAGAACCAAAATAAATGTAACCAATTGTATCATAAATGTTCTAAGTCGCCTTGAAAAAGGCCTCAACCAAATAAGTAAATGCAAGTATAATAGTTTCTGACTATGCCCAAGCAAGTGATGTTACTGTGGAGTAATGTATTGGGCTACATAGATGGTAATATTACTTCCCAAGTCTGTTAGTGCAGTAAGCATGTTCCCCTTTATTGCCACCAACAAATTGTTGTTATGACATAGAGTCTTCCACATGATGAAAGGGTTTTGAGGACTACAAAAAGTTTCACTGGCCTGGAAAGGCCTCTTTTGACTTCCTGGAAAAGGCCACTCCCCACTGGGCTTTATCCTAGATTCACTGTGTTGTGAACTAGAAAGTTCCTAAGCACAATAGTCCCAAAAATGACTCAAAATGCAATCAAAACCTATTAGTCACAAAAAGGGCAAACATAGAATCTTTATAAATTAAAAGATTTATTTATACAAGAAAGGTTTGTGGTACAGAAATAAGCCTTGAAGGCAAAAAGAGTTGACTGAAACAAGACAATTCAGAGACAAACCACTCACAAGACATAAATCCCAAGAATTGTCAAAAGACAGAATATCAGGGTCAAAACTCCATAAAAATAATAAGTAAAAAGAAGAAATAAACACCACAGAGCTCACCAATATCAGTTAATTCAATGAAATACAAGGGGCTACTCATTTTCCCAGCTTTTAGAGGGCTGAGAGCAGCTCTTGTTGATAAGCAGGTGGTCCCATCCCTTATCGGACCACCCACAAAATACAAGCAACATGACAGAACAGGCACAGACACATATTAATGAAAAAAATACAAAAATAAATAAGCACACAATATTACAAATAATAAAAGAAGTAAAATGAATGGCAATAAGACCAGATAAACTATTAAGTGAGAATCAGGCGAAGGAATAAAGTCAAAACAAGAGCAAAGGTCACAATCAGAAGTCAAAAAGGGAATTGTAAAATCAAAATTGTAAAGAAAAACTAAGTAAGTAACATCTTACAAGTAACATCAACAAAATCTTGTTTTCAATTACCAGTAATCAGAAAATCATAGAAAATAAGTTGGTTTGGTTGAATCTTCAATACAAGTGGCTGTTTTTGTGGAATCTTTATACAACACAACTAGCACAGCCCCAGTGCATATTGAGAGAATCCACATGGAAACAGCTGACACGAAAACCACAAAATAGTGAACCCAAAATGGCACTGGAAAAGATAGAAAAAAGAATTTCAAAATGGAAGTGCTAGTTAAAATTTTGACCACATAATTAGATCCCCTTTAGCATTAAAACCTCCAAATGACACCAAGATAAATTTTCTACCTTCAGTAAAAGTCAAGGAAAATTGAAAATAACTCAAATCATAAATAATATAAACATGAGAATTAAAAAAGGACAAAAAATTTTTTTTTTTTGAAAAGTCACTCAGATGAGGACCCTGGCTAAAACATAACATGCTGGCCTGTCTCAAGGCTTCACAGGCCCAAAGAGGGGATTATCCCTTAAAAATAAACTTAAATATCCATTAAGAGGAGGGATGACCTTAAACCATTAGCTTGTGTAAAAACTCAAAACAAAGAATCTTCATGAATATGGATTTATTTTCAAAAAACAGAAGATAAGCCCAAAATACTAAACAGAGCAACAAAAAGACAAAAAATGACTTGCCTAAAAGAAAATCCACAGCAAATAAGTCCAAACCACAATTGAGAAGAATAAAGCAAGAACAAAGTAAGAATTATCTAAAACCAGTAAATTCAAATATAATATATATACAAATCTTCACTATAAACAGTTCTGTGGCGCCTGAATCTTCCCAGGAGACATGTAGAGGGGGAAGGATGTCTTTTTTCCCCAGGGTTTTGTGTCCTGACTTTGTGATGTGCATCTGGTAGGGCCTGTTTACTTTTTATGTCTGCGCTCTGAGGAGGTTTTGTCCAGCCCAAGTGTCTGTGAATAAGTTTCCATTGACTCCTAGGTATGGCACTGTATTGAAAAAACTTAGAAGAGTGTGAAGAAATGCATCTGATGCAATGACCTCCATAACTCTTTTACTGATTTTTTTTCACTTGGGTGAAGCCACTTCGAGTATTTGTCCCAAATGTCAAAAGTTGCTCCCTGACCAGTTGAGTTAAATTGTACTTTCATTCTGCCATTATGCCAGTATGTTGGCTGGGAGTGACCCTCATGACAAACCAGGATTTCAGTCTTTAGCAGTTCATAATTTCTGAAATGCTACATATCTAAATCAAAATATCATAGACTGTAGGTTAATTATGCAAATACCAGTAAATATACCTCTATGCCTTCTTTACGTTGAAATAGTACAAATACCTGTACAGGTGTTTTCTCAGCTCAGGTAACTTCTTCAGCTGCTCACCTCTACCTCCACAGCATTTAAGCCACCTCTATTAGTAGTTGCCATACCTGGTACTGTTCTAAAGTAAATTTGTGGTGCTTAGCCACTGAAGAAATGTCACACTTTCTATTTAATTTTACCAATCAAAACCAGGAAGGGACTCCTTACAAACATTGTGAAATAAATATTTTTTCCCAGTTTTATTCCAATTTGTATACATTAGATCCTCACCCTCAGTTATACATTCATTTCTGATGGACAAAAACTTTTGGGGCTCTTTAAGGAAAAGTCTCCATCCTTGATAAGCTGGTAATATTAAGAGAACCAAAGAAGGCGTTGGACTCAAGATGTTTTCAGGTCCTGATGAGTTAACCCAAAAATTACTTTCTACTTTTTGGAAACAGTTGTCTGCCCTGTTTTTTCAAATGGTGAATTCTGCCATCTTATATTTTTACCTTGACCCATCTATTACAGTTTTCTCAGTTACTTTGGACCAATTCGTGAATGGCAATTAAGGTCCTCAACACCATAACTAAAAAACCCACTCCATTTCATTACTTGCTCACAGCAGAATAGTTTTTTCATTTTTTTTCAATGATTGGAAATTTGGTTCTCCAAATGTCAAAGTACAGTTATTTGTTGAATTAAGACAATTACTGTCTCATGTCTGTTAATTATGTTCTTACAATGAATTACTGTATATTCATCCTCAGTAAATAGTTTTACTCTGAAATATATTTAGGCTCCTATGTACTGTACAAATAATAACATGCACAAATGTCAATACAATTGTCAGAATTAGTCAGGCATATATTTAAACAAAGTTGGATTCATATGATATTGTTGTAATGACTAACACATTTATAAATTGACTTGTCAGGTGAATCTTGACATTCACTTACAAAAAGTAGATTCTGTCATGTTAGCTAAAGACACATAGGATGAAATGATCCTATAAGTGAAACTCATTTGAACTGGCAAGTACATTTATGCTGATAGGATTCTGTTGAATTAGAAATAGTACATTCTCTGAAAAATGGAGGAGCCTGTTCAGCTAGGGATTGACCAGAGGTGACAACCTGTTTGTGAAGGTGGAAGAGAATTATAGAGAATTATAGATGTATGGCAGTATGGTAAGGTGAAGACACAGAAAAAGAGGTAGAAAAAAGGCAAAGACATAAACCTGTTCCCAAATAAATATTCGCCCAAATTGTGGACCATGTCATAAATCCTAATCTTACAATGGTAGAGGCTGGCTGGTGAGTGCAGCCTAATGTCAGCTGCTCCACTCTATAATCACTAATGTAGAGAAAAGCCAAGCAAAATGACACCTTTTATTGGCTAACTAAAAAGATTACAAAATGCAAGCTTTCGAGGCAACTCAGGCCCCTTAGTAGTTATATGCATGCGCCTTCTGTCAAAATGTTAAAAAATGATTGATGAGTTAAGCCCCTCCCCTTTGGAATGACGTCGTGAAGTCCCGCCCCTTCCTGTTTTTTCCTGCCGGAAGTCTGGCCCCTTCCGAGACCCCCGCCCATCCTGTTTTTACCCCAGGAAACGGTCAAGATTTTTTTGATGAATGTGTGTCCCTTCCTTGAACCCTCCCGTCCTGTTTTTACCCCAGGAAACGGTCAAGATTTATTTGATGAATGGATGTCCCTTCCTTGAACCTCCCATCCTGTTTTTACCCCAGGAAATGGCCAAGATCCGTTTAGCGGCTGGGTGTCCCTTCCTTGAACCCTCCCATCCTGTTTTTACCCCAGGAAACTGTCAAGAGCAGACTTGATGGATGGGTGACCCCTCTTTCACCCGAGGACTAGTCCAGGCATTTTAAGGAAGAATCCTCGACATGTAGGGGCAAGTCTCTAGCAGACCCTGCCGTCCACACCTCTTGGTGGTCGCAGGCCTTCTGACTCAGTTTCCAGCCCACCGGCAGTCCTTGATCGCATTTCCTGAGGAGAGACCGCCCACACACACACACACACACAAACCGGATGGTGGCCCCAAGCATTCTGACTCCAGCCCCAGGCCAGTCCTTGAGCTCTTCTCCCAAGGTGAGCCAACCACACACATGTTTCAACCTGTCCGATCAGCCTTACAGCCATTCCTGCCTCTATTGCTTTGGGTAAGAAACCTCTATCTATTATTTAAAATAACTTTCTAACCTTTTATCTAAGTCAAAATGATTTTTTCAGCTCACAGAGAGTCTCTACGCTGAAAAGCCTTTACCTCACACCGCCGGGTGCACACAGAAATACTGTACATGCTGTCCGGCTCTCTGTCTCGGAGCATGCAGCCTCTGGTTGTAGTTTTGAAACACAGAGCCTCTCGGAGCAGACATCCTCCTGCGCGTGCCCGGAGCAGACAGTCTGTATGAGCGCGCGACTTGATCCAGCCACAGGAAACTGACAGAACCCAGGCTGCGTGCCACAGGCGCTGCGTTCTCCGCGCAAGCATATCAGGAGCTAAACCCCCACGAGATGAAAAAAAAAAAGTTTTTTAATGATAACTAGATCGATATAAGATCTGTAAAATAATAGGCAACAGGATCCTTTTAAAGAACGTTTGAGACGTATAAAAATCAAGCCCTGCCAAGTGAAAGTGTCTTAAGCACCTCAGCAAGGTCTTTGGAATCGATTCACCGCTCACAAGCTCCTGTTGGATAGCCTGAGCTTTAAGCCCATATCAGATCGTTCGGGGCAGTGTGAAAAAAAGGTCTCACCTTGTGATATTAAAAGATTTTGAATGCTTACAAAGCTAACTTTTAAACCCGAACAATACACGGATGTCCAAGGCCAACAGCTCTGACATCCTGAAGTTAAGGGGGGTGGGGGGGTGGGGTGGGGGTTGGGTTTATCAGTTAGGCCAGCTCAATCCTTATGCTGACACAAAAGATGTTCACACATAATACAATACAATACAATACAGTTTATTTTTGTATAGCCCAAAATCACACAGGAAGTGCCGCAATGGGCTTTAACAGGCCCTGCCTCTTGACAGCCTCCCAGCCTTGACTCTCTAAGAAGACAAGGAAAAACTCCCAAAAAAACCTTGTAGGGAAAAAATGGAAGAAACCTTGGGAAAGGCAGTTCAAAGAGAGACCCCTTTCCAGGTAGGTTGGGCGTGCAGTGGGTGTCAAAAGAAGGGGGTCAATATAATAAAATGCAGTACACAGAACAGAACAATTTCTCAATATAATAAGAAATAAAAAATATAAATTTTAGAAGTACAGAGCAGAATTTAACAGTAGATGATATATCCCATAATAAGATTTGGATTTGTGTAGAGTCCTGGAGACCTCATCCTTCAAGCTGCCTCCCCCATTTGGCCATTCCACGGCTGAAACAGTGCTGGGCCAGCCAATCCGATGAAAGGACCCCTCTTTCCCACGATTCCTGCGATCCTCCATCTGGGATGACTTTTCCTTAGGCAGGCAAAACAACTTGGCAGGTGGGCCATGGCACCAAGTGCCACATTTGAGTACCGAGAAGAAAAACAGAATAAGTGAAGGTTATTATACAATTATAACTGTCATGTTACTTATGTTTAAGTGCTAATGACTAACAACAGAGATGCAGTCTGTACAGTTAATCAGCAGCTCTAGTCAGGATATGCTAAACTGAAGTAGTGAGTCTTCAGCCGGGATTTAAAAGCTGAGACCGAAGGGCCATCTCTTATAGTAGCAGGCAGACCATTCCACAGTTTATGGGCCCTATAACTAAAAGCTCGACTTCCCACTGTTATTTTATTAATCCTTGGAATCATAAGCAGACCGGCATCTTGAGATCTTAATGTGCGCTCAGGTTTGTAAGTCATGATAAGTTCAGACAAGTAAGCCGGACCTTGGCCATTTAATGCTTTATATGTTAAAAGAAGGATTTTGAAATCTGCCCTAAACTTAACCAGGAGCCAGTGTAAGGATTTAAGAACTGGAGTTATGTGTTCGTATTTTCTTGCTCTTGTAATAATTCTTGCAGCCGCATTTTGGATTAACTGGAGGCTGTATAAAGAACAGTTTGAACATCCAGTGAACACCGTATTGCAGTAGTCAATCCTACTAGAGATAAATGCATGAATTAGTTTCTCAGAATCCTGTTTATTTAAAAAGCGCCTTAATTTCCTAACATTTTTAAGATGGAAGAAACATGTTTTGGACAACTTTGTAATATGCGCTTTAAATGACATGCTAGAGTCAAAGATAACTCCTAGATTGCGGGCTGATTCAGTAAAATTGACTGGGATTCCAACTGAGTTAAATGATGACAAAATATTGTTGTGATCAGCATCATTCCCTCCAACAATTAACATCTCTGTTTTATCTGTATTTAAAGACAAGTAGTTCTCATTCATCCACTCCTTTAATTCGCTAACACAACTAATTAAAGACAACATTGGAGAAACTTCATTTGATTTAATGAAAGGTATAACTGGGTGTCATCTGCATACAAGTGAAAATTAACATTATGTTTCCTAATGAGAGATCCCAGTGGAAGCATGTACAGTGAAAACAGTAAAGGTCCCAGTACTGAGCCCTGCGGGACACCATATTGAACTTCTGTGTATAATGATGGAGTACTGTCAGCACATTTCTGTACATATTGGAATCGATTTGATAAGTAAGAACTAAACCAAGCGAGAACGGTGCCTGTAAGCCCAACATCATTTTCTAGCCTGTGCAGTAAAATAGAATGGTCAATGGTGTCAAATGCTGCACTTAAGTCCAACAACATAATTACAGTGGAGTTTCCTTCATCAGAGGATATCAGAATGTCATTTACAACCCGTGTTAGTGACGTTTCTGTACTATGACCAGTGCAAAAACCAGACTGGAATTTCTCAAATAAATTGTAATGCGTAAGGTGTGTCTGAAGCTGACTGGCGACTACTTTTCCTAGTATTTTAGAGAGAAACGGTAAATTTGAAATAGGCCTATAATTATTTAGTATATGTGGGTCAAGGTCTGACTTTTTAAGTAATGGTTTAATGACTGACACTTTTAGTGTATCAGGTACTGTGCCATGCAATAATGAACTATTGATAATGTTTAGGATAGGCGCTGCAAGAACATCCATTGCACTTTTTACTAGTTTTTGTTGGCACTGGATCTAGGGAACAAGTAGTGGGCTTCATTTTAGAAATTAAACTTAAGACTTCCTGCTCCGTTACAGGATTAAAATTACTAAAGTGCTGAGTGCAATATGAGACAGGGTCTGCTAAGCTAGTATTTGGTTTGTACTGTGATGCAGAGATCTGGGAACTTATATTTTAATTTTCTCATTGAAGAAGTTCATAAAGTCTGTACTGCTAATGTCTGTTGGTATTTTGCACTGTTGATCTGAATTTCCATTTGTTAATTTAGCCACTGTTCTAAACAGTACCCGAGGATTTTTATAATTGCTATCTATTAATGTAGAATAATATTCTGACCGAGCTTTAAAGAGGGCTTTTTTATATTTATTAACACCCTCTGTCCATGCAATTTGAAAGACATTTAGCTTTGTTTTTCTCCATCTGCGCTCCAGTTTTCGACACTCTAATTTAAGAGCTCGAGTGTTTTCATTAAACCAGGGAGAGTTTCTATGTGCTTTGATCACTTTTGTTTTAAGGGGAGCCACAGTGTCCAGAGCATCTCTCAAGGTCACGTTGTAATGTGATGTTAGCTGATCTAAATTGCTTTCCGTGTTTACATTTGATGTTAACTGATCTAAATGGTTTTCCACAATTACACTCGACTTACTCCAAGTATCTATAAATTTTGAAGCAGAATTACAATCTAGATGTTCCACTGTCTTTGTTTTAATCTGGGAGTGTATTGGCAAGGGCAGGACTAAATCAAATGTAATTAAGTAGTGATCGGAAATAACTTCATTTAATGGAGTAATAATTAAATTTTGAATTTCAACTTTGTAAGTTATAATTAAATCTAATGTGTGGTTATGATTATGAGTTGGACCTTTGACATTCTGACAAAATCCTACTAAATTTAACAAATAAGTAAAACATTTGCTAAAAGTGTCAGTTTCCACATCAATGTGTACATTAAAATCCCCCATCAGTACTACGTGATCATAATTTATAGCCAAGTCAGATAAAAGGTTGCTAAATTCAGACATGAACAATGAATACGGCCCTGGTGGTCTATAGACTAGCACTATAATTGTGTTGGAATCTGTTTTAATATTTAAAATGAATGCTTCAAAGGATGTAAAGTTGCCTAAATTTTTAGAAGTGATTTGCATTTTGTTACAATGAATTATTCCAAGGCCCCCTACTCGACCTGAATCTCTAGACTTATGAAGGAACGAGTATCCATCTGGTGACGCCTCAGCTAGGGGTACAGTGTCACATTTACTAAGCCAGGTTTCGGTGAGAAGACACAGATCAGATTTTGTACTTAATATAATATCATTTACCAAAACAGCTTTAGTGCCAAGAGAGCGAATGTTCAATAAGCAGCATTTAAAACTGTATGCTTCTTTCTGAATTGGTGATATACTTTTTGTTTTAATTTGTAGTAAATTTCTATTACAGATGCCCCTGGTGAAGGGTCTGGTTTTATCCCTTGGTCTAATTATACACCTTATTTTTTGGTTATCAATTAATTTAAGGTTTGTATCAAGACTAAATTTACTGGATGCCCCAAGACAAGGATTATGGGAAACAGTTTCAGGAAAGTAACAGGTGGGATAATTACACATAATTACTTTAACATAAGGTTCAGTTTGAAACACACTTAAAGTGAGGCCAGACATTTGCTAAAATAAATCTACGCATAAGAAAGGCTCCTTTTTAAAAAATACAGGACTTTTCGGTGTACGGCCATCTGCGCAGAGCACCGACAGTCAATATAATGGTAAGATCTGTTCATGATTATTATAAGTGTTAAACGAGCATGTTTTAAAACGGAGGGATGAATCCTTATATTTTATCCTTAATTTTTCCAAGTTGATTCTCCGGTAATGTCCTTTTAAAAATAGTTGTTTAAAGTGTGCAGGAATTAACAGCATGTTAATTACACAGCGCGTGAGTGCGCTCGTGTGTGTATAAATTGTAGCATTTTATATTTCTATCTCTGTACGACGATTAATGTTCATAGGACTGAAGCAAACAATATTAGTTTTTTTTTTTTTCTCTTACCGAAACGGGCTTTACAATCAATTAAGTTTTGTCTCCGCGTCTGAAATTCAAACAGGTTCCTTCCTCTGAGAATATTCAGGCCTGGTTTAAAAGAGCAGGCCGGGTGTGTAATAGCTCGGACATAAGACGTCAGTATTCTGAACTATGTACTCATTCGAATCGGAATCCCGCTTGTGAAATGCGTACTCGTTCGAGTCGGAATCCCGCGGTAACCGGTTATTTTTTGTACGGAGCCGCCTGTTTTAAAAGTCTGATAACAAAACATTTATGCTTTATAAAATTCTCATTTGGACAGCCGGCTGGAGACAGATTGACTGAACCCTGAACACGGACCCAGGAATTTATATCGCGGCGAATGCCTAATAGACATAATGCAGTTGTGTTTCCATTCATTTCGATAAATGAAATATAATACAGACTAGTAGACCCAAAGTCCGGATGGTTTTAGATGTATCAAGTGTATTGTTGAATCACTGGGTAAATGATTATTATAAGATCATTATAAGAAGTACCAGTATTTATGAGATTATATCTTAATACACTGGGGCTCTGAGATCAGGCTGTCTGTTTTTATTTAAGTCTTTAGATTTTAAAAAGTTTGCTTGTAAGTGTATTCATATTTATGCCCGCGATCCTATTAAACTAGTAATGAAAGGAATGGACGCATTTAACAGGGGTCCGAGAAAACCCTCCTTTCTGATTTAAAAGGGTTTTTAATGGTAATTTTCTATCACAGAGTTTTTAAACGGTGCAACGAGCCTTCTTCAGCAGAAGGTTGAGTGCGTGTGTTACTGGGGTATGTTTTAAGCTACTTTACCAGGCACAGAGTATCCAATATATTAACACGGTACTAGTCAGGATTTCACTTTGTTTTTTTTAAATCTGTTACCTCCTTTTTCCATCTTGTGTATTGTTCAGTAAACCTTATTTTGGTGGATCAGAGCACTTTTTAGTGGATCAGAACATTTTGCTTACATCCCAGTCATTATTCTCTTTAGGTTTTTAACTGTTATACCTACATTTTATAAGTTTCAGCAGTCCTTTGAAATGCGGGATTCCGACTCGAACGAGTACGCATTTCACAAGCGGGATTCCGATTCGAATGAGTACATAGTTCAGAATACTGACGTCTTATGTCCGAGCTATTACACACCCGGCCTGCTCTTTTAACCCAGGCCTGAATATTCTCAGAGGAGGGAACCTGTTTGAATTTCAGACACCGAGACAAAACTTAATTGATTGTAAAGCCCGTTTCGGTAAGAGAAAAAAAAAAAAACTAATATTGTTTGCTTCAGTCCTATGAACATTAATCGTCATACACGTAGATAGAGAGATAGAAATATAAAATGCTACAACACTTATAATAATCATGAACATATCTTACCGTTATATTGCCTGTCGGTGCTCTGTGCAGATGGCCGTACACCGAAAAGTCCTGTATTTTTTAAAAAGGAGCCTTTGTTATGCGTACATTTGTTTTAGCAAATGTCTGGCCTCACTTTAAGTGTGTTTCAAACTGAACCTTATGTTAAAGTAATTATGTGTGAACATCTTTTGTGTCAGCATAAAGATTGAGCCGGCCTAATTGATAAACCCCACCCCCCTTTAGCTTCAGGATGTCAGAGCTATTGGCCTTGGACATCCATTGTATTGTTCGGGTTTAAAAGTCAGCTTTGTAAGCATTCGAAATCTTTTAATATCACAAGGTGAGACCTTTTTTTCACATTGCCCCGAACGATCTGATACGGGCTTAAAGCTCAGGCTATCCAACAGGAGCTTGTGAGCGGTGAATCGATTCCAAAGGCCTTGCTGAGGTGCTTAAGACACTTTCACTTGGCAGGGCTTGATTTTTATACGTCTCAAACGTTCTTTAAAAGGATCCCGTTGCCTATTATTTTACAGATCTTATATTGATCTAGTTATCATTAAAAAACTTTTTTTTTCATCTCGTGGGGGTTTAGCTCCTGATACGCTTGCGCGGAGAATGCAGCGCCTGTGGCACGCAGCCTGGGTTCTGTCAGTTTCCTGTGGCTGGATCAAGTCACGTGCTCATACAGACTGTCTGCTCTGGGGACGCGCAGGAGGATGTCTGCTCCGAGAGGCTCTGTGTTTCAAAACTACAACCAGAGGCTGCATGCTCTGAGACAGAGAGCCGGACAGCATGTATCTCTGTGTGCACCCGGCGGTGTGAAGTAAAGGCTTTTCAGCGTAGAGACTCTCTGTGAGCTGAAGAAATCATTTTGACTTAGATAAAAGGTAGAGATAGATATTTTAAATAATAGATAGAGGTTTCTTACCCAAAGCAATAGAGGCAGGAATGGCTGTAAGGCTGATCGGATAGGTTGAAAACATGTGTGTGGTTGGCTCACCTTGGGAGAAGAGCTCAAGGACTGGCCTGGGGCTGGAGTCAGAATGCTTGGGGCCACCATCCGGTTTATGTGTGTGTGTGTGTGTGTGTGGGCGGTCTCTCCTCAGGAAATGCGATCAAGGACTGCCGGTGGGCAGGAAACTGAGTCAGAAGGCCTGCGACCACCAAGAGGTGTGGACAGCATGGTCTGCTAGAGACTTGCCCCTACATGTCGAGGATTCTTCCTTAACATGCCTGGACTAGTCCTCGGGTGAAAGAGGGGTCACCCATCCATCAAGTCTGCTCTTGACAGTTTCCTGGGGTAAAAACAGGATGGGAGGGTTCAAGGAAGGGACACCCAACTGCCAAATGGATCTTGGCCGTTTCCTGGGGTAAAAACAGGATGGGAGGTTCAAGGAAGGGACACCCATTCATCATATAAATCTTGACCGTTTCGTGGGGTAAAAACAGGATGGGAGGGTTCAAGGAAGGGACACACATTCATCAAATAAATCTTGACCGTTTCCTGGGGTAAAAACAGGATGGGCGGGAGTCACGGAAGGGGCCAGACTTCCAGCAGGAAAAACAGGAAGGGGCGGGACTTCGTGACGTCATTCAAAAGAGGAGGGGCTTAACTCATCAATCATTTTTTGACATTTTGACAGAAGGTGCATGCATATAACTACTGGGCGGTCTCTCCTCAGGAAATGCGATCAAGGACTGCCGGTGGGCTGGAAACTGAGTCAGAAGGCCTGCGACCACCAAGAGCTGTGGACGGCATGGTCTGCTAGAGACTTGCCCCTACATGTCGAGGATTCTTCCTTAACATGCCTGGACTAGTCCTCGGGTGAAAGAAGGGTCACCCATCCATCAAGTCTGCTCTTGACAGTTTCCTGGGGTAAAAACAGGATGGGAGGGTTCAAGGAAGGGACACCCAACTGCCAAATGGATCTTGGCCGTTTCCTGGGGTAAAAACAGGATGGGAGGTTCAAGGAAGGGACATCCATTCATCATATAAATCTTGACCGTTTCCTGGGGTAAAAACAGGATGGGAGGGTTCAAGGAAGGGACACACATTCATCAAATAAATCTTGACCGTTTCCTGGGGTAAAAACAGGATGGGCGGGAGTCACGGAAGGGGCCAGACTTCCAGCAGGAAAAACAGGAAGGGGCGGGACTTCGTGACGTCATTCAAAAGAGGAGGGGCTTAACTCATCAATCATTTTTTGACATTTTGACAGAAGGCGCATGCATATAACTACTGCCCTTCTTCAGGCAAGATGTAATCTTGTAATGAAGAAGAGGCCTGAGTTGCCTCAAAAGCTTGCATATTGTAATCTTTTTAGTTAGCCAATAAAAGGTTTCATTTTGCTTGGCTTTTCTCTACATTCACAATGGCTAACACGGTACAACACCCTAGTATCACTAATGTAGAAATTCTGAGGGGAAAACAGGTGTGTAGTCTTACAACGCTGTAATTCTCCATCTTCTCCTAGTTTCAGTAATTAATGCAAATTAAACCGCAGTAATAAGTTAAGTTACAGCAATAAGATGACTACACAGTAATGTGATGTATTTGTAAATTCCAATTGATTTGTCCTAATTGTACTTGTGTTATGTTTCCGCCAGGATTCCTCCACTGGCTGGGGTTCAAATTCTTGATTAATTCCTCTTTTGTTAATTTATGATTATTTTCCTTATGTTAGTAATGTTACTTACTTAGTTTCTGTATATCTATTTATCTTTTGTTATGTTCTATGTGTTTTGTGGGTGCTTCTCCAAGTTGCAGGGCCACCTCCCCATCATTGTTGGAGGTGGAGGGTATCCCAGGTTACTTTGTGGCTTGTTCAAATGCTCTTGGGAGTGGTGAGTGCTGTGATTTTTCTTTGCTTGTGTCTTTTTTTCTAGAATTTTTTAAACCATTTTTGTCTTTTTTTTTTTGTTTACTTTGACTTGGATTTTGTAATTGTGAATTTGTTCGGTATTGGATTGCCTTATTGCTTAGGCAACTCATTTTGCCTTTTTGCTCCATGGGACTTTTTTTTTTGCCTCAGGGAATTTTTTGAAAATAAATTGTTTATTTTGTTTATTAGATTCTGTGTTGCCCTTATTACTAGCCGTATTTTGCACGGTTTAACCACCCCACCGAACTCCTTGTGCATTTTTGAATATTTATTAGGACTTTGTCCTTCAGAACTCTCAAGTGGTAAAACATGTGCATTGTATTTACAATAGGACTACACATCTTCCTCATGCTACAGACACCCTATACTCCACTCTGTCTTCCTGTCTTGACATGTTTCTCCTCTCTCTTCCAGGCCTGCATGCAAAAGACCTTCCTGTCCCTGCCTTTCTGAAGCACTCCGCAATCAACGGACCGAGCTCAGGACAGCCAAAAAGAAATGGGGACAGACATGAATAAGCTTAAATTATCCTTTTTTCTGACACCATCAATAGTAAGGCAATGTTCTACCAGGCTAGAATTAATAGCACCATCAACACATGCTCTCTGTTTTCTGCTTTCACTTCCTTTCTTAACCCTCCCCCACCTCCTCCCCCAACCTCCTTGTCTGCTGATGACTTTGCACCTTTTTCCAGGATAATGCACTGCCATCAGCAGTCAGTAATCACCCTTGCTGTCACTCATTATACTTCCTTCCAAGCAACACCCAAAATTCTCCACATTCTCTCCACTGTCTACCACTGATATTTCCAGCCTCCTCTCCAATCACCCCATTATCTGTCCACTCAATCCTATTCCATTATATCTCCTTCAGGCCATCTCCTCCTCAGTCATTCCTGCAATTTACACATATGATTAACACGTTACTCAGCTCAGAAATATTCCCTAACATCTTCAAACATGCTCTGTTAACCCCTCTTCTAAAAAAACCAACACTCAATCCATCCCAAGTTAACAACTACAGACCTGTCTCTCTCCTTTCATTTCCTTCCAAAACACTTGAATGTGCTGTTTCTAACCAGATCTTTTTCTTCCTTGTGCAGAATGAGCTTTAAGAGGAACCACTCGACCAAGATGGCTGTACTGACTGTGGCCAACCAACTATGTCATACAAGAGCTACCAATATGTCATCAGTCCTGATTCTCCTAGATCTTTTTTCTGCCTGTGACGTGATCAACCACGGCATCCTTCTTGCAACCCTGTCTGACCTTGGCATCACTGGGACTGCTCTCAGATGGTTTGAATCCTACATCTCGGGCAGATACTACAGTGTGTGTCTTGATGAGGGGAGTTGTCAAAGGCACACCAGATATGCACTGGTGTACCCTAAGGATTGGTGCTGAGTCCTCTACTCTTCTATCTGTAGACCAGCTTGCTGGGCTTCAACATCCAATCCCATGGGTTCTTTTATCAGTGCTATGCCAGTGTTACACAGGTATACCTGTTGCTCCCTCCAGTGGACAATACGATATCAGCTAGAGTCTCAGCATGTCTTACCGATATCTCAACCTGGACGAAGGACCACCATCTACAGCTAAACCTGGTAAAAACCTAGCTTCTTGTGATCCTGGCCAGCCTGTCTGTTCATCTCCCCATCTCTGTACAGCTTGGCTCACTGTTGCTAACACCTGCCAAGTCAGTGTTCAACCTTGAGGTGGTAATTGATGAACAGCTATCTTTTTCTGACCACATTTCTACCATTTCTTATTCATGCAGGTTCACACTGTATAACATCCACAAGATCAGACCTTATCTAAGACAGCATGCAGCACAACTTCTGGTCCAGGCTTTGGTCTTGTCACATCTGGACTACTGCTACTCACTTCTGGCAGAAGCACCTGCATGCACTATGAAGCCACTGCAGATGATCCAGAATGTAGCAGTCCATCTTGTATTTAACCAGCCTAGATGGGCACATGCCACTCCTCTCTTCAGGTCATTACATTGGCTCCCTGTAGAGAATGTATTAAGTTTAAACCCCTGCTGCCTGCCTCCAGAGTAGTCAGTGGGTCAGCACCTGGGTATACGGAGACACCAATGAAGTTCTATATTCCCTATATTCCTTCTTGCTCACTCAGGTTGCCAGGGAGCAGCATCTGGTGATGCCACCTGTATGTTGTATCAAGTCTCAATCCAGAGTCTTTTCCTTGTATAGTTCCTAGTTTGTAGAATGGGCTGCCCACCTCTATCCATACTGTTGACTCCCTCAATGTAAGACCCATCTGTTCTGTGAATATTTGTCAAACTGATGAAGAAAAAAAAATTGCTGTGCGAAATTTTTATATTTTTGGTTAATTTGTTTAAGTCTAATTGTTTTAGCGATTGTAATCTATGATTGTAAATGTATGAGTTATTACACGTGTTCAAAGAGGAAATCAACTTTTGTTACTTGTCGTATTACACTTGCTGAAGAAACAGGGCCTAGCCTAATGTTACTCGATTGTTTACCTCTTTTGTAAGTCGCTTTGGATGAAAGTATCTGCTAAGCAAATAAATGTTAATGTAATGCTGGTGATAGAAGAGTAGTTTTCACACCTCAAGAGGAAGAAGAGATTTGCAACATGGTGATAGCAAATAATGCATTTAGAATAAGAGAGATCCAGCTTGCCATTGTAGCAGATAATGACATCTTTCAACTCATCAACACTATCAGCCTCTCTACAGAATAATGAGGAGAAACCACAGTGTGAATCAACCCAAATATCGGTGGTGTTGCCAAAATATCATAGGTCATATAGCAACAGTGTCTTGGTATAGGATAATGTCAGCTTCCACAATTCAAATGTCACCGGGGAATAGTTTGGCATCAACTAAAGGATACTAATCGGAGTACATCTCTTCATAATCACCATTCCTAACTCTGATTGAGGAATTCTTTTTGGCATACAGGTGAAAGGTTTTCAAGGGGTCCATTTAGTAGCTTCGAACTGCAACTTTTCAAAGTGCACAGCTCCCCTTCTTTGTTGTTTGCTGTGGTTTATAGATCTCCTGTAATTAATGATATCTTCATTTCTGAATTCTCTGATCTCCTGGCTGATATTATCCTCTCCCATGACAAAGTATTTATTGTTGGTGATTTTAACATTCACGTTTGTTGTCAATCGAAACCTTTGGTTAATGACTTTTTATCACTATTGGACTCATTTGATTTTATCCAGCATATTAGTACGGCAAACCACTCTCTCGGTCACACCCCTGATCTCGTTCTTACAAGTGATGTTCCAGTTAATAATGTTGATTTATGTTTCTTTTACTGATCATTTTTCTATAATTCTGGATTTGCATATTACTGTTGATGTTCCTACTACTAGTTGTGCTCCACGCTGTTCTTGCTTTTAAATTTCTTCTATTATATCCAATTTTAAAACCATATTCTCTAGTCTTGATGTACATGTCCAATATGATGGTATCAATGATTCTGTTTTAGAATTTAATTCCATCCATCCATCCATTTTCCAACCCGCTGAATCCGAACACAGGGTCACGGGGGTCTGCTGGAGCCAATCCCAGCCAACACAGGGCACAAGGCAGGGAACCAATCCTGGGCAGGGTGCCAACCCACCGCAGTAGAATTTAATTCTTCTCGTAAAACGGTTTTAGACTCAATTGCTCCACTCAAGATACACTGTAATAAAGGAAGACCTGCTCCCTGGATAAATGAAACTATGCGACCGCTACACCGTGCCTGTCAAACTGCAGAACAGCGTTGGAAAAAAGATGGACTGATTGTTTCTAAACAGATTTTAGGACTTCTCTATTCAACTTCCAGGTTGCAGTTAAGAAAGCTAAACATGATTTCTTCTCTGATTTAGTATCCCGTCATTCTAAGAATTCTAGGGTCTTATTTATTTCAATTAATGCGGCCATTCACCCTCATTTTGTGACAGGATTAAATAGTACTATTCTTTCAAGTGAGCAGTTTCTTTCATTCTTTGTTAGTAAAATTGATACAATCCGCTCCTGGTATTGTTCCAACTGGCTATGAACTTCCTACTATTAATCATGGCATTGTCTTGGAATCTTTTGATCCTGTCTCACTTTCACTGTTAAAAAGTACTATTGACACCCTTAAACCTACTCTCGGTCCTCTTGACACCTCTCGGTACCACCACGCCTCAGTGGAAGCCTTTGATGTTTTGGATCCACCTTTACTAGCCATTATCAATGGTTCTATTAGTGAGGGGGTTGTGCCCTCATTTTTTAAACATGCTGCGGTGCATCCCAGTCTAAGAAAGGCAGAATTAGATCCTGGAGTTTTAGCCAATTTTCACCCAAGTTCCCAATTGCCATTTCTGGTTAAAATATTAGAAAAAATGATTAATCAATTGGTTGATCACCTTAACTCCAATAATTTATTTGAGATCTACCATTGATTGATCTCGCCTCGATTACTGCAACTCGCTGTATTCTGGGATTAGCAAATCCCTGATACGCAGGTTACAGTTGGTCCAGAACGCTGCCGCTCGCTTTCTGGTTATGCAAAAAAGTCTGATTCTGTTTCTCCAATATTAGCTTCTTTACACTGGCTGCCTGTCAGTTTTCGAATTGATTTTAAAATCTTGTTGCTAGTTTTTAAATCTTTACATGAGCTTTGTCCTGCCTATGTATCTGAATTGTGCGCTTTACACCAGCCATCTAGAGTGCTTAGATCTTCTGGTCAGTTGTCTTTTGTTGTCCCGTGTACCGAGTGTAAAACTAAGGGGGGCAGGGCTTTTGCAGCTGCTGCTGATGCTCCTCGCCTGTGGAACTCCTTACCTCATTACATAAAGGAGTCGTCTATAATTGAACTGTTCAAAACAAGACTAAAGACTCATTTCTATTCACTTGCTTTCCATGACCTTCAGTAATACTGATGGTTTCCTCTTTGTGAGTATGTAATCTTACTTCTATTTATTATTTATTTTATTTATGATCATTTATTTTATTTCTATTTATGTTTTGTATGTTAATTGTATGTTTTTTCTTCTTTTATTGTAAAGCACTTTGGCTACAGCATTCCTATGTTGTTTTAAATATGCTATATAAATAAATTTACATTGACATTCCCCAGAATGGCACATCAATACGTGCCATTGCCAGAAGGTTTGCTGTGTCTCCCAGCACAGTCTCAAGGGCATGGAGGAGATTCCAGGAGACAGGCAGTTACGCTAGAAGAGCTGGACAGGGCTGTAGAAGGTCCTTAACCCATCAGCAGGACTGGTATCTGCTCCTTTGGGCAAGGAGGAACAGGATGAGCACTGCCAGAGTCCTACAGAATGACTTCCAGCAGACCAAACAATCAGAAACAGACTTTATGAGGATGGCCTGAGGGTCTGAAGTCCTCTAGTGGGCCCTGTCCTCACTGCTTGGCACTGTGGATCTTTTGCCATAGAATACCAGAATTGGCAGGTCCGCCACTGAAGCCCTGTGCTTTTCACAGATGAGAGAAGGTTCACCCTGAGCGCAGCACATGTGACAGACATGAAAGGGTCTGGAGAAGCCATGGAGAACGTTATGCTGCCTGTAACATCGTTCAGCATGACTGGTTTGGTGGTGGGTCAGTGATGGTATGGGGTGCATATCCATGGAGAGACGCACAGACCTCTACAGGCTAAACAACGGCACCTTGACTGCTATTAGGTATCGGGATGAAATCCTTGGACCCATTGTCAGACCCTGTGCTGGAGCAGTGGGTCCAGGGTTCCTGGTGCACAACAATGCCTGGCCTCATGTGGTGAGAGTATGCAGGCAGTTCCTGGAGGATGAAGGAATTGATACCATTGACTGGCCCCCACGCTCACCTGACCTAAATCCAATAGAACACCTCTGGGTCATTATGTTTAGGTCTATCTGACGCCACCAGGTTACACCTCAGACTGTCCAGGAACTCAGTGATGCCCTGGCCTAGATCTGGGAGGAGATCTCCCAGGACACCATCCGTCGTCTCATTAGGAGCATGCCCCAAAGTTGTCAGGCATGCATACAAGTACATGGGGGCAATACAAACTAGAGTACGATTTTGAGTTGCTGCAATGAAATTTTGGCAAAATAGACCAGCCTGCCGCATCATTTTTTCACTTTTGAGTTTCTGTGTGTTTTTGAATTCAGTCCTCTGTAGGTTGATAATTTTCATTTCCATCAAACAATGTGGCATCCTTTTATTCCTAACACATTACCCAGTCCATATCAGTATAGATATCCAGCATGATTTTTCCCATTGAGATCTGATGTGTTTTCAAAGTGTTCCTTTAATTTTTTTCAGCAGTTTTATATGAAGAACAGTTGAAAAAGGTGAGAAATACGGAGATAGTAGGCACAGAATAAAGCGGATGGCAGTGGGGGAGGGACTGGGGAAAGGATGCCAATCAAGGTTTTTCTATTAATCTCTTAGTTTTCTCAGATGACGCACAGCCCTTCTGTTAGGATTTGTGTCTTTGTTTGTCACTCTCATTCCCACTTTAAAGTCCATACACTAAATTTGTTTGAAGACTGGAAAGGTCATATCCACAAAAGGTAGGAATCTTCTTTTATTGGAACATAAGACTGAGAGGAGACTGTCTTGCGGAGTACAACAGGAACTCTAAAAATTAACATTTTTGCACTGGAGCTGTCAAAAATTCAGGTCTGGCATTTAGTTATATATTCGGGTATAATAAAAATGCCACAAGAAAAGCCTAAATGCTCATAAACAGGAAACAATACTTTTATAGGTTAAATATCAGTTACTGATATTTCTGAACAGAAAACTACTTTGTATATAATTTTTTAATATATATTATTTATAATTTGAATTGTTTTAATGTAAAATAAATGTTTTAATTTTAGTACATTAAAAGAAGTGTTTAATGCAGGTAGACATACCTAATGTACTTTTTTACTTAAGAATCCATAAACTAAAAATAATACTAGCATAATTGTTACAAATGAAAATAAAGTTTTGAAATTGTGCTTGGTACTGGATTGTATCAACTTACATCTGCCAAATATATTGAATGCTAACAAATATGAAAGTAAGAAATTGAATGGTTTTGGGTTGAACACTCAAGTATTGAATATATTGTTATTGATCTTTTGGTAAATTGTGGTGAATGTCAATCCTTTGTAAATTGCATTGCATAAAAAGAGTTTGTTGCAAGAGTGTTTTCAGATACTGTTCATTGGCAGACCTTCATTTTATTTTAATGTGTATAGGTAGTAATGCTTTCATACTAATATGTAAAAGAGATTTTCTACCATGTAGACATAGTTTTTATGTTCCAGATTTTATTTTGGATTAATAGGTGATGTGCTTTTGAATTATTTTAATGATAATCAGTGTATAAATTAACAGCAAGTTTCTTGTTTAGGAGTATTCTTTTTTTTTTTTTTTTCAATTAATTTACATTTTCTCTGCCCTCATAATAATAATACATTTTATTTATATAGTGGCTTTCCCATACTTAATGGGCTTTACTTCACTTTTCACTTGAATTGTGAATTTTTCACCATTATCTCCCCTATATAAGATGAACATAAGAAGAGATATGGTAAACATGTATTTAAAAATAGATTCTTATTAATAATGAGGGTAGGCAGTTAGGAAATCTGCTCTGACTGTCAGAGAGCCTTAAGAAGTACAGGTCTACTGATTATCAGGCACAGATTATATGTGGATGATGTGGGGGAGGAAGTCAGAGGTTAATAACATATTGTGTATGTAAAAGTGATGAAGTGAAAATGGAAAAAAAGTAATTGGTAAAGTAATGAGGAAAGCTTTAGAAAAAGTTTTAGTGCAATTTCGCTATTACAAGTATCTTATAATCTGCACCTAAAATAAAAGGAAATAAACAGTGAGAGAGAGAGAGATGGGGGGAGGTTAGAGAAAGAGAGAGAATAAGCAGGAGACTATGAAGATAGAGGATTAAACCACAATCCTTGGTAATGCTCACACTAAACAATCATTTCACATCCTTTAATCCTCTATCTCTGAAATATTAACAATAAGGAAAAAGCAATTTCACAACAGAGAAGGTTTACTGAGACGTGCACTGTGGCATTGGGATAGATTGACAAGAACAGGTAATTTTTATATGATATATAAAGGCTGGGCTTACAATAAAAACTATGTCTGCAAAACAACCAAACCCAAATTCATCTTTCACAAAACAATGCTATTTGTTTCAAACAAACCTTTCTTTTTGATTCTGAATTCAAATTTCCCACATAACTTTGGGCATTCCTGCCTCAGTGTATTAAGTTAATAAGCTAAATAAATGGTCTTGCATCTTATTAAGCAGGTGATTGTGATGATTAAAAAAGGAGTTCTTAGAAATATCAATATATTGTGCAACAGAGCAGAACCCAAGACATTCATCAAACACAGTCTGGACACAGAAATCAATCATTGTAAAGAGAAATTATTTACAATACTACAAATAGGCTAATAATGGAAAAGAAAAAAAACATCAAAAGCAAAAAAATGTATGTTGCCTAAACTGGCAAAATCTAATTTTTTATACTGGTGGAGAGCCAGTACCTAGCCCAACAGTAATAAAAACAAAGTACCCAGATAGATAGATAGATAGATAGATAGATAGATAGATAGATAGATAGATAGATAGATAGATAGATAGATAGATAGATAGATAGATAGATACTTTATTAATCCCAAGGGGAAATTCACATACTCCTTGTTAAATATAAATAGGTGCCAGATCAGCAAGATCACTTTTGTATGAGTAGTGGAAGCTCTCCCTGGGACTCTCTAGTAGTTGTACTCTGTGAAAACAACCATATCAACTACAGTGAACAAATTCAAAGTTTAAAATGTGTGATTATACAGTATTGATTTTAATAATTTACAAGAGTTTTGTAAGGCAAAAATAAACCTCTCTATTCTCCTTTAGCTCTGTTATCGTTATACACTTTGATTTGCCATTTGCTACACAATATAAAATAACACAATTTGGCTAATTACTGGGGGACATTATTATCTGGCCTGAGACAAAACAACTTTTGAGTTTCCAGTGGTGTACAAAACTGCTTATTAACAGCAGTCATTTCAAAGCTAGAGAGTTCTTTATTTTTTTATGAGAAGAATGGTTGTATCCCAGATGTATGCTATTCTAACATCCTGGTTAATATAATTAAAACTATTATTATAAATGACATGCTTCTGCCTGAGCTCTGCAAGCTAATCAGCCATTGGATTAGTTTCTGTAATTAAACTGGTTACTGATGAGAAATCCAGCTGTTGTGCTGGATAAAGTATGGCCAAGAATGTGAATTATTTGAGCTAAACTTTGAGCAGCTATACTGTGTTAGCTTGTGCAAAGCATACATGCATTGCAGCTTCTATTTCCTTAGAGAATGCTTCCTTCTCTTCATGCATTGTTTCCTTTTTTCCCCCACAAAGACTGTTGACCCTCCTTATAGATGATGGTAAAGCTTCTTATGCTCTGTTATTAAGTACACAAACCATGCCCTTACTATTTTAGGAGGTTTTGTAGTATATACTGGAGGTAACATAACCCTAAGCCCAGATGACATACTGTAATGGTCTCTGCAACTCATTTGTGACAAATGCTAATAAGGCTCAATATAGCACTGACAGTTGTCTCCCAGTAAAACAGTGATAGAATAGAGAAACAGTTTACTATGCAATTTACTAGTGTGTGGAGTTTTTGTAATGCACTGAAGATTTGCAGTATGCTCATCCTGCAGATTATCTACTAAATCAAAGGGAAGTACTGGGGAGAAAAAATCCCCCCCCCCCCCCCCCCCCAAAAATAGTTTAGAATTTCCTCACAGGATAAAGGTTTTGAACATCAATAGTCAGAAATATTTTCTGATGGTCTGAAAGCTTCTTTATTGAAAGAGTCTGTGGTTTCTTATATCTTATCTAATGTGCTATACAAATAAATATTATTATTACTATTATCTGCTTTGCTTATTTTCTTGTTGAAATATTCCTCATTTAACTGCTACTTCACTTTATCATGCACTTGCAGTTTGGTAGATTACATATATTGCTGTGTGTTAGACAACAACGTTGAAGAGGCAGACATATGATGACTGAAACCTAGACCAAGAAGAAAAGGGCAAGAAACAAAATAAAGGAGGAAAATGGCTGTTACTCATTTTATTTTAATATTATTTTCTTAAATATTGTGCATTCTTCAGCCTATTTTCGATTCAATTTCCACAAAAAGGCTGATGTGTTATACTCAAACATTGCTAAAAGGCAAATATTACACAACTAAAAAAAAAATTAAAGGAACATTGCAGCAACTGAAAAATCATACTCAGCAGTTTGTATGGTTCCCATGTGCTTGTATGCATGCCTGACAACGTTGGGGCATGCTCCTAATGAGACAACTGATGGTCCTGGGGAATCTCATCCCAGATCTGGACCAGGGCATCACTGAGCTCCTGGGCAATCTGAAGTGCAACCTGGCAGCGTCGGATAGACCTAAACATAATATCCCAGAGGTGTTCTATTGGATTTAGGTCAGGTGAGCATGGGGGCCAGTCAAAGGTATCGATTCCTTCATCCTTCAGGAACTGCCTGCATAATCTCGCAACATGAGGCCGGGCATTATCGTGCACCAGGATGGGGTCTGACAATGGGTCCAAGGATTTCATCCCAATATCTCATGGCAGTCAAGGTGCTGTTGTCTAGCCTGTAGAGGTCTGTGCATCCCTCCATGGATATGCCTCCCTAGACCATCATTGACCCCCTACCAAACCGGTCATGCTGAAAGATGTTACAGGCAGCATAATGTTCTCCAGACCCTTTCATGTCTGTCACATGTGCTCAGTGTGAACCTGCTGTCATCCGTGAAAAGCACAGGGTGCCAGTGGTGGACCTGCCAATTCTGGTATTCTATGGCAAATGCCAATCGAGCTCCACGGTCTCGGACAGTAAGCACAGGGCCCATTAGAGGATGTTGGGCCCTCGGGCCACCCTCATGAAGTCTGTTTCTGATTGTTTGGTCATTAACACCTGCTGGAGTTCATTTTGTTGGGTTCTGGCAGTGCTCATCCTGTTCCTCCATTCCCAAAGGAGCAGATACCGGTCCGGATGACTGGTTAAGGACCTTCTACGGCTCTGACCAGTTCTCTTAGAGCCGGGTTGGGCAAACTTTTTGGCTCAGGGGCCACATTGACTTTTAAAATTTGACAGACGGGCCGGGCCAGCACTAGATGTATACATATCAAACATAAACATAAAAAAGGCATTACAGTGTTAATATTTACATTCACTTTTAGAGGGAACAGTGTTGTTGATCACCCTTTTTTGCCAGTGCATCGAAGTCTGGTGTTAGTTTTGTTGTGGCAATTCTCAGAACAGATCTGAGGTGTTCATCGCTCAACTGGGATCTGTGGGGTGCTTTGTTGGTGTGCATCACACTAAAAGTCTGTTCACACACATACATAGAGCTAAACAACACCAGCATCCTCTGTGCCATCTTCTGGATTTTTGGAAATTTGGCTGCGCTTAATGAAGTTGTCCTCCTTCACCCTCTCCTGGATTCTTTTGAGCAACCCAAAGTTTTTTCCACTCAGATTTGGCAATCCATCTGTGGTAACGTTGGCGAGAGTACTCCAAGGTAGCTTGTGCCTATTTATGATGCTGTCATACAAGTCCTCTCCCCGCGTTTTCCCCTTTAGGGATTCCATGGGCAAAAACTCCTCCGTTATCTCAAAATTGTCATTAATCCCTCTGATAAAAATTAAGAGCTGAGCAGTGTCTTTTATGTCATTACTTTCGCCCAGTGCCAAGGAATATAATGTAAATGACTCCGCTTTTTTGTTTAACTTGCTAGCTAAGTCTTCGTCAATTAGCTCAACACGGCGAGTCACTGTCCTGCGTGATAAGCTAATTTTTTCAACTTTGTTCTTGCTCTCAGAACACAAGATGCCTGCTGTCTCTACCATGCACTCTTTGAGAAACTCCTCTTCAGAGAAAGGCTTGCTGGCTTTTGCTAATTTGAATGCTGGCACATAACTTCTTGGATGGCAGTTTGTCGGATAAAGGTGTTTTGCTGAGCCTGCAAACCAGCTGCCAACCTCTGAGCAGTAGCCGTCTGTTCTTGCGTTGACTGGTCGCTAGCATAATTAGCATGCTTGGTGGAAAAGTGACGGCTGATGTTGTATTCCTTTAAAACCGCAATGGTTTCTTGGCAAATAAGACATACAGCCTTTGACCGGACTTCAGTGAAAAAGTATTTAGTTGTCCATTCCTTATTAAACACTCACTGTCGACTTTTCTTTTCTCTGGCCCATGCATTGTTGCAGATGGGTTCAGAGCAGTAGCAGAGTAATAACAGAGAGTAACTCGGGCTCCGCAAATCAAATCAATGTATCACTGCGCCTAATGCGCCACCTGGTGGAACGCCAGGTATTACAGGACAAGGTCAAATGAATACAGTCATAATTATGATATGATTTGATTTGGGCAATTTTGTACCAATCTTCGGCAGGCTGGATGTGGCCTGTGGGCTGTAGTTTGCCCACCCCTGTCCTAGAGTAACTGCCTGTGTCCTGGAATCTCCTCCATACCCTTGAGACTGTGCTGGGAGACACACCAAACCTTCTGGCAATAGCACGTATTGATGTGCCATCCTGGAGAACCTGTGCCACTTCTATAGGGTCCAGTGGTGACACTGACCATATCCAAATGCGAAACTAGTCAGAAAAGATGAGGAGGGAAAAATGTCAGTAGCCTCCACCTGTTAAACCATTCCAGTTTTGAGGGTCATCTTATTGTTGCCCCTCTAGTGCAGCTGTTGCTAATTTCATTAACACCAAAGCAGCTGAAACTGATTAACTGCGCTACTTAACTGACCAGATCAATATCGCAGAAGTTTCATTGACTTGATGTTACACTCTGATTAAAAAGTGTTCCTTTAATTTTTTGAGCAGTATACATACGGTATAACTGATTTGGATTGGAATATTACAAGCTGGGTAAGTTTGTAGATCATACCAAGTTAGGCAGATTGGCAGATAATCTGCAATCTGTTGAATCATTACAGAGGAACTAGGACAGCATATGGGCTTGTCTGATTTGTGGCAGATGAAATTTACTAAAAGTAAATGTAAAGTATTACACATAGGGAGTAAAATTTAAGATTCATCCACAAGCAAGACGTTCACAATGCAATCCCGGCAAATTACCAACACAAACGGAGACATAATCATTGACCGTAAAAATATAATGCACACATTTAGAGACTACTATAAATCCTTATTTCTACTGAGTTTAAAGAAGACAAGACACAATTTAATGCATTTCTGGATGCATCAGAGATACCACAAATAGATGCTCTTAGTGCAGAGGAATTGGATAAACCTCTGGTGCTACCAGAATTACTAGATGCTATAAAGTCACTTCAGAGTGGGAAAGCAGCAGGCCCCGATGGCTACCCTGCCGAATTTTATAAGACGTTCTCCACTCAGCTAGCTCCCTCCTTAGCAACATTCACAGAAGCTAGAGACAATAAAATTCTAACTCAAATGTTTCGTCAAGCATTAATCACCATCTTTCCTAAACAAAATAAGGACGTATTACAATGTGTTCCCTTTTATCATCGCAGATCAGTTCAAATATCTAGGGGTAAACATCACAAGTAAACATAAAGCTCTTTAACAACACAATTTCACTGTCTGTATGGAAAAAATCAACCAAGACTTGCATAGATGGTCAACCCTTCATCTCACTTTAGCTGGAAGAATTAACATTGTTAAGATGAATATCCTCCCTAAGCTTCTCTTTTTATTTCAAAATATTCCAATATACATCAATAAATCGTTCTTTTAAGAAATTAGATTCAACCATAACCACATTTATTTGGAATTCAAAACATCCACGTATCCAAAGAGCGACCCTACAAAGGCAGAAGGTGGCATGGCTCTACCTAACTTTCAGTTTTACTACTGGGCAGCAAACATACAACATATTAACACCTGGACATTGACACAAGTAGATGAACATATGCAGGCTTGGTCTGCAATAGAAATAGAATCCTGTAGTTCATCTTTATATTCCTTGCTTTGCACCCCAATAAATCCAAATTATCCCCAATATACTAATAACCCAATAGTGCTTCACTCACGCAAAATATGGAACCAATGTAGGAAACATTTTAAGATAGAGAATCTTTTATCGGTGGCACCACTGCACGAGAACCACCTTTTTCAACCCTCGCAAACATACGCAGTTAATGTCTGGAAAACATTTGGGATTAAATCACTTAGAGATCTGTACATAGACAACGTCTTTGCATCCTATGAACAATTACATTCTAAATTTAACTTGCCAGTAACACATTTCTTTCACTATCTTCAAATTAGAAACTTTGTTAAATAGAACCTGCCCAATTTTCCTCATCTCCCACCTCCCTCTATGCTGAAAAATATATTCATCAGTTTCAAGAACTTAAACAGCATCTCTGCAATATATAAAACCATTTTACTGTCCCTCCCTTTCAAAGATCCAAGAGGACAATGGGAAAAGGATCTCTCCCTCAACATATCAGAAAAGGAGTGGAAGGTAGCAATGCAGAGAATTCACTCGAGCTCCATATGTGCAAATGTATATTTTTATTATATTATAGTAAAAATAATAATAATAATAATAGCAGCTCACTACTCAAAACACAGAGCACCCGGTCTCAAACCTGAGTTGTAAAGTAGCAGTTCTTACCTTTAAACCATTCAAGAAAACATATCAAATTCCTGTCAACTGACATTTGATCTTGGGTTTGTAACTCATTGACAGCAACATGTAAACTGAATTTTTTTTTTTACTTTTGTTATATTCTTGAATAAAAGTGCATGTGTTTATTTGATATTTGGACTAAAGTCTTCACACATTATAGACTTCATGCCATTATTAGTATAACATGGAAAACGTTTCTGCTTTAGGTATGTGTTCAGAATTTTGTGCCTCGCATTTCCTTTCATCCTTTATTTACCCAGATCTTTGTAGACACGGAATACACATGAAATACATGTATTCCGAATAACAAAATACTGTATTATTTACCCTATACAACTCCAAGAACCTCACACACAGATAAGGAGCCTTGGCTTGAGCTGGGAGAGCTTTTTGCCCGAGCTGAGCTCAGTCAAGGTGGGGGATGGGACAGCAGGCTGTTTGCTGCTTGCACCGATCGACGCATTTACAAAGCTTGACAATTCATTAACCAGTGCATATGTCTACTCGGTGCTTCGAATCGCGCCTGAGAGTTCATTAACCAGTGCGCATGTCTGCTCAGTGTTTCGAACTGTGCACATTGATTCATTAACCAGTACACATATCTGCTCAGTGCTTCATATCATTATTCATCGAGCTATATTTGAAGCACATATGGCATTACCAGAATTCAAAAACTCAACAGAATTGTCAGGCAAAATGAATGTTTGTGGATGATCAATACATTTTAAATGACTATGCCCGATAATACTTAGTGACAATGATTCATCATTATTCATCTTACAAATACCGACTGGTAGAATGCACAATGCTGCAAAGAAGCACTTTAGTATTACAAGTCACAACACCTATCTCAACATGATACTCTCTTCTCATAAATATTTCATCTTTGCCACTTATCATTAATTTATCTACTCCCTCTATATAAAGAATCAGCTAAATCATGAAAAGTATTCATGCAATAGAGGGTAAACTATCTATGCAAGTCTTGCTTAATTTTTCCATACAGACAGCAAAATTTTGTTGATAAAGAGCTTTGTTAACTTGTGATGTTTACCCCTGGGTATTTAAACTGATCTGCAATGATGAAAGGGAAGGTGTCCTATCTAATATTGTGTGTTTGAGAGTTCACTTGAAAGAGCACACTTTTATTCAAATTAATTCTGAGACCAGAAATCTTTTGAAATTCTGTTAATGCTGTTAGGACTGCAGGTGCAGTATTTTGTGGATCTGATATATACAGTACCACATCATTTGCATATAGTGACATTTTCTGTTCAAGTCTTTCTCTGATAATCTCCTTTATCATTTGAGCCAGTGGCTCAATGCCGATTGCAAAAAGCAGTGGTGACAAATGGTATCCTTGTCTATTACCACATTCTGGTTTAAAGTAGTCTGAATTAATGTTGTTAATACAAACTGAAGCTTCTGGATTGGTATATAGTAGTTTGATCCATGCACAAATGTTCGAGCCAAACCCAGATTTCTCCAATGTGAAAAGGTAGTTCCATTCAACCATATCAAATGCTGTAAGAGCCAATCTTAGAAAGTTAAAGTTTTTATTTGATCTTTGGAACTCAGGCTTTATACATTCTATACTTTATGCCTACGATATTTTGTAACATTTATTACTAAAATATGAAAAATTTTCTGTTTTAACAATGTGTTTACACAGATTACTGTAGAAACGGAACACACATGAAATGCGTGTGTTCCAAATAACGATCTATTATTTCCACTCCAAAACTCCACTTCACTCCCAGATAATCAATCAAGGCATGAGATGGGAAAAGTTCATGCACGTTCTAAGTCGGTGGGGGGATGGAATAGCCGGCTGCTGGCAGCTTGTCTTTTATCAGCACATTTAGAGGACAAAGGATGCTGGCGGAGAGGTGTGAACTGATTTAAGAAGCGATTTAAGGTGGGCCAGATCTACAAGTTTTTTCGTAGGCTCTGGTAATTCTAGTGTTAAGAAACAAAAAATGACATTCGCAGAAAGCTCTAAGAATTGGAACTAATTTATTGGCATTACAGCAGCATGGCTGAAAGATACAAATAGCCTGTTAACCCGTTCGTCTGACGAACAGCTAGTTAATCAATTCGAAAAGATGCAATTGCAAGAACGGAATTGTACAAAGTCAAAGGTACGACAAACTTCACCTCAGTTAAAACATGCTCTCAAAAAGAAATGTGACTTATCAGAACAGCAAACCGCTGCAGCATCAACATCTTCTACAGCAGTGTTGGTTGAACAATCGACACTTGATAGAATCCTAAAAAGGTTAGATGAACTCGAGTCCGAAAAGCTGTTACGGCCAGTAACTACCTCAGGGCAGTTGCAGTCATACGGTCACGGTTTTATTGACGTGTTATTTCAGAATCAAACCGAATATCAGAAGAATCAAATCGAATATCAGAAGAATCAAGCTGAATGTCAGAGAAGTCAAGCTGAGTATCAGAAAGCAATCATTGAAATGGCTAAATCGTTAACCCAACAAAACATAGCTACTATTCCACCACCTCCAGCGCCACGTGGTGAAGTACCACACAGACAGGTCCCTTTATTTTCAGGTGACCTGTTGGCTTATGCAGACTTTATTAGGGCTTTTGATCGCGCTGTTGGGGATGTGCTAGAAAACCCTCAAGATAAATTAGATTACCTGATCCAGTACACCAGAGGTTCTCCCCAAGAAATGATTAAAGGCTGTTCACGAATGTTACCAGAAGCAGGCTACATAGAAGCCAGAATGTTGCTTGAAAGATTTTATGGTAATGAGTTATTCGTAGCAGACGCATATCTCGATTAAGCATTACAATGGCCTGAGATAAAGCAAAACGATGGGGAGGCTCTGAGAGATTACGCTAACTTCCTCTTAATCTGCTTGAACATTATGAATGACTCGGGGAATGGTGGAGAATTCAATGACAGTCATAATGTGCGTGCTGTGCTTAAGAAACTTCCATTTTCTCTGAGAAACGAATGGATGAAGTAAGCTTACAAGCTTCAAGAAAATAAAATGAGACCTGGCATACCTTATTAATTTTTTGTGTAGCAAAGCTGAAATGCTTTTAGACCTTGTGCACGGTGCCGTTTCACAAGGCTACACTTGTATAGAGAAAAAAGAAATAAAGACCGAGAAAGCCAGGCCTCCTCAGAATTACGGACAGAGATCGGGAGGTATTTTCACCACCAATATTTCTGATGCAAAAAGACTGTTAATGATACATGTGCATTTAAAAAGCCTTGTGTGTTCTGCAATGGCCAGCATATCCTTGCTGAATGTAGTAAAATCAAAGAACTGCCACATAAAGAAAGAATTGACTTTTTAAAATCTAAAGGTTTATGTTTTCACTGTCTCAAACAGCACGGTGGCGCAGTGGGGTAGCGCTGCTGCCTCGCAGTTGGGAGACCTGGGGGACCCGGGTTCGCTTCCCGGGTCCTCCCTGCGTAGAGTTTGCATGTTCTCCCCGTGTCTGCGTGGGTTTCCTCCGGGCGCTCTGGTTTCCTCCCACAGTCCAAAGACATGCAGATTAGGTGGATTGGCGATTCTAAATTGGCCCTAGCGTGTGCTTGGTGAGTGGGTGTGTTTGTGTGTGTCCTGCGGTGGGTTGGCACCCCTGCCCAGGATTGGTTCCCTGCCTTGTGCCCTGTGTTGGCTGGGATTGGCTCCAGCAGACCCCCGTGACCCTGTGTTCGGATTCAGCGGGTTGGAAAATGGATGGATGGATGTCTCAAACAGGGACACCTTGGTAAGAACTGTAAAGAAAGAATGAAATGTCAGATGTGTTCTTTTCAGCACCCAGATATCTTGCATATCAAAAGAGGCTGGAGTGACACCTACTGAAAGGGAAACCAAGACTGGGACTTGTGCCTTTACTGGGGCGCACTGTATGTGGTTCCCGTTCAGGTGAAAGAAAAGTGAAAGGTATATAGAAACAACATTTATAGACCTCAGCAGCACAGTAACAATTTGCACTGAAAGGCTCCAGAGACAATTATGCCTTCAAGGGAGAAGAACACAAAAATTCCTCCAAACTATGAGTAATTATGACGATGATTCAAAAATGCTAACCCAATGTTCTGTCTTATCAGATTTACAAGTCTGTGGTCTCAATAATGTTGAATATATTGATTTGCCAAAGGTCTTTACACAGGTCTCCATTCCAGTAGACAGAGAAAATATTCCACTACAAGAAGATACCGATAAGTGGGCATATCTTAAAGAGGTACGTCTAGCTCATATTGACTCTGAAGTTGATCTTTTAATAGGAATCAACTACCCAGAAATCTTCGAGCAGTCGCGAATCATATCTAGCCAAGGAGGTGGACCTCATGCCATGAAGACTGCACTTGGATGGGTGGTTGGTGGACTATACAAAGAGATAGACCTCGCAAAACAAAGTGGTAAGCTGCCCAAACATTCAATCAATCATGTATCAATAACAGAGACTGAGGTTATGTTGCTGCAACAGTATGACACAGATTTTCCAGAGCGCAGTTTTGAAGAAAAAGAGGAGATGTCACAGGAGGACCTCAAGTTCATGCGCATAGCCTCAGAATCTGCGAGACTGGTAGGTGGCCACTATTGTTTAAATTTACCTTTGAAGGATGAAACACTGAAAATGCCAAACAATCGCTGTATTGCTGAACAGCACGCTATTGGACTCAAAAGAAAACTGAGCAAAAATTCAGGTTTCCACGGAGACTATAAAGCCTTCATGAAAGACATTATAGACAAGGGTTACACTGTCAAGGTACGCAAAGAAAGCCTAAATTGCAATGAAGGCAGAGTGTGGTACGTTCAACATCATGGGTGTATATCATCCAAAGAAAAATAAAATTCGAGTAGTCTTTGATTGCACTGCCACCTACCAGGGGATTTCACTTAATGAACAATTATTAAAAGGCCCTGACCTAATTAACACACTAACTGGCGTCCTTACAAGATTCAGAAAGGAGCTGGTAGCCATAATGGCAGACATTAAGTCAATGTTCTACCAAGTTAAAGTACCAGATAAAGATACTGATCTTTTACGTTTCGTATGGTGGCCTGAAGGTAATCTAAGTAAAGACCTTGAAGAATTCAAAATGACAGTACATCTTTTTGGTGCTACTTCTTCACCCAGTTGTGCTTCTTATGCTTTGCATAGAACAGCTGAAGATGCCAGAGATACATTTCCTGAGGAAGCAGTTAACACCGTTCTCAATAACTTCTACGTGGATGACTGTTTAAGGTCAGTGACAACAGAAGAACAAGCTATAAAGCTGGCAAAGGACCTCCAAGCTTTATGCCTCAAAGGAGGATTTCATTTGACTATGTGGGTGAGTAGCAACAGAGAAGTTTTATTGTCTATTCCTGAAGAAGACAGAGCTCATGAACAAAAGGACTTAGACTTGAACCACAGTCTCCTTCCCACAGAGCGTGCCCTGGGTGTCCAGTGGTGCACAGAAATGGACAGTTTCAAATTTCAGATAAAGTTACAAAACAAGCCCACTACAAGGCGTGGTATTCTGTTTGTTGTTAGCTCAGTTTATGATCCACTTGGTTTTTTAGCTCCAGCCTTACTGCCAGCAAAGCTTATTCTAAGAGACTTATGTAAATTCCAAGATTGGAGCTGACAGCAGCCATTGTGGCAGTAAAAATGGACAAAATGCTTAAAGGTGAGCTTCAAATGCCCTTAGAAGAATCTACATTTTGGACTGACGAGCACCACGGTGATAAAATACATTTCAAATGAAAGCATTTGGTTCAAGATCTTTGTTGCCAACAGAATCTCCGTGATCAGAGATCATTCACAACCTTCACAGTGGAGGTATGTCACATCTGCCCTTAACCGGGCTGATCAAGCATCCAGAGGGCTAAGCATAGAAAACTTTCTCAAAAGCACCACATGGTCATAAGGTCCAAGTTTCTTATTGAAGCCCGAATGGGAGTGGCCAAAAAGACCAGATCAACCGAACGATTCACTCTTTGAAGATGATCCAGAAGTTAAAACTTGTGCAGTCAAGAATAGAGGGGGCAACCGAGCCCATCAACAAACTAATCACCTACTTTTCAGATTGGCATCGCTTGAAGAAAGCAGTTGCTTGGTTCCTCAAGTTTAAAGACTTAATGCTGAACTTAAGAAATGAAAGAAAAACATTCCAACTAGAAGTCAATCAATCAAAAAGTAATCCAGAAGAACAAAAATCACCCAATCACTTATTATTAATGAAGACACAACCTAAAATGCCACCTGAACTCGTTTCAGAAAATGAGCCATACCCAAGAAGATGCTGGAAAAAAATTAAATACATGGCTGATTTGGTTTGGAAACGTTTTGAAATGGTTTAGAAATGATAAGTAAATAGTAACGATTTGTGATGTAACAAGATTTAAGCTTTGAACAGAACTTTTCTTAATAAGAATTTTAATTTTCTTTTTTGTGTGAACTGTTTTACTTTGAAACTTAACTAAACTTTTAAAAACGAAGATGCTTTGTCTGTGGAATCATTTCTGCGCATCAGGCTTTTGTTGAATCCCATTTTTTGAGTTAGAGCTGCTGAACTTTGATAACTTTGGAAAATATGCAGCTACAAATGCTTTTTCTGCATCCAACGGTAATAATATCTCTGGTTTGTTAGACTTTGTGGTGAATATATTACATTAAACAGGTGTCGAAGATTGAAAGCTAAGTGTCTGCCTTTAATAAATCCAGTTTGGTTTTGTGATATTACCGAAGGAAGCACTTTCTCAATCCTTATAGCTAGGACTTTGGAGAGCATCTCAAATAATTATTCAGAAGTGAGATTGGTCTGTATGAAGCACAGGTCTGACTTTTTGAGTAATGGTTTGATGATCAACACTTTTAGTGCCTCAGGTACTGTGCCATGCAATAATGAACTATTAATAATGTTGAGAATAGGCACTGCAAGAACATCCATTGCACTTTTTACTAGGTTTGTTGGCACCGGGTCTAGGGAACAAGTAGTAGGTTTCATTTTAGAAATTAAAGTTAAGACTTCCTGTTCTACTTGTATTAAATTAAAATTTCTAAAGTGTTGAATGCAATGTGAGACAGGGTCTGCCAAGCTAGTATGTGGTTTGCACTGTGATGCTGAAATCTGGGATCTTATATTTTTAATTTTCTTGTTAAAGAAGTTCATCAAATCTGTACTGCTAATATCTGTTGGTATTTTTCACTGTAGATATGAATTCCCATTTGTTAATTTAGCCACTGTTCTAAACAATATTTTTATTATTGTTGTTATTTTAGAATAGTAATCTGAGCAAGCTTTAAAGAGAGCTTTTTCATATTTTTTAACACTCTCTGTCCATGCAGCTTTGTTGTTCTCCATCTCCGCTCCAGTTTTTGACACTAATTTAAGAGCTCAAGTGTTTTCATTAAACCAGGGAGAGTTTCTATGTGCCTTGATCATTTTTGTTTTAAGGGGAGCCACTGCATCCAGAGCACCTCTGAAGGTCATATTATAATGTGATGTTAGCTGACCTAAATTGTTTTCCATGTTTACATTTGATGTTAACTGATCTAAATGGTTTTCCACAATTACACTTGACTTACTTAAAGTATCTATAAATTTTGACGCAGAATTACAGTCTAAATATTGCACTGTCTTTGTTTTAATCTGTGAGTGTACTGGTAAGGGAAGAACCAAATCAAACATAGTAGTGATCGGAAATAACTTCATTTAATGGAATAAAATTAAAATTTTTAATTTCAACTTTGTAAGTTATAATTAAATCGAATGTGTGGTTATGATTTGGACCTTTGACAATCTGACAAAATCCTACTGAATTTAACAAATAAGGAAAACGTTTGCTGAAAGTGTCAGTTTCCATATCAATGTGTACATTAAAATCCCCCATCAAAATACATGATCATAATTTATAGCCAAATCTGATAAAAGGCTGCCAAATTCAGTCATGAACAATGAATATGACCCTGGTGGTCTATAGACTAGCACTACAATATGTTTTAATATTTAAATGAATGTCTCAAAGGATGTGAAGTCGCCTAAATTATTAGACGTTGATTTGCATTTTGTTACAATGATTTATTCCAAGGCCTCCTCCTCGACCAGAATTTCTAGACTTATGAAGCAATGAGTATCCATCTGGTGATGCCTCAGCTAGGGGAACAGTGTCAGATTTACTAAGCCAGGTTTCAGTGAGAACACACAGATCAGATTTTGTACTTAGCATAATATAATTTACCAAAACAGCTTTGCTTCCACTAATAAACTAATAAAAGTGGGTTAAGATGCCAGCTGTGAGATTAGTATATGGGGCATAATGATTTGAGCAGCATGATCAATGGGGCATATTTGGAGATAACAATAGCACCGTACTTAGAAGATTTAATTGCTCTTGAGTTTGGGTTTAGAAATATCCAGGGGTCTGATAAGGTGTGATCAGTTACAAAATGTGTAATTGTTTTTGCAGTGTTAGATTTCGTCACTCCTGTGACAGGTGACCTATCTAGGTCTGGACTTAAAACACGATTAAATTCCCCAGCCATTATAATTCATATTGGGAATGGATGCAGATATGTTTTGGATGAAATCCCTATCATCCACATTGGGTGTGTAGATATTTATCAAAATCACTTTACGGTTAAATAAATTGCCCATGATGATCACATATCTCCCTTTAGGATCAGATACTACATCTGATACTACAAATGATATTGTTCTATGTATAAGAATTCCTACATCTCAAGTTTTCTATGTAAAGCTGGGATGGAATATTTGACCAGTCTGAAACTGAACCTTGCTTATTAAGTGGGTCTCCTGTAAAAATACTATTTTAGTGTTTAGACCTGTTAGGTGAGTGAATATTTTCTTTCTCTTTAATTTGTGATTGATACCTTTAACATTCCAGCTCACAAAGTTAACTGTTTGGTCATGGAGAGATTGCTTCTGAACTTTTGTGT
Organism: Erpetoichthys calabaricus; assembly: GCF_900747795.2. Classification (NCBI taxonomy): domain Eukaryota; kingdom Metazoa; phylum Chordata; class Cladistia; order Polypteriformes; family Polypteridae; genus Erpetoichthys; species Erpetoichthys calabaricus. The sequence goes on from NC_041404.2 coordinate 101,296,304, forward strand.
CATTTTGTAGTCTTAATTTAAGATTAGAGAGCTTTGACCTTAATTTCCAATTTTCCCAGGAATTATTGCAATGAAGCCTATTGTTGTGTTGGCACTTATAATTATAAGGATTACAAGGATAGATTAGAAATAGCTTGCTCTCTTCATCCCTCCCCCCAGTCCCCAAGCCTCCCCACATGAGGCTAGACCACACTTCACAAAGTCCTAGTCCTCTGACATACCTAGGGACAACACGCCAAAGCAAAACACGCCCTCCAGCAGTAATGTATTGGGATTAAAATAGAGATACTGTATCTATTGACAATACAGTCAAAATTCTTCAAGCATAAAATATAATCTTAAACACTCTTGAGAGAGTAAACTCAGAAATGATGTTGAACAGTAGCCTTGAATAAGCATAGTAAACCCTAATGCAATAAACCAAGGGTATGATTAAAACGTAAACAAGAAGTAGCTGAGAAGGAAATAGGATGTATAATTACGGTACCAGTATCATTGCAAGCTGTTCAAACAGCAGGTAAGATCAGTTTTCTTAGCTTTTTTTCTGCTTACTCCATAGAAGTAAAAATGTACAGCTTGCCTTGAATGTCCACTTTCAGTATGACAGGATACAAGAGGCTGTATCTGATCTCGGCTTTCCATAAGCGTTGTTTAATGTTGTAAAATGTGGCACGTTTAGCAGCCTTTGAGGGTGAGAAATCAGAAAAATACGAATGTGGTTATTTTCAAATATGTATATTCTCTTGTTTCTGTCTGAGAAATAACATTATATATAATTTAAATTGTAATTTTTCAAAATGCACAATGGTATTCAAAGTATTCGAACCACATATGCAGTAAGCTGCTGCTAAGATCAGTGTCTGATTTGAAGTCCTCTCAGATTATTTTAGAGAATAGTTCACGAATTTTACTGAGTTTGGACTTTCACAATTCTCAGAGAGACCTTCAATTCTAATATTATTCCTTCTGCATCCATCTTCCAGTGCAGCTGTCTATCTCCGAGTACTTTGCATTCAGAATTTGCAGCTGTTGCTTTTCTGTCAGCAGTTGATGCCAGTTGTTCAGCTATTTCAATACAAGTCCTGAACGTTTGCTTAACATCTTCAAACTGATCACCAAGTGCTCTAAATTTATTTTCAAACTTAGGTGCATTTTCCTGTATTTTTTCCTCAATTTTTTTTCTAGCATACCTTTTAAAGTTGCTTCAAGGCAATTATTTAAGTGTTTTTCCTCGTCTTTAATATCCTGAATCAGCTTCTCTTTTGTCTTGTGTATGTCCTTTATTTCTTTCCTCGTATCATTTATTTTTTCTTTATATCTCTCTTTAAATCATTCTTGAGCTCCTTTATGTCCTTTATGTGGCCATTGAGATGATCATTACCTTGAGTTCAGACAGATCGTTTCAGTCTTCTCCATGCTCTGCAGGTGAAGTGGCAGCCCCAGTTGGAGTTGATGTTCCCGGCTCACAGGGAGTATTTGACGACGCGCACAGTAAGGCCATTTTCAGTTTCGATGAATCTTCTGGAATCAACAAGCTCTCTTGGCCCGACTTGCTTGTACATTCACTCCCGCTTTTGCTTTTGGCTGGAGACGATGCATCAGCGTTGGGTCCCGAGGACTCTGTGCTTTTGCCTATCTGTTCCAGGTCAGTAAGGCAAACCTTGAGTTTGGACTTGATGCCTGTTTAGGCTTGGATGAAGGTTTAGCTGTCTTTTCCTTTTCTTTCTGAGTCCTTTTTCTGCCACTCATGTTTATATATGCTTGCATATACTGTAATTGAACCTCCTCGGGTTGAGTAAATACAGGATACCTTGGGATGAAAAAAAAAAAGAGAAAAAAATAACACCGCTGCTAATAGAGTTCTGCTTAATAATAATAATAATAATAATTCATTACATTTATATAGCGCTTTTCTCAATACTCAAAGCGCTTCAGACGTTCATGTCCCATAACAGATGAGACCAACTACTAGGGTTTTACATTGTTAAGTGTTAAATTAGTCAAGTGGAATGTATTCTTACTTTGATTGTTAAGGGTTGGGGGGGCGCTACAAAGTAAACATATTAGTGACTGGGATTGTGCTTTTGTGACTGGAAGATTTTTTAGGAATGGTACAGACAGGAGTACTATCATTTTTATTTAAGAAATGTTTTATTATTATACTGTGCTGTGTCTAATACGACTTTGTACTGATCGTCTATCCGGACCTTGAAGGTTGTGTTCATGAGTGAAGGAGGCTGCTTATAAAGGCGGATGCTTTTTTGAAAGCAGGTCCAGATGTGTTTATCCTGTTGGTCTTTGTTGTTGCAGCACTCAAGTGGATCTTCAATGCCGATCTCAGTAAAAATTGCTGGGTTCTCTTTTCACAACAAATGCGTCTACAGTGGCTGCTGTTTCTGTTTGAATAACACATACTTTTATTCACATTACACTTTATTTATACAATACAGTAGATTTCAAATACAGAGTGTGGATCACTTAATACTTACAATGCTCACCTTGGAGTGTCCCGTATGCCGTGTCTCTGAGCCTCTCCGACATACTCCGGATTGACACCTTTGAATTTTGGGTGCTGCAGAGGGAATTCAACCTGATCTGCAACACTGGGTTTGTTATCACCCTATTCAATGGCAGGATTCATAGACATCAAATGGCAGGAAATAGAAGATGGATTATTGTAAATACGTGAGCTGCCTGCCAATCTCCCATTCCTTGCCATTAAGAAGCACCCTGATAGCATAATGATGCCACCACCATGTTTCATTGTAGGCATGGTACTAGGCAGGTGATAAGGAGTGCCCAATTTATGTACAATGAATTCAATTTGCCACAGGTGGGCTCCAATCTAGTTCTCAACACATCTCAAGGATAATTCCAAAGGAAAGAGTGAATACTTACATAAATGAAAAATTTGAGTTTTTGATTTTTAATAAGTTTGCAAAACTTACAGACAATGTGTTTTCACTTTGTCATTATGGGTTATTGAATGTATATTGATGAGCAAAAAGGGTAAATATCTCCATTTAAAATTATATATACAATACACAAAATTGTGAAGGAGTCTGCATAGTTTCTGAGCACACAGTGCTTGTGAAAGTATTCATCCATTTCGGTGTTAGTGTTGTTTTGTTACATTACAATCTGGAATTAAAATCGATTTTTATTTGAATGTAATGTAATGGACTCAACAATATAGTCTAAATTATTGAGATGGAATGAAAATTAAACATCTTGTATATATAATCAAAAGTAAAAACTGAAACTCTGAGTGCACTCATCGCCTTTGCTATGAAACCTATAAATATGATATGGTCCAAACAATTAACTTCAGAAGTCACATAATTAGCTATTAGGGTGCAATCAAAGTGTATCATGATCTCTCATATAGACCGGTTCTGAAAGGCCCCTGGTACTGCATCACCACTAAGCAAGAAACATGAAGACAATTGAGCACTCCAAACATTTCTGAGACAAAGTTGTGAAGTATAGATCAGGATTAGGTTATAAAAAATGTATCAAACTTTGAATATTCCATGGAGTGCCATTAAATCCATTAATACAAAATGAAAGGAATATGGCACCACTACACACCTGACAAGAGAAGGCTACTCACCAAAACGTACTGACCAGGCAAGGATGGCATTAATCAGAGATGCAACAAAGACATCAATGATAACATTGAAGGAGTTACAAAGATCCATAGCGGAGATGGGAGTATCCGTCCATAGGATCACTTTACGCCCTACAATCCACAGAGAAGAGTTTTATGGAACAGTGTCAAGAAAAAAAAACACTGTTTAAAGAAAAAAGGAGAAAACCTACTTGGAGTTTGTCCACCAGCATGTGGAGGAATCCCAAAAATACATGGAAGGAGGTTCCCCAGTCAGATGAGACTAAAATTGAAAATTTGGCCATTGTGAGAAACACACAAACCAAACAGTTCCCATCACACCAAAAACACCATTCCCAGAGTGAAGCATGGCGGGGTGGTGGCAGCATCATGTTGTGAGGACATATTTCATTGGCAGGGGCAGGAAAATTGGTCAGGCTAGAAAGAAAGATAGACCGCACTAAAGATAGGGTAAATGAGGAAAACCTGATTCAGTCTGCCTGAGATTTGAGTCTTGTCCTTTAACAGGATAATGAATCTAAACCTACTGCTAGAGCTACAATGGAGTGGTTTAAAGGAAAATATTTAAATGTCTTGGAATATTCAAAGTACAGATCTCAATCAAATTGAGAATCTGTGGCATGACTTGAAGTTTGCTATACACCAATGCAACACATCTAACTTGTAGGAGTTGGAGCAATTTTGCCTTGAAAAATGGGTGAAAATCCTAATGGCTAGATGTGCTAAGCTAATAGAAAAATTCCCCAAGAGACTTGCAGCTGCAATTGCAGCAAAGGGTGGCTTTACAAAGTATTAACTTTGGTGATTGAATACTTTTTTTGTCTTAATTAATTCATGTGACAATAAAAATATTTTGCACCTTTAAATTGGTAGGCATGTTGTGTAAAGTTTTTTATACAAAGTCCTGGGTTCAAATATATGCATTTTTTTATTTGACAAAGAACAGTTTCAAACAAGCTGCTTTGTGTTCCATACAATCAGCACAACTACAATTCTTTTTCTTCTTTCTTTTCCTTTCTCCCACCCAGGAGCGCTTTGTCCTGTTTTAAACTCCCTGAGTTAACTGAAGTTAACTCCTGAAGTAACTCCTTTTATACTGGACCTAAAAGTGCTTGTGGTGCCACAACATTGCACTGAGGAAGCACTACCAGGACAAATGGAACCCTATGAACAGGGAGTCCTACTTTTTAGGCAGCTCCCACTGATGGCACCCATGGCATTAAGCAGGACTGTCCTAAGGGATTACAGTTCCTAGATTACCCTGCTGTTGTGAGCATTGGGTGGTTCAGCCAAGAGATACCACTTCTTATTGGTGAGGTATAGAGCTCTGATAGAAATTTTGTACATTTCCTTTCAATTAACAATCCTGTTTGGGAAAGAGAACACAAACGATCCTGTTCAAATATGCTTTTCCCGAAACCATCATAATGCTAAGTACTTTGTTATCTTGCTCTTAAGATTGTTATTTATTTAATGAGTGTTTCCCAAAACTCTTCAAAACTAAAGAAGTACTTAATCTCATTTGTAAATTAACGAGTGATTTGACCCGGTCCTTATTATTAACATTGCTCCTTACATGGACATTTGCCTGAGATCCTACCATAAAGAGACAGAGGTTGCTCTAAGCAGATTACAAAAAACACAGTGACACTCTTATTTGAACAATGCAATAATAATAGAACTTTATTTGTCCCAAGGATGAAATTTGACTTTTTACAATTAATAATAATAATAATAGGTACGTAGATGTTCCAAAATCAATATAAAATTATAATATAGTTTAAAATTTGCTAGAATCACCCCTTAGTGCCAGCAATGACAATGGTAGCCGTCCAGATTAGTGTGCAGCTCAGCTGGAGATGTTATTTGAAACAGCACCATCCAAGAAGCCAAATTGCAGCTCTAAATCCTCCTTTCCGGGAAGACATGAACTCTATAGATCATCTCAGTGATCAACAATTAATAAAGGTACACAGGACGCACAGGAGTGAAAAAATAACTTTCCTTGATCTGGTGCATGAAAAATTGTAAAGAGGAACATATTGGAATTTTTCTCTCTGTTCCACCTAACAACTCTGTTTCTATGCCACTGGTGAACTCTTGCAGACCATCAGTTGTACATAGCCTCTGCAAGGTTGCAGTGCATTCAGTGAACAGATTACAATTTCGCCATACATGCAACAAACCCCGAGGTTGTGGGTTCAAATTCTACTACTGACACTGTATGACCATGAGCAACTCACTTCACCAGTCTTGCTCCATCTGGAAAAATAAAAGAAGTGCAACCAACTGTATCTGAAATATTGTTAACTTTGGATAAAAGCATCAGCCAATCAGCATGAAGTATAACATGATAAGAAATCAAATATGTGGTGGGCTGGCGCCCTGCCCATGGTTTGTTTCCTGCCTTGCGCCCAGTGTTGGCTGGGATTGGCTCCAGCAGTCCCTGTGACCCTGTAGTTAGGATATAGCAGGTTGGATAATGGATGGATGGATGGAAGAAATCAAATATATTTAATTGAGTGGTGAAATTATGTAATATAAGAAATAGAAAAATACGGATCAATTTACATTTTCAGGTCTTTAATTTAGAAATCACTTGGCCACCATTTTGGAGAGTGTACATTAAAAGATGCTGTTAGTTTCCATTCTGTATTCCTTTGGTGTGTCGCGAGGGTACTTTTGCAAGTGTTCTCCAGATCTGATATGATATCTCTCACATTATGTACTATACAACATCTATGCTCTACTGTGAAGTTTGTGCTGCGATAGAAAATACTTTACAAATAGTGTCTGTCCTCTGACTAGGTATTTTTACACTTTGGTGACTGTTGGATTAATCTGGTTTTCAGAAAAAGCTGGGTGTATAATGATTGGCATGTACTAACTCTTCTGTATTATCCACATAATTGAAAGAATAAGTTATAGCATTACCAGATGAAGACCCCCATAGGCTCCAGGGTGTCACATGCATACTGTATATTTACCTCTATGAACATCACATATAAAAATAAAATAGAGATTTAAGCCAATGGTCTCTTGTGCATTGGATCAAGGGACAGTGATACAATGTATGAGTAACCACATATTGTTATGTGTGTTGTGTGTTAAGAGTACCACTGAAATACAGAAATGCTTGAGCTACTGACAGAGGACAAGACATTACAAATTTAATGACTGTAGCTGTAACACAGCTATTTTTATATAGAAGTTACATTTCTAGAATATAATATCCAGATCATTTGAGACACCAGATTAAATCTGAAGTGACTTTGACCTTCCATTTCTGGGTTGGGGTAGGGTCATTTTGGCAGAGGTGATATCAACATCCTAAAATCCCATTGCAGGTACAATCAAATAATATTGCCTAACACATAATGCAGTAACATGCAAAATATAAATAAATGTGACCTTATAATCGCTACAGGCTCTCTACGAGAGTTTTAAACACATATATTTACCTGAAGAAATAATAACCCTTTGACTTGGGTGACATGCATGCACACTGGGGTTGAGCAGATGTTTTTGGTATAACTAGTAATGAACTGTTCGATACTGATGTATTGACACTGTGTCAGGCTTTCAAAGTTCATATGTTCAAAGCGACACTTCGAGGCTTGTTTCAAGCACGCCCGTGATGTCATTTTGAGGCATGCCTTCGCTGGGATGTCACTGGCATTTTTGCAGTCAGAAGCCCTATTGGTCAGCCAGTCCACTGATCTTTTTTGGTTCACAAAGTAAAAACAATGACCCTTCTCTATCTGTGCAGTGTTCTGAAATGCGTTCAGCTTTTGTGGCCCCCCTAGGTGGGATTCACACATGGAGCACAGTTAAAGCAAAAATGAAGAACTTTTGAAAACAGTTATGTTTTACTTATCTATAAGTTAATAAATACTTTCAAGAGATATTCTGAAAGATTCTCATGGGATACCACGTTTCTTGGTATGGAGTCTTGCAGGGTTGGGGTCAATTCAGGAATGAACTCAACAATTCCAATTCAAACAATGAAACGGAATTGGAATTCAACAACAACTACAAGAAATTGAATTAGAACTGACTTGGAGTTTTAGGAAGTCAGCGAAATTCTGCCAAATTCCATTTATTACTATTTCTGAGCATTTATTGCAATTATATGTAGGGACATACATGTGAAATTTATGGTCCATCCATCCATTGTCTCCCGCTTATCCGAGGTCGGGTCGCGGGGGCAGCAGCTTGAGCAGAGATGCCCAGACTTCCCTCTCCCCGGCCACTTCTTCTACCTCTTCCGGGAGAATCCCAAGGCGTTCCCAGGCCAGTCGAGAGACATAGTCCCTCCAGCGTGTCCTGGGTCTTCCCCGGGGCCTCCTCCCGGTTGGACGTGCCCGGAACACTTCACCAGGGAGGCGTCCAGGAGGCATCCTGATCAGATGCCCGAGCCACCTCATCTGACTCCTCTCGATGCGGAGGAGCAGCGGCTCTACTCTGAGCCCCTCCCGGATGACTGAGCTTCTCACCCTATCTTTAAGGGAAAGCCCAGACACCCTGCAGAGGAAACTCATTTCAGCCGCTTGTATTCGCGATCTCGTTCTTTGGGTCATTACCCATAGCTCATGACCATAGGTGAGGGTAGGAACATAGATTGACTGGTAAATTGAGAGCTTCGCCTTGCGGCTCAGCTCCTTTTTCACCACGACAGACCGATGCAACGCCCGCATTACTGCGGATGCCGCACCGATCCGCCTGTCGATCTCACGCTCCATTCTTCCCTCACTCGTGAACAAGACCCCGAGATACTTGAACTCCTCCACTTGGGGCAGGATCTCGCTACCAACCCTGAGAGGGCACTCCACCCTTTTCCGGCTGAGGACCATGGTCTCGGATTTGGAGGTGCTGATTCTCATCCCAGCCGCTTCACACTCGGCTGCGAACCGATCCAGAGAGAGCTGAAGATCACGGCCTGATGAAGCAAACAGGACAACATCATCTGCAAAAAGCAGTGACTCAATCCTGAGCCCACCAAACCGGACCCCCTCAACACCCTGGCTGCGCCTAGAAATTCTGTCCATAAAAGTTATGAATAGAATCGGTGACAAAGGGCAGCCCTGGCGGAGTCCAACTCTCACTGGAAACGGGTTCGACTTACTGCCGGCAATGCGGACCAAGCTCTGGCACCTATCGTACAGGGACTGAACAGCCCTTATCAGGGGGGCCGGTACCCCATACTCTCGGAGTACCCCCCACAGGATTCCCCGATGGACACGGTCGAATGCCTTTTCTAAGTCCACAAAACACATGTAGACTGGTTGGGCAAACTCCCATGCACCCTCCAGGACCCTGCTAAGGGTATAGAGCTGGTCCACTGTTCCGCGACCAGGACGAAAACCACACTGTTCCTCCTGAATCCGAGGCTCGACTATCCGACGGATCCTCCTCTCCAGGACCCCTGAATAGACTTTTCCAGGGAGGCTGAGGAGTGTGATCCCTCTGTAGTTGGAACACACCCTCCGATCCCCCTTCTTAAAGAGGGGGACCACCACCCCGGTCTGCCAATCCAGAGGCACTGTCCCTGATGTCCATGCGATGTTGCAGAGGCGTGTCAGCCAAGACAGTCCTACAACATCCAGAGTCTTGAGGAACTCCGGGCGTATCTCATCCACCCCCGGGGCCCTGCCACCAAATTTATGAAATTTGTGAAATTTATGGTGCCTTACAAATACAGTACCAAATAAAGTATGAAAAAAAGTTGATGAAATGTAAGTAAATAAAACTGGGAATTGTACATTAACAATTGATAAAAGGTAAGTGACACTAAGTATCTGACTATACTGTTAAATACCAGTGTATGATTACCAGTTCAATGTGATAAATGCTACCACATCATATATGTTTGAAACTACAAGTTCATTCATGTATTTAATTTACATGTACTTATATTCACTTTTTATTGCCTCGAATAATCATCATTTCCTGAAATTTGGCATCACTAATCTTGCATCTCTCATGCCTAAATCAAGAACTTTGATAAATGGTGCGACTCAAACCACCTACAACTGAACACCAGCAAAACCAAGGAGCTGGTGGTGGATTTTAGGAGGACTAGGCCCCTCATGGACCCCGTGATCATCAGAGGTGACTGTGTGCAGAGGGTGCAGACCTATAAATGCCTGGGAGTGCAGCTGGATGATAAATTGGACTGGACTGCCAATACTGATGCTCTGTGCAAGAGAGGACAGAGCCGACTCTGCTTCCTTAGAAGGCTGGTGTCTTTCAACATCTGCAATAAGATGCTGCAGATGTTCTATCAGACAGTTGTGGCGAGCACACTCTTCTACGCGGTGGTGTGCTGGGGAGGCAGCATAAAGAAGAGGGATGCCTCACGCCTGGACAAACTGGTAAGGAAGGCAGGCTCTATTGTAGGCACGGAGCTTGACAGTTTGACATCCGTGGCAGAGCGATGGGCACTGAGCAGGCTCCTGTCAATCATGGAGAATCCACTGCATCCACTAAACAGTATCATCTCCAGACAGAGGAGCAGCTTCAGTGACAGACTGCTGTCACTGTCCTGCTCCACTGACAAACTGAGGAGATCATTCCTCCCCCACACTATGCGACTCTTCAGTTCCACCCGGGGTGGTTAAATGTTAACATTATACAAAGTTATTGTCTGTTATACATGCATTTTTATCACTCTTTAATTTAATATATTTTTTTTTATCAATATGCTGCTGCTGGAGTATGTGAATTTCCCCTTGGGATTAATATTTATCTATCTATCTAAATATCTCGCTAGCAACACTGAAAACACACTCCACAGGAGCATATGAAGCAGGAATAGCTAGATACTGAGGCAAATAGGAGAGCCAATTCTGTTTGTCCTTCCAGTACAGGAAATGATCAGAATCCTCAGTATGACACGCAAGGCTTAGGTAACTTGGGTACCTCCTCCGATGCTGGTAACACTGTAGATGTAGATGGGACTTGGATGTCCATAAATGCAAAAAGTTTTGTTCTCTTTTCTGGTGGTAAAGAGTAATCCTTTGTAGTTGCTACTTTTGGTGAAGAGTGTGAAAGGACCTTCTCTGTTAGAATGTCTTTGATGTTTTGTCTTTCTCCACCCATGCACCACTCAAGTTTAAATCCTGGGTCCAGAGCTGCAGCTAATTGAAAAAACTCCATATTTTCAAAGAGTGTATGGCTGTGACCATTTTACTTGGTTTCATTGTTGTTGCAGTATGGCGAAGACCCTTGACATTAAATAATGGCAACTGGAAAGGCACATTTCTGGGACTGAGCATTGCTGCATGACAAAGATGAGAAAGTGGAATACAAGTACCAGACATGTTCATTAATAATATTTATTGATTGTATGTAGTCTTCTTGTTCAATGCACAATTTTATACATACAACAGTATAAATAGAAGCAATTTCTGTTTTAAATTGCAAATAAATGTTTGGTTATTTACCAATGGATAAAATCCTATGTGTATGATTCCTTTGTAGAAGCTTTTGTGTGTAAATATTTTTAAAGTGCTTGGTCCACAACTACTACAAGTACTCATCTGAAGATGCTGTTTAAAGCTAAGGTGGATCCATGAACAGGTATAAAAATGCTTACAGACTGCTCCTGAAGTTATAGGAGTTGGTTGACCAAAATGATCCTTCATAAAGGTCTTCCCAGAAGTTTCAGATTTCTCACCCATTTCTAGTTCAATAGGGATTCCAAAGCTATGTGCTAATATTGCAATCCAGAGTTCATACACAAATCAGATCCTCACAGCAATCCAAAATCATACACAAAAAGCAATCCAAAGTCACTCAAAATCTTTCTAATCAAACTCAAAGAAAATCGTCAATCTCGCACCTTCAACATAGGCCCTACTTAGCTTTCATTTATACTCAGGGTTATGAACCTTCACCTTGACTGGAATTCTGGGAAATATTGTTTTAATCTAATTTAAGAAATGTTGTTAGGGACATTAATGTGCAGTGTAACACATGCAAATGAGACAATCAAATTTCATATTTTACTTTTTATTTATAACAGTGACTTGTGAAATTAACATGCATAATGTATAAAACATACATTACTCTTGTATTTCTTTTATATGTTTGTGATTTATGTAATTCATAATATTTAATGTGCTGTAGACTACTTAGCAGATCAAGTCAAATTATCTAAGAAACGGAAACTACGTGGAATTTATTTGAATTTCATTCTGTTTCCTGACATTCCAATTCAATTCCAATTCCAATTCCAGGAAGTGAGTTGGAATTTCTCATGCATTCTCAATTCAATTCATGAATGGCCACAACCCTGGGGTCTTGTCTAAAATAAATTGATGGGCACATTTGGCATAAGACAGCACATATATATTGTAGCAGTTCAGCCTCTTTTGTACCACATGTTGATCATGTCAGAGACACTTAGAGACGCTTCAGATTAGAGTTTACAAAGTGGACATTAGAGTTTACACAGCAGTATATGTGCAAGACACTCCTCATTAAATGTTTTTAGGATTCAGTAATTTTCAGATCAGTGGCTTATATGTATTGTTACAGTACAGTGTCTTCTGTAATTTGTGTGAGCCTCAGGACTTCTGCATTAAATGAAACAAAAAGTGAATTCATCCAGAGTTGGACATAACGATCACTGAAGTACTGAAAAGAAGTAGCAACTGGATAATTACATCTGGACCCAAGCAGCTAACTTTTTCAGCAACATCTGTCCCTTATGAATGCATTTTATCAAAGGTTGGCGACTGATCAGTAAATAAGTAGTCCAAACTTTAGCAAAGCAGAATAAATAATTTATATAAATAGAATTATTGAATGACTGAGCTTTTGTTGTATTAGTATTCTTAAACCATCTTCCAGTTATGAAATCCCAGTCACTGACACTTTTAATGTTTCCCTGCTCCTTTTCTGCCCTGTTACCCAAAGCAGGCACCTTCTGTTACTTGTCACTGATCATCAACACTGGGTTTCATTCAAGGCTTTACCATTCTCCCTATCATACACATAAAATAAGACACACATTTTCTCTTCATGCATGTTCAATATTAATAATAGTAATATGGCAGTGATGAGAAAAAGCACAAGATTGGAATATTTATGAAAAGAGCCTGGGCATCAGGGTGAGGAGGTGTCTTGTCTCCCATTACTTGAGCTCATCTGCCACCCCTCAGTCTAGGAGCCACACTGGCACGCATTACACTACGACCAGATGCAATGGAGAAAACTGACAATTTACACCTTCAGAAGAGGAATAAATCAGCTATACTCAAGCATTCCATTGCAAACATAAAAATACAAAGCATAATTTTCAGACAAACAATGAGTTTTGTTAATTATAAAAAAGGCACCATAACTACTATATGTGCTGTTACTTTTTGTTTATTCTCTCCAAATATTACACATCTAGATAGGCAATGAATATGGGTAAAATTAAGATTGAATTAAAATAAAACACTGTCAAAATATATTAATAAACAAACTGAGAAGCATTGGCCTTTAAGAAATATAAAAAAAGCTTGTGAACTGTCATTTAGGACAGGATGCATTGTTAACGCCACACACTCTCTACTGTGAAGATGTCACAAAGAAAAAAAAATACAGCACAGTCCTCAGAAATTCACAGCCTCCTTGATTTTTGATCTTATGATTAATTGTCAATATCATAGAAATTAAATCATTTTAAGAAGAATAACAAGTCTTCTACAGTCAGTTCAATAAACGCTCCCTTTAAAATGTTTGCATATGCAGCATATATGATAGAATCTCAATGAAGCATGACTTATGAGCAGTAACAAATAATATATGACACTGATGAATTATAATCCATATTAATAGGGACAAGTAACAATTTTGACTTTCTAAAATGGGCACTGTAAATGTAGGCAATTCAGTATACTGAAAAATGTAAAAGGCATGTGTATGAATTTCTGTATCGATCTAAGAACTAAATAAGCCATCTGTTATACTAAACAGGAACTCAAACAGTAAATAGTCCAAAAACTCTACTGCAAAAACTACTGCAAATAAAGCATTCATCTAACAATGAAGGTTCACATGGTCATGTTTGCAAGGTGCAGATTGGCTGAAACACACATTTAAGCATGCTGGACAGTAGTTTCTGTTATGTTTTTGTACAATATAAATTCAGTATGACACCAGTGTCTCCAAACACTCAAATATGAAATTTAATATGGTTTGCAGTGAAACTCTTAATATATATACAGTATAATATATATCTATGACACTTTGTATCAGACAAAGGAAATCACGGCAAGCCACAATGACAATAATGAATTGTCAGCAACTAACTTAGTCTGTCACTGAACTGTATCAACTGAAGTGTGCAATGTCAATATAAACTACAAAACATCACTAGAGGGTTAAGTGTCAAATGTTTGTTTATGAGAGGCATATACATCATAATTAAAATCAATGATGTGCACAGACATTTTGGTGGGATGTTGCTCACATAGGAGAAAAAGGGTACTTTACAATTCAGAATTTTTTATGTTTTAATATTGGACACAAATTAGCACCTATTTTTACTTCTATGATTTTAATTCCACTGGAAATGTGGATGCATCATCAGGGCCATTGGAAAATGTTTGTCTATGATTGCTGATTGTGTCATATTAGCAGAAGTGACAAAATACTCCCTTTATTTTATTAATATATATATACTAAAAGACAAATAAAGGAATTTTCATCTCATTTTATTAAATACCAAATGTACTTTAAGACCAAGAATTCACATCATAACACCTCAGTACAACTTAAATTATATGCATAAGTACTTTAATTTTAACTGCATAATTTTTAACTTAAAGACAGAAAGAACAAGATGTTTTGGAATACCATCACTGTATGATTCTACAAAATGAGCAAAATATACTGTTGCCCCACTTGCCCTGTAGCTCACAGAATTTCAGAAGTGCATTATTTAGAATATTATTCAATTATGGTAAAATGATTCTTCTGTTACTATGAACTTAATGCTTTTTCCATATTCAAGCCCTGTGTGCCCTGTCATTAACAGAAAAATTAGCAATAAACAATAGCAAAACACAAGGGGGCTCTGCCCCCTGCTCGCTTCGCTCGCCTACCCCAGGCGTTTTGAACCCGTGCCGTAGTTTCAGATGCGCGTTGTAGGAGTTTGCATTGTTTTGAATCCGTGCTTGCCCTGCTTCTGCGGTTTGAGATGCGCGTTGTAGGCGTATATCCGTCAGTTGAGCTCATTCGGTTTGAACCCGTGCCTGTTTTGCCTCCGCAGTTTCAGACGGTGGATAGGAAGTAAAGAACGCATTGTATGGTAAATCACAAAGATTTATTGGAATATCTCCTTATATACAATATTTGTAGTAAAGATGGTTTGTTGTCCTTGAATGATTTTTCCTTGGTATTGGAGTATTTATAACTTTAAGTTTAATGTCAGATGAATGCCGAACTCATGAGAAGGCTACATAAAGTTGTCCATGTCCAAATACGCGCTCAGAGAGGTATATGCCAACTTTGTCCATGGTCTGTGCTTGGGATTTGTTGATTGTCATGGCAAATGCAGGTTTACTGGGAAATTGGCGTCACCCAAGTGTAAATGGCAATTCAAGGGCAGAACTTGTAAGGTCAATTCTAGGAATTAAAACAGTATTGTCAGTATGTGATCCTGTAAGTATTTTTGCTTCAATAACATTGTTTGTCATGGTGTTGATGACTAAACGTGTACCGTTGCATAAACCCTGTTTAGCATTAAGGTTTCTTAATAGAATGACAATTGTTCCGATTTTAAGGTTAAGATTGTGTTGTGGCAATCCGGCTGGGTTAATAGTGTTCAGATATTGTAAAGGGAAATTAAGATGTTCAATGTCGTCTTCAGAATCAATTTTGTCAGTACTTAGAAAGAGGCGGCTTTCTCCAGGAAGTAATGCAATGACTTGGTTATTTATGTGATCAACATCAATTTTCTTTGGACATAATATAGCCCGTTGCGTTAACAGTGGTATCTGGTCTATTGTTTTGGAGGCGTGAGCGCAACTCCATTAGTTCTTCCTTGTTTAGCGTTAGTAATATGGATAATGGATTGCACTTACTGTTAATACGTAGCGTTTTCTGTGGTTGAATTGTTAAAAATGTATGACTGTAATGTGATGATTAACTTATGCTGTATAGTCTTCACGTGTGAGGATGACGAACCTTTAATACGGAGTGTTCGTTTATTCTTATTACTCATCAGGTGTTGTGCCTGTGTCTTGTGTGGTTGCACTGTTAATATTGTATCACTGTAATGTGATTCAAATATGTTGTGGAGTCCGTATTTGTGGGGTTTCTGTACTATATCGTGTTTTTGCTTGCGGGTTATTAGAGGTGCGTGGATCATGCATGTGTAGTGTGTCTGCGTACTGTCTGGCGCTTTTCGTACTCCAATTGATTTGTGACCCTTTCTGGACTCCGTAGTCTGTCCCGTTTTACTTTGGGGTGGCGTATCATGTCGGGTTTGATTTGTGAACCTTTCTCGACTCCGTATTCATGTCCCGTTCTACTCTGGGGTGGGGCGCTGACTCCTGTTGTTTGTGTGATTGTATCACTGTAATGTGATTCAAATATGTTGTGGAGTCCGTATTTGTGGGGTTTCTGTAGTATATCGTGTTTTTGCTTGCGGGTTATTAGAGGTGCGTGGATCATGCATGTGTAGTGTGTTTGCGTACTATCTGGCGCTTTCCGTACTCCAATTGATTTGTGACCCTTTCTGGACTCCGTAGTCTGTCCCGTTTTACTCTGGGGTGGCGTATTATGTCGGGTTTGATTTGTGAACCTTTCGCGACTCCGTATTCTGTCCCGTTTTACACTGGGGTTGGGCGCTGACTCCTGTTGTTTGTGTGGTTATGTCGTTCGTAGTCTCCATGGACTCCGTAGTCTGTGGGGGGGTTTGTGTGGCACACCAAGCAGCACATTATTCTTAACTTTATTCAGCAGTAGTGCCACGCACAATATGGCGGTGACGCCTGCGGCCTCACTACGCATTAGTGCCACTCACAATATGGCGGCAACGCCTGCGCCTTCCATATTATGTCGGGTTTCACCATGCTGTGTAGGCGCCCTTGCCTTTCGTACTTTTCCGCGCCTTCCGACGCGCGATGTAGGCGCCTGCATCTTCCGGGTCTGCCTCCGCTGTGTGGTGTGGACGTTTAACTGTCGTTGTTTCCGCCTTTATATTCTGTCCGTCGCTGTGCATGTGTTTCGTGCCTAGGTTTTTTTGAAGCTGTTGCATTCCAGTTTTCATAATCTGTAACCTGCTGTCCATGGGTTTGGCCTCTTTATGACGTTTTACTTTGTTTCCTACTCTGTCTTTTATTTCTGACCTTGCTTTATCCTGCATGCGGCATGTCAGACGGTTCGTAGTCTCTCCCGTTTTGCTCTGTGGCGGGGGGGTGTTTGTGTGGCGCCTGCACACGTTCATAGTCTCTCCCATTTCACTCTGGGGAGGGGGTCTTTGTGTGGCGTCTGCGCACTATGTCTCCTGCGTCCACGGGCAGGTCCCTGCGTCCATATCCGGTTTACCATTCTCGTTTAGTAATATGGATATATGAAAGAAACCAGTTAAATACTCCTGAATTAAGCTAGTAATCTCATCATATAACTCATTAAAATGGACTACTGTGCATGATATGAAATGCCTGCTGTCATGCAAACTAAATACATAGTAATAATACTAATACCATATTGTTTAGACTTTGACATGCCAGAATTCTTGGAAATTTTGATAATGGTAAAGTGAACTGTCAAGATATTAGCATACTTTAAAAACACTTCTGTAAATTATTGTAAGTTACCCTTATTGATAGATTCTTCATCTTCATCATGTCCCCTGGTTGCTAACTCCTGGCAGCAAGGCAGCGACTCAATTAGACACTTGAGAACCGCCCTGTTGTTTTCTTACCATTTATATATAGTGTGTCATCCTGCAAAGTCAGTAGTAGACTTGCAGTTTAATCTAAGTATTGCACCTGGAGTACCAAACTAAACTGCTATGATACACAAAATAGGATTATTTACAAATTACAAAAATCTATTTTATATCTATCTATATATATAAAAAATATAAAATGTATCTATATCTATATATATATCTATATAAAATATCAATCTATACCTCTCTCTCTCTCTCTCTCTCTCTCTCTCTCTCTCTCTCTCTCTCTCTATATATATATATATATATATATATATATATATATCTGTATATCTCTCTCTCATATATATATATACTAGCAAAATACCCGCGCTTCGCAGCGGAGAAGTAGTGTGTTAAAGAGGTTATGTAAACATATATATACATATACATATATACATATATATACATATCTACATATACACATATCTACATATACATATATATATATATATACATATATATATATATATATATACATATACACATATCAACATATATATACACATACATATAAACACAAACATACACACTCACATACATATACAGTAATCCCTCGCTATATCGCGCTTCGCCTTTCGCGGCTTCACTCCATCGCGGATTTTATATGTAAGCATATTTAAATATATGTCGCGGATTTTTTGCTGGTTCGCGGATTTCTGCGGACAATGGGTCTTTTAATTTCTGGTACATGCTTCCTCAGTTGGTTTGCCCAGTTGATTTCATACAAGGGACGCTATTGGCAGATGGCTAAGAAGCTACCCAAGTTACTTTTCTCCCTCTCTCTCTTACGCTGACTTTCTCTGATCCTGATGTAGGGGGATTGAGCAGGGGGGCTGTTTGCACACCTAGACGATACTGACGCTCGTCTAAAAATGCCGAAAGATTATCTTCACGTTGCTACCTTCTGTGCAGCTGCTTCCTGAAGCGACATGCTGCATGGTGCTTCGCATACTTAAAAGCTCGAAGGGCACGTATTGATTTTTGCTTGCTTTGCTCTCTCTCTCTCTCTGCTCCTGACGGAGGGGGTGTGAGCTGCCGCCTTCAACAGCTTTGTGCCGCGGTGCTTCGCATACTTAAAAGCCAAACAGCCCTATTGATTTGTTTGCTTTTCTCTATCTCTCTGACATCTGCTCCTGACACGCACTCCTTTGAAGAGGAAGATATGTTTGCATTCTTTTAATTGTGAGACGGAACTGTCATCTCTGTCTTGTCATGGAGCACAGTTTAAACTTTTGAAAAAGAGACAAATGTTTGTTTGCAGTGTTTGAATAACGTTCCTGTCTCTCTACAACCTCCTGTGTTTCTGCGCAAATCTGTGACCCAAGCATGACAATATAAAAATAACCATATAAACATATGGTTTCTACTTCGCGGATTTTCTTATTTCGCGGGTGGCTCTGGAACGCAACCCCCGCGATGGAGGAGGGATTACTGTATACATATACACATACATACATATATATATACACACATACATACATACATACACATATATATATATATATATATATATATATACATACAGACACATATATATACATATACATATTTACATATCTACATATATACATACATATCTACATATATATACACATATATATACATATCTACATCCATCCATCCATCCATTGTCTCCCGCTTATCCGAGGTCGGGTCGCGGGGGCAGCAGCTTGAGCAGAGATGCCCAGACTTCCCTCTCCCCGGCCACTTCTTCTAGTTCTTCCAGGAGAATCCCAAGGCGTTCCCAGGCCAGTCGAGAGACATAGTCCCTCCAACGTGTCCTGGGTCTTCCCCGGGGCCTCCTCCCGGTTAGACGTGCCCGGAACACCTCACCAGGGAGGCCTCCAGGAGGCATCCTGATCAGATGCCCGAGCCACCTCATCTGACTCCTCTCGATGCGGAGGAGCAGTGGCTCTACTCTGAGCCCCTCCCGGATGACTGAGCTTCTCACCCTATCTTTAAGGGAAAGCCCAGACACCCAGCGGAGGAAACTCATTTCAGCCGCTTGTATTCATATATCACAGATATCACTTGTATTTATGTATAGACATATATATATATCCAAATCCCCGCGCTTCGCAGCGGCGAAGTACTGCTTTTAAATTTTTATTAAGAAGAAAAGAAAACCTTTTTAAATTGAGGGAAAATATACCAATAACAATTTGTTAAGGATCTGTTTTTTTGTGAAGCTGCCTTTACACAGCCTCTCCGCTGTTTTATAAACGAAAGCCATATAAGGCCGTCCTTTCTCCTTGCTTAGCGGTTCTGTATTCTTTTATTGTTCGTTTATTACGATTATAATGGTTATTGTGTAGCTATTTGAGACTCACTTTTCTGTTCAGGTACCCATTTCCTTTATGTAGTCCTCGGATTTACTGCTATTTGTTGTTCGTTTATTACAATTATAGTTATTTATTGATTCCCTTCTTTAGCTGACTGCCTGCTCATATAAGGCGCTCTGCTGTTTTTTTGTGAAGCAGCCTTTACGCAGCTTTTCCGCTGTTTTATAAACGAACGCCATGTAAGGTCTTCCTTTTTCATTGCTTCGCCAACGGAAGCAGCCTTTTTATTTAATCCACGGGTTCTCTGCTGTTTTTTTGTTTGTTTATTACGATTGTTATAGTTCTGTTTGTATACCACGTTGTCAGTTCAGCACTCCGGTTGTAATATGACCAAGCCGTGCAAGCTTACTGTTGAGAATGCAACATATAGTTGTACAGGAGAAAAGCAATCTTGCCTCAAAGTTCAGTCAGTTCACGTGAGCCGCTCTCTTGTGTGATGTTGCGATGTCCACGGCTTAATTTAATGTTAGCTAAGACCCGGCACTTAAAAGTTTCTCGCTACAGCAATTTTAACTCCGTTACAAAGTGATCCAAAGTCTCATTTATACCTCGTGTTTTCTCATTAAACTTGTATGTCGCGAATATGGTATTGCAAACGGTAGCGGGAGCGTTTCTATAAACTTAATTTAAACTTACGGTTTATACCGTGCCTTGTTTCCTCAGTAGCTGCACTTATGAATATGCTTGTATGCGTCACTCGCTCGCTTCTTATTGTTTCGCTGCCTTCTCAATTGTGTAATGAATGTTTTCTTCAGCGCTCTTTGGGGCTCTTCCTTGTTTTGTACGTACTTTGTTCACGCAAGTCCGCCTCCCACGGCCATCGAGGTGCACTCTATTACAGTATATGGACAAAAAAGAGGTTCCAGTTATGACCATTACGCATAGAATTTCAAAATGAAACCTGCCTAACTTTTGTAAGTAAGCTGTCAGGAATGAGCCTGCCAAATTTCAGCCTTCCACCTACACGGGAAGTTGGAGAATTAGTGATGAGTGAGTCAGTCAGTCAGTGAGTGAGTCAGTGAGGGCTTTGCCTTTTATTAGTATAGACATATATATATATATATATATATATATATATATATATATATATATATATATATATATATATATATATATATATCTATACTAATAAAAGGCAAAGCCCTCACTGACTGACTGACTGACTGACTGACTGACTGACTGACTCACTCATCACTAATTCTCCAACTTCCCGTGTAGGTAGAAGGCTGAAATTTGGCAGGCTCATTCCTTACAGCTTACTTACAAAAGTTAGGTGGGTTTCATTTCGAAATTCTACGCGTAATGGTCATAACTGGAACCTGTTTGACTGACTCACTCATCACTAATTCTCCAACTTCCTGTGTAGGTAGAAGGCTGAAATTTGGCAGGCTCATTCCTTACAGCTTACTTACAAAAGTTAGGCGGGTTTCATTTCGAAATTCTACGCGTAATGGTCATAACTGGAACCTGTTTTTTGTCCATATACTCTAATGGAGGAGGCGGAGTCACGTATCACGTTATCACGCCTCCTACGTAATCACGTGAACTAAAAACAAGGAAGAGATTTACAGCACGAGTCAAACGCGGGAACGAAGGTAAATGACGTTAATTTTTGAGTGTCTTTTAATACTGTGTAAGCATATATATTAACACATGTGCAATTAAACGTGTGCATTTACGGGGTGATTTCTCAGGCTTAAAAGCTCGCCTTTTATCAAACGCGGGAACAAAGGTAAATAACGTTAATTGTTGAGTGTCTTTTAATACTGTGTAAGTATACATATTAACACATGTGCAATTAAACGTGTGCATTTACGGGGTGATTTCTCAGGCTTAAAAGCTCGCCTTTTATTAAAGAGGTAAATACAAACTGTTTTCATTCTGAAGGGCACAAACCACATTAGATTTCATGCTCAAGAGTAAACTCAGCACACAGCTTGGTCATATTACAACCGGTTAATTTTCCTCAGTTTAAAAAGGTTTACTTTTCTTCTTAATAAAATTTTTAAAGCAGTACTTCGCCGCTGCGAAGCGCGGGTATTTTGATATATATCAAAATATATCGTGTCATCACGCCTCCCACGTAAGCACGGGAACTGACCCGCTGCCGTTTGCAATGCCATATTCGCGAGATACAAGTTTAATGAGAAGACACGAGGTATAAACGACAGTTTGGATCACTTTGTAATAGAGTTAAAATTGCTGTAGCGAGAAACTTTTAACTGCCGGGTCATTAAATAAACCCGTGGACATCGCAACATCACACAAGACAGCGGCTCATGTGAAGTGACTGAATGCAGCAGGAGTGATCACTTTGATGAATCAAACCTGTTCAAAAAACACATTACACAATTGATAAGGTACAAAAACAATATGAAACCGATTGTGGATTTGCGTACAGCCACTGAAACTTTGTGACGGCACGAGACTTCAGGTCACGTGTCTGCAAAAGAACGTCATTGAGGCAACTATTTTTACTGGCGGTGGCTCAGGGGAGAGAGTTTTTATTCCTCGCATCCCCGTTATACCCTCTGATCTCCCATTTCAATTCAAACGCCTCCAATTTCCACTAAGGCTCTGCTTCGCAATGACAATTAATAAGTCTCAGGGACAGACCCTACAAAAGGTTGCCATTGATTTGAGGCAGGACTGCTTTTCACATGGCCAACTGTACGTTGCATGCTCAACAGTAAGCTACCAAAAAGCTTGGTCATATTACAAGCAGAGGGGCGAACTGACAACGTGGTATACAAAGAGATCCTTAACAAATAATTATTGATACATTTTCCTTCGGTTTAAAAAGGTTTACTTTTCTTCTTAATAAAAATTTTAAAGCAGTACTTCGCTGCTGCGAAGCGCGGGTATTTTGATATATATATGTAGATATGTGTGTGTATATATATATATATATATATATATATATATGTAGATATGTATATATATAGATATGTAGATATGTGTATATTATCAAACGCGGGAACAAAGGTAAATGACGTTGTTCACTGTCTTTTAATACTGTGTAAGCATACATATTAACACATGTGCAATTAAACGTGTGCATTTACGGGGTGATTTCTCAGGCTTAAAAGCTCGCCTTTTACTAAAAAGGTAAATGCAAAACTATTTTCAATCATTCTATGATCTGCTTCTCACAACTGAAGGCACCGTGGCTGATGTTACGTCACTTGCTGGCCAACCATAAGCGTTACCTGGTAGGTAACCAGCCACTCACTTCACTCCCTTACGGGAATCGAACCTCTGAGGTTTTCTTTTCTTCTTAATTAAAATTTAAAAGCAATACTTCACCGCTGCTAAGCCCCTCTAGCGGTGACGTCCGAGGTTCGATTACCGTAAGCAAGTGCAGTGAGTGTGTACGCCTGATGAGCCAAGAATAAGGGGGAAAGACGTGTCGTGTACTCTTTGCATTATTTGACAGTAAACTATTTTCAACCATTCTATGATCTGCTTCTCACAACTGAAGGCACCGTGGCTAATGTTACCTCACTTGCTGGCCAACAATAAGCGTTACCTGGTAGGTAACCAGCCACTCACTTCACTCCCTTACGGGAATCGAACCTCGGACGTCAGCGCTACAGGCAAAGCCCCTAAAATTGCGCCACGGCATGTGGTTCGTTTATTTGACAACATGTAGATCGGGGTAATTACATTCGCGGCATTCGTAGTCTGATTCACAATCTGATTGTATGGGTGGTTACCTACCAGGTAACGCTTATAGTTGGCCACCAAGTCAGGTCGAAGTGATCACTCAAGTGAAGGCAGCTTCACAAAAAAACAGATCCTTAACAAACTGTTATTAGTATATTTTCCCTCAATTTAAAAAGGTTTTGTTTTCTTCTTAATAAAAATTTAAAAGCGGTACTTCGCCGGTGCGAAGCGCGTGGATTTGACCAACTGACACATACAGACATATTCATGAGTGCAGGTACTTCGGAAAGAAAGCACCGTGTAAACCTAAAGTTTAAATTAAGTTCATAGACCTACAAAAGGTTGCCATTCATTTGAGGCATGATTGCTTTTCTTCTGTACAACTATACGTTGCATTCTCAAGAGTGTGCTTGCACGGCTTCGGATATAGATTATATATATATATATATATATACTGTATATATATATATATATTTATATGTATGTATGTCTATATATAAATATGTAAGCTTATAAGTACTGCCTTACTTCTCTTTAAGAAAGGAAGATGTAATGATACTTGATTTAACCATTCCATGTCTTCCTGGGTTTGCGTAGCTTATTGTCAATATCTTTACACCTTTTTTTAAGACTTATTGACTGAAACGGGCTTTCACGAAAAAAGTTACGGCTTTGCTACAGGATACACCCTCCACAAGTTAAGCAAGTAAAAATAAAATATATATTTCTGTTTAATTTAAACCTTTTAAGTTCGTATGCATAGCCCCATTTGGCTGTTTAATTTTTTTTTTCTTTCTTCAGTAATATTTAATCTCCTTAATGAAAAAGAACATATCCATTTTACTTTTTTTGTATCTCTTTAGTAATATTTTAGTGTAAAAGGATAACCAGTATTTAAACCTTTTATGTTACTTTATAAATTTATTTTACACAATGTTGAAAAATTAATAAGAAAGCTACATATTTTGGCAGCTGCTGCTTTAATTTTCAATGAAATGAAAAAAGCTCTCCAAGAGAAAACGTCAATGAAGAAGAAACAGTTTGCACTATCTAAAAATGAGAAACCCTCATTTATAAAAGTTTGCTGCAGATGACTTAACTGAAAATAAATGAATAGTTCCTATGTGTATAATACATATTTATCTATTTTACTTATGCCTTTATTCCAGCAACTTGCAACATCTGAGGTACAATTTGTTACATTACTTTTGTTTTTTGCAGCACAGGCAGGTGAAGTGACTTCCTCAGGGTCACACAGTGGTGTCAGTACCAGGATTTGAACTGACAAGCTCCGGGTTTACTGAAATATTACTGAAGAAAGAAAAAAAATGAAAACGGGCAAATAGGGCTATGCATACAGATGTCCATCCATCCATTATCCAACCCGCTATATCCTAAATACAGGAGCCAATAAGTAGATATGTATATATACAGTATATATATATATATATATATATATATATATATATATGTGTGTGTATGTATGTATGTATGTGAATGTATGTACGTATATATGTATGTCTATATTTATATCTATATATATATATATATATATATGTAGATATGTAAATTTGTATATGTATATGTAGATATGTGTATATGTAGATATGTATATATATGTATATATGTTTATGTATATATATAGTTACATAACCTCTTTAACACACTACTTCTCCGCTGCGAAGCGCGGGTATTTTGCTATATATATATATATATATATATATATATATATATATATATATATGACAGCAACACTCATAACAATAACACAATTACATATATATATATATGTAGATATGTATGTATATATATATATATATATATATATATATATATATATATATGTGTCAATCTATCTATGTATGTATGTCTAGATATATATATGTAGATATGTATATATGTGTATATATACATATGTATATATATATGTGGATGTGTATATGTATATATATATATATGTAGATATGTGTATATGTAGATATGTATATATATGTATATGTATATATAAATGTTTATGTGTGTGTGTGTGTATATTATATATATAAAAGACAGCAACACTCATAACAATGACAACACAATTACATTGACAATCATGTTACGTTATTTTTAAAATGTTTCCTTTTTTTTTTCATAACCTCTTTAACACACTACTTCTCCGCTGCGAAGCGCGGGTATTTTGCTAGTATATATATATATATAAATGACAAAAAACAGCAATACACCAACTTCACTCAGACGTTTCCGATCCATAAAGACTAAGACAAATAGACTTCATGGTGATCAGCCATCACCATGCTGAATGCTGCTAAGTGGTCAATCTGACCAAGTGCACCTAAATGTTTACAATACAATACACTCCCATGTTTACAATACAGCCCTAAGTCAACATTGGCTATGGGACAAGTGCAATATGATGTATGTATGAATGGATAATTTTAGTTTTAACCTGAGTAATTGTGTTTTGTTTTTATTTTATTTTTGCATTGGAAAATTGCACCTAAATTTTGTTGTATAATGTCTCATTGCTACAATGACATTAAAGATTTTGTTTGACTGATTTGATTGATTGATTGATTGATTTCAACACCTGTCTTGTTTACACCATTCAAATCCACTAAGCTTCTAGTTCAAGGGGTTCAAACAGTGTTTGACTCAGTGAGTTATTTACAATAACTGTTAATCATGTACATTTAGTGTCAGCTATTGACAGTATATGAAGGATTACTAACCAATGAATGTTTAGTTTTGTTATCTTACTTAAAGTTTGGAACTTCATTTCTGTTCTGGGAATTCCATTTATGATGTATTTAAAAAAAAAATATCATGGTATCCCTGTTAAAGACCATATTTCATGTTCATACAGTATGTGAGTATAAACAGAAGCCTATATAGCTATAACAAGGCCTATTACTTACTATTGCTTTTTCTCTGTTTGTTACAATGAAAGAGAGAAGAGCATTCCACACAGAAAAAAATGGCACTTGGGCAAGTGTGGGGAAAGGGACAGAGGCTTGAGCCCTTTGAGCACGTCCCTGATTGAAATAATATTTGAATGCATGCTGCATATAAAATAGAGAAATTACTGCGGAGGCTACCTTATCTTAAACGGTTAAGCGTTACTGAGCATGTTTATCTCCAATACAATACCATACACAATACAGTTTATTTTTGTATAGCCCAAAATCACACAGGAAGTTCCGCAATGGGCTTTAACAGGCCCTGCCTCTTGACAGCCCCCAGCCTCTCTCTCTCCAGCATGTATGTGTGCTACAAGAAGATATCACTTCAGCTAAAGTTTAGTTTATGCACTCGTCAGATTTACGTTTTCAAATGGTAAGTTCAGTGGTTCATCTATTACCTTTATACTAAGCAATATCATGCATCAGCCTTGGTATTGTTGTTGCAGTTCCGGGGATGCCAAGGCGGAGGTGCATTGACTTCTTATTATTGTGGCTTGCTGTGACATGCTGAAGTATTTTTTACTTTATTTTAATTATGTTTTTTTATGATCTCCCATTGCACAGTGCTGTGTGTTAGTTTTCTGTCCAGTAGCAGTGTCATATGTTTTACTGGCACAACCTGCCTTTTATATTTTATGGTGTGGACCTGCAGTGTTGCATTCTGAATGACTAAGTTCTTTTTACTCTTGTCTCTGTTGCTTATGCAGTTTCAGGCAGTGATGGAGGAAGCACTCAAACTATTTACTTAAGTACAACTAAGTAGCAATAATGTGCTCTAGTAAGAGCTGAAGTATAATATGGCATTAGGTATGCCAAATTAATATAAATTGTGTTAAATGCAAAAATAGTACAGGTACTGCTAAATTAATTAAGAATGATGCAGATTATGCTACTGTCATAGCTAGATTAAGACCTCCATCGGCCTCAGGGTGTCCAAACTGAAAAGATGCCTACCCAAACCCACCATTCTGAACATATGTCAATAATAAATCAGGTACAGGCTTTGAAATATTAAAAAAATCAAACCATTATTTATGTGTCCTATAGCAGGTCCATGGCTCAAAAAGTGGCTGTTTTAATATATAAATAATGAAGTTGCTTGTGCTGGGGAGTGTAGCAGTTGCAAACGATCTGCCGGGAAGATGCCCGTCTAAGGGATGGTGTGAGGCGATCAGCTGTTCATCCATTGTGATTGGGGTGGTAATCAGGCAATCACACCTGCAACAGCTCCCCAGCCTATAAAGGGGAGTGCAAGAAAAAAAAAGGAAAAAGAAAAAAAGGACAAGAAAAGAGAAGGGAGGTTAAAGGACCAGTGATGCAGGCAGGAGAAAAGAGAAAGAAAAGAAGCCAGTGAACAGAGTGGTAGCAGGTGGACAGGCATACAGCCCCAAGGAGGAGCAAGTGGCCATCGCTCAGGAAGGGGCTGTGGGTTGCTACTGTTGAGTGTTTTGGGAGCAGGACCAACCATTATGCTCTGGTGGTACTTTCACTGGAAGGTGCCTTTGAGATGGCAGCAGTGGGAGTACAGAGTGCCTGTGCCAGGTGGAGCCTGCATTGGTAGTGGTTTGGGAGGAGCAGGGCTCTGTGGTTGCCCATGGACACCGTGGGATTGGCGGCAGGGGAAATGGGCCAGATGAGATGGGTGTCTGCTCCTGCTGGTCGATGACATTTCTCCGGGCTGCACTGTACTTGGGACACTGTTTTGTGGATTTTTATAATAAAAGCACTAGCACTTTTCACCATTCTCTTGTTTGGTGGGTTTTGTCCTCATCTGCCATGCTCATCCCTGTCATAACTATCAACGGTGTTGGGTTCAAGAGGCTCCCGTTATTGAAGCGGGAGCAAGGAGCCAAACCACACTGCCACAGTCGGATCAATTTGACTTTATTTTTTTCGTTTATTATACATACATTTCGTTTATTATACATTTAGCAGGTGGTACACTGTATCTTCATGGGGACCTATGCATGATCACAGTACAAATAATGCCCACAGTATTTCTAATTCACAGCAAATTTTCCTGAGAGTACATAATAAACAAAGACAAGTGAAAACAGACCTTTGTCATACAAAATATAACACTACAGGTTCACATGATAATAAGACTACCTGTTTCAGTTCAAAAGAATGCAGTTTCCTGTAAAATTGTGTTTTCCAATGACCATCAATCAAAGTCCACGTCAGTCAGTAGAAAAAGCAGGAACCGATCAACAGGATTAATGTTTTACTAATGGGCAATTGTAGGAGCTCCAGTGAACTAATAAATTTTACTGAATAACATCAATGCCCTGCGGTGGGCTGGTGCCCTGCCCGGGGTTTGTTTCCTGCCTTGCGCCTGTGTTGGCTGGGACTGGCTCCAGCAGACCCCCGTGACCCTGTAGTTAGCATACAGCGGGTTGGATAATGGATGGATGAATAACATCAAGCTTAATATCTACTGCCTGTCTCATCATTTTGACATTTTCTGGTGTTCTAACAGTTGTCAGTAGTCTAAAAACATTTCTTTCACACAACCAGCAGAATGATATTTATCAAACTACCTTAAAATAGTGTGACATGAAGGGATTCTTCCTCACCAAGGTATGTCAAACTTAATACGAAGTCTTTGCACTTCAGTTGCAGGTTTAGATTTAATGTATGCCATAAAGTTGAACATGTTATGAGGAACCACTAATTGACTATGACCATTAAAAGTTCATTTAGCATAAAACACTTCCATTATATGTATTATATATACCCTGACACTATTAATTAATCCCTCGCAAAACCCTGAAAATTGTCACATCCTTGAGCTGCACCTGCTATTTTCATTTCATCATTTCAAAGTAGTGCCGCAGTCCTTTCACCTCACAAGCTTACCTTTCATTTCCTGTATTCTCCATGTCCTTGTTGTCAGTCTTATCAAATTGATTGGGAGTACTTATTATATTTTAATGCCACTGAAACGAAAGCTCGCCGTGATGCCATCAATGGCATACTGCACATTTCCCATACTGCACACCTGCAAATAATACAGTAAAATAGTGGGTGGTTTATCATTCAATAAAGAATTCATACTTGGACAAACTTGGTTAATTTTACCAGACAATTATGTGGCAACTCGTCACAGATATGTTCAAGAAGCAAAACAAAAGAGGCTGATGGCATCATACATGTTTTTCTAACACTCCTGTTCATGGTTGCAAATCAGCTCCCATGATTCACTAAAAAGAGTTGTTCACAGAGAACATACCATTCTTGTGTCTGAAAAATGTAATGCATCTTTTAATGTTTCAACCGGTCTTATTATTGACATTTGTGTTGATAATGTCTGAGTATATGGGTGGGCCTGGTGGAGGTAGTGAGGTAAGAGGAAACCTTTTAAGTTTTGATGGCCCTGTGGTAATGTGCATCACTGGAATTACCAGGAAAAACACAAAAATTAGTTTTGTGTCATCTGCAGGGTTATGAGAGAGCCATTGGTTAGGAGAAAAGGACAAAAAGTATAAAGAATATAAGCATGCCTTTTTGTTCATTTACAAAGTGTAGAGAGACGTCTTCACTGACGATATCAGCGCCTTCTGGGGAGTGCCGCAGCGGGTCTCGTGTAGAGTGGAAAGGCGGCTTTCCCATTAACTGGCCAGGATGGTGTTGTCTGTCTTCCACTTGTGCGCGTGCCTCCCATGACCTTATAATGCTAGGAGAGTGAGAGAAAGTGCGAAGCACCTTAGTATTGGTTTGCCACGGCTTATAAAAGGGATCCCATGTTGTTTTCTGGGCAGTAGCTCGGGAAAGGGAAGGAAAAAAAAATGCTTACTTTCAGTTTTTTTGGGAGAAGCGTGGCACGCGTCTCAAATGCTGGTATAGCTATGTGCGTGCATGCAGGCTACTTGCATTTTAATAGTAAATTGTGTGGGGTGAGAGACGCCACTTTTCTCAGAAGCAGCCACGTGGAGGGATGATGTTCGACGGCTTAATTGGTTGACGCAAGGGCACCAAATACAAAAGGGAATTTCCAGCCTCTAGAGGGGGTCTTCTGGCTAGATGTAGCTGAGAGAGAGAGGTACTTGGTAGAACACTGTTTTGAATTTACCAAGCACTACTGCTTGTGTATTGATTTTTGTAAATATTTTTTCTTCTTATGTAAATGTCTCTGGATTAGCTTTGGTGGAGGTATTTATTGGGTTGTGGTTAATGGTGCACTGTTTATTTTTGTATATACACTTTTTCTTTTTCTGTATTTTGAGTATTTTTCTTAGTAAACCCTACATTATACACTGTTTGGAGGAGCAGCTTCCTGACTGGGATTTCTGTGGAGGAAGACAGCATTATTTTTGTGTATATATGAGTTTTATTAATTTGGGTGCATTTTTCTTTTTTTTTGGGACATTCAGTCAGCACTGTAAATACTGTAAATAGTCATCATTTTTTGGGCTCCGATTTATAGCTGTTTTGTGTGTCCTTTGCAGTATTGGACTGTGTATTGATATATATTTGCCGCAGGACATTTTTTTTTTTTTAAGTCTACTTGCAAGTGTAACCTCACATTGTTTTTGAAAAAAACCCAAAACCCTATTGTGTCACTGTCTCTCTGTCTTATACCATCATCCTGGTCACGCTTGGTCCCACATACTAGGTCCCACATACTAGACACCTAGAGTGTAAGCTGGTGTCTCCCAGTTCCTACTACACGGGGTGTCACAGGCCCATGCAAATCCTGCCTTGCCTATGAGATACCATATGTATATTCAGACAGAAGTGAAGGAATACTTTCAATTAGAACACTCTAGATGAGAACAGGCCATTCAGCCCAACAAAGCTTGCCAGTCCTATCCACTTATTTCTTCCAAAAAAACATTCTAAAAATGAGAATTATGCAGTAAATCAACTGACAACAGTTCATTAGAACATTAGAAAGACTTAGATGAGAACAGGCCATTAAATCCAACAAAGCCAGAAAGTCCTATCAACTTCATTGCTCCAGAATAACATCAAATCGAGTTTTTAATGTCTCCATAGTTCTACTGACTACCACACTGTGATGATATAGCCTCACCGGGATGCTAACACGGTACAGTGCAGACAGATGAACAGCAAGATACACAGTAAGCATTATGCATGACCTGCAATAAGCAATATGTCGGCGGATTTACATCAAGAAAAAAAAAATTAACAAGGTTTTGGACTTGCCGGCAGGTTGTTCCTTTCTTGTTTTTTTTTTTTCCAGATATATCAGTATTCATTCCAGGAAATGATCCTCACGCCTAGTTTTCCATGTTCACCGGCCACCGTGTTTTAAAGGTGGTGCCAAAGCTAAGTGCTGTCACGGGTGTCTGGAAAAGCAGAAATACCACTATAGGGGAGTACATTTTGGTTTATGTGTACCGTAATATTTTCTGTTGTGTCTACTCAAACTTAGGTATAAGTGTTTTTTTTTATTTAGTGTTTAAATATGTGTATTTTGCTGTTGGATATTTTGATTTTTGTTCATGGTGTGTGATTCCCCCGGCACACCCGAATTGGTATCTCCCTGTGCATAGGTAAGTTGACCAGGGGACTTGAGACGCCTTTATAAGTACAGCTGTGGCCGCAAGAGGGGGAGGTTGGGGCAATTGATCGGTGAGAAGAAGAGTTAGGGCTGGTTTATGCTTCACGCTCAGTATGCATGTCCGCACGCATCATTGCTGCCACATATTCCCAGCGTTCATGTGATGTCTCCTCTGAGCACGTCCTCAGAAATTAATGCGAAGCGTGCAGGTGTTGCAGTACCAGCAGAAAGTCAGGGGGTGCAGTTTGATCAACATGATGTCAGAGTCTCTGTTTACTATCTACATGTGACAGAAAGCCGTTTAGCAGATTCTACGGGATCAATGTGCGTGCTTCGATGTTTGATTAATGGTTCAATGTGGTGAAGCAAAATGCTGACAACTAATGCATTTGTGGTGGTATTGCATATTCTCCAACGTAGTGACGAGATACATTTTAAAGGTCTCATATACCATCTTCTGTGCCATGAATGTATGGCAGCATATTTGAGCCACAGGGAAAAAAAAGTTTGGGACACAGTGAAAGTGTCTATTTTGTGATTAAAGTGGAAATTTCGGCTTTAATCTCGAAATGTCCACTTTAATCTCGTAGTTTATTTTATCATTGAAGTAGACCTTAAAACCAACCCAGTTGTTAAATCGCTATGTGCTTCTGGGGCTCCCTCCTGCATTGACAGCAGCAACAAGCAGCAATCGCCACACAGAACATAATACATTTATGATATTCCAGCTCTCTGCATATGTAGAGTCCTTAGATTTATATTTGATATCACGTTCATGATGAAAAGTGTTAAAGTATGTATTTTACATTTTACAGATAACTTGTTAACTTAATTTAAGTAATGAATACCGTTAACAATTACACATGTGAAGGCAGTATGGTGGCAGAGTGGTAGCGCTGCTGCCTCGCAGTAGGGAGTTACATCCCTTGTGTTCTTTGCCTGGAATTTGCATGTTTTCCTGGTGGGTGTGTACAGTTTGCTTTGGTTTCCTTCCAAAGACATGCAGGTTTGGGGATTTGGTGATGCGACAATGACACCAGTGATGAGGTCTTACCAGTGTATTAAAAAAAGCTTCAGTATAACAACCAATGATATGAACTCTAGACAGGGTGCTATTTAACTTAACATTCTATTAGCATTCTTAAAGGCTTCTGAACACTGTCCAAAAGTTAGTAATCCTGCTAAATACTGCTAAATACTTCTTATATAGTGTACTTTCAATTTTCATACCTCCCATTATTTATTCATACCTCACATTTTTACTTCTTACTTTATATTTATTTCCATTAAATTTCATCTGCCACAAATGTACCTTGTTCTTCTGTCCAAGTCCCTTTGTATTGATTCAGTGAATTCTAGATTATCTGCCAACCCTCCTAGTTTCATATAATCTGACACACAACTGTCATATTTATTAAAATATTAAATATTCAATTATTTATTTAAAACAGTGGAAGGAGACCCTAGCACTGACACCCAGTCCTGATAAGGTTCCTCACATCATCATCCTCTGCATCCTGTGTTTCAGCTAATTCAGCACCCATCTATACACCACACACTTAAATCCCACCTATTTTAGTTTCATGCCCAACCCCTCATGTGGGACTTTATCAAGAATGTTTTGAAAGTCAAGATACATAATATTATATGTACCACTCTTGTTTCTTTGTGTTGCTACTTGAATTAACTGCTGAAAAAAAATAAATAGTTTGGTCACCTCTAATGTCTCTAGTTGTCAGTCTTGTGTGGTAGACTTTTTCAAAGTTGCATTAATGGGTACAATAACTTGGACATCTACATGGGTTTTGTGTTTGTGTGTGTGTGTGTGCATGTGTGTATGTGTGCAGCCTTGCATGTGAACTCTTCTGAGTTTACATCCTGCTACTTGAGGCAGTGGAGTGGGTGTTCTTATGTAATGTTTTTTTGCTTTATTGTTTGATTTAATTTGATTGCATTAATGATCTAGCCACCAGGGGTGTAAACCAGCCCAACTTGGTGCTGTTCCTAAGCCCAGGTAAATAATGTGAATGAGTGTAAGGAAGGGCATCCGGCTGTAAAACTTAACCCAAAACCTAAATGATGGAATCAATTTATTCAACTTCAGAATATGCTAGGGCATACCCCATAGGTGACAAGCACATACAGTGGAGGGGAAAGAAAAGGGTAAATTAAAGGTAAAAGCAGAGACACTGAATATTGGGGCAGTGACTGAAAAAGAAAGAGAAATGGCAGATTAGATGGAAAAGAAGAAAGTAGGAGTGTGCAGGAAGCTAGATGAAAGGGGAATAAGGCAAGATAATTGGAAGGAAGCTGAAGTTCTTGCACAGTGGCGCAAATGAGCAATGGTGAAATGGTGTAGGTGTAGTAGTACCAAAAAAGTAATACATTGTTTTTTCAGTGTGAATAGGAGAAGTGATAGGGTGATGAGTATCAGCTGGGCCTCAGTGAGACTAGTTAATATCATTTAAGCATATTCTCCTCATTAGTGGGCTGTGAAGAAGAGGAGAAGGATGGTTTTTCTGTGCACAAATGGATGACGAGCTTAGAGCAGTACAAGAGGGTGATTGGTGGTTGTGACATAAATGGGCATTTAGGAAAGAAGAGGAACATGATAGAGAGGGAACATGGAGGATGGAACACAGAGGAGAGAGAAATGGGGAATGGGAGAGACCAATAGATTACGCCATTGCTTCTGATTTGGAAAAAGTAAATCCATTTTTTGAAAAGAAAGTAAAATACCTTGTGACTTACAGTAGTGGAGGAATGGAAAGCCAAACAGACTTTCTAATGTGTAGACAATCTCATTTCAAAGAGATAAAGAATTGTAAGGTCATACATGAGGATAGTGTGACAGTGCAATATAAAGTGGTGGTGATGGACAGGGAAATCAAAATCAGCAGGAGAATAAAACCAGATCAAGCAGCATCAAGAATAAAGTGGTAGAGATTAAAAGAGGAAGAGCTTAAGAACAGAGTTATGGAGATATTTTTAAATGAATTGCAGTCATTTGAGATTGTGGAGGAATGGTGCGAGAAGAATAGCAAAGTTGTATAAAGAGTAGGTGAAGAGTTGTTGGGTAGAACAGGAATGAGCTTCTCTGGTCACAAAGAGACAATGGCGGGGAAAAAGAGAGGTGCAGGATATGATAAAGTCTAAGAAGGAGGCAAATAAGAAATGGTACCAATCAGTCATAGAGGAAGATAAGGAAATGTATAGGTATACAAACATGGAGGCAATGAATGAAGTAGTAAGAGCCAAGGCACAAGCTTTGGATGAGATGTATGACAAATTGGAGACAAAAGAAGAAGAGAGAATGATTTTTAGAATAGTGAAGACAAAGAACAAGGAAGGAAAAGATTTTAGTCAGATAAAGTAGATGAAATATGAGCAAGGTGTGGTCTTAAATGAACATGATAAAATTAAGAATAGACAGAAGAGGTACTTTGAAGAGCTGTTGAAAGAAGAAAATCCAAGGGTAGTATCTAGGGATGGAGTCCAAAATGAAGGGCTAGTGCCAAGAATAAGGAGGGAGGAAGTAATGGAGGCACTTGAAAGAATGAAAATCAAAATAAGGCAACTGTACTAGATGAAATACTAGCAGAGGTGTTGAA
Organism: Erpetoichthys calabaricus; assembly: GCF_900747795.2. Lineage (NCBI taxonomy): Eukaryota > Metazoa > Chordata > Cladistia > Polypteriformes > Polypteridae > Erpetoichthys > Erpetoichthys calabaricus. Next base: position 101,331,980 of record NC_041404.2, read on the forward strand.
AAGTTTATAAGAAAAAAAAGAGTAAATGTGTTTTGGGATCTAATGCAGAAGAACTATGAACAGGAGAGAATACCAGAGAAGTAGAGGAAAAGTGATCGTATCTATTTGTACCACAATGAAAATTTGGAAAATGGTTATAGAGAGAAGTGTGGCACGCGGCTGGGGGTGGCACCCAGCCGGGATGCCCAGGAGGACAGGAGGAGGGCTCATGCCTCCTCTAGACTACGAGGGGGCGACCGCCCTGGTTCCTTTGAGGGCCACGGGTGCAGGGCTTGGAAGCCCAACCCTGTAGGGGCCCGTGGTCTCCGCCAGGGGGCGCCCCCATGCCTGAAGGACCCAGAACCCCAACACTTCCGCCACACCAGGAAGTGCTGGGGGGAAGAAGACTGTGTGGACGAAAAGAATGCAGACTGACAGCAGGCAGGTGATATTTTCTTAGTTCTCTTTATTTCACACTCGGAGTCACAGGAAGTAGAGATTCAGAGAGCACAGTCTATTGCCGCAGGGCTCATCTGAACCCCGATCAACAGTTAGGGGGAGTTTTTTTATACCTCTTCATCTCATGATTAAAAGACAGGAAAACATCCTTATCATCTAAGTAAAGTTAAGCAATATGTCTGAGCTAAGCATTATTTATGTCCCCAAGGTTGACCACAGGACAGACGCCTTGCACTTACACCCTGCAGTCTTGTGACCTTTTTACCCTGAGTCATTCACTTTGAGGAAGTTAACAAAAAAGGCAGCTTGAATCATGTAGAAACCATTTTCCTGAGCCCTTGGGTAACATATTTTTGTTAGTTCATACATCAAGCTTTCCTTACTGGCAGAGTTACAAGCATTGCTTATGAAACTTAGTTACCAAACACACAGGGTACGTGGTGCTGAGAAGAACATTCTTCTTCTACAACTGAGAACACCCGGAGGGCTTCCGGGAGCATAGTCGGCACTTCCGCCACACAGGGGAGTGTCTAAGGAGTGTCGGGAATCACCTGGAGCCCATCCGGGTAATTATAAAAGGGGCCGCCTCCCTGCAGACGAGGACTGGAGTCAGGTGAGGAGTGGACAAAGTTTGGAGGCAGGAGAGAGAGGAGGGGGCCTGAAGAGCAGGCAGAGAGTGAGAGAGGCCTGGACTTTGGGGGAGTTTGGTGCTTGAGGCACTGGGTTGTGCACTTATGGACAGTGTAAAATATGTATAATAAACGTGTGGTGGACTGTACAATGGTGTCCGTCTGTCTGTGTCCGGGCAGCTTATCACAGAAGGCTTAAGGAAGAGATCAATATAGGGTAGGAGCAGTTTGATATTATACCATGGAGAAAAATAACTAATGCATTCTTTCAATTGAGACAACTCATAGAGAAGCAATGAAAACAACCAAAAGGTTTATATATGATGTTTATTGCTTTTAAGAAGGCTTATGAAAGAGTGTAATGTCAAGCGGTCTGGAGGTGCATGAGAGAGAAAGGAGTACCAGAGAAGTATGTAAGTTGTCTTTTTCAGACCCAGACTTTCAACAAAATGGAGCTCACAAATTGACCTGCTCAATACAAGTATGTTATAGAAGAAGCCAGCTGAGTCATTATACAATACTGAGTTTTTTTGTTTGTGTGGTGCCATTGTAGACTTATTTTTGTTTACCACAAATTAAATGGGGTGTCCCAACTGGTTCACCAACTATCTCTTAGGATCCCTCTGAGTTATTCGGTCCATGACACATAATGTACAGATATGGACAAATTTGTTGATACTCTTACAGCACATGGATCCTATCAAGGATGACCGTACAAAGGACCATACTGCAATCCAGGCAATCAGCCTTCCCTTTTCATATAGGGATGGCAAGTCCCACTTTTGAGTCAGTTGGGATGATGCCAGTTTTCCAAATAGAAGTAAAGATTGCTTGTAATACCAGCCTGGAGAAGTTCAGCCCGGATACCACAGATCCCTGCAGCATTCTCTACCCTTAGCTGATGTACCACCTGTGCAATCTCAGTGAGATTGGGTGGTTCACAGCTAATTGGAGGATCAGGCTCACGCACCATGGACCCAGAGATGTCCAATGTCCCAGCCAGAGGATCAACTTTAAACAGCTGCTCAAAGTAGCCGACGCAATAGGTCACAACTGCAGCATCATCTGCGACTCTCCAAGGAACAGACTTGTATGTGCTGTAAGACACTAGAGGTCGCTGTTGCCTCTTTCAACCCAACAGACAGACAAACTGAACACAGGGTAAAAACAACAAGAAGGTTTATAATTGTTTTCTTCTGGTTTTCAGTGCCCAAAAACACCTCCGTCACCATTCACAGTCACTACAATAGTAATAAGCACAATTAACCAACACAAATCTCTCCTCCACTCCTCCCAGCAAGCTCCATCCTCTTCCTCCCAACTCCAGCTCGCTTGCTAGGTCTCCAACAATCCTATATATAGTTCTTGACCCGGAAGTGCTTTGGTCCTTCCGTCCAAGCGACATTCCCGCACTTCCGGGTCAGATGGAAGTTGAATTTTTCTTCAGCCTGGAAATACTTCAGGACTTCTGTCCCCGTGACTGGGGAGTACTTCCGGGCTATACAGAAAGTAAAAATCCCCCAGCCTCCCTGCAGCGTCTCCTGGAGGCACCCATGGTACCCAGCAGGACTGTGAAGCCAAACTCCAGATCCCATAGTGCCCGGGCGCCGCTAAGCTACAGGGAAAAAGCCCATCTAGCGTCCTTGGGGAGGCATTGTCCTAAATTATCTGCCTTCCCCCATCCTTTCGACCTTTGGGCATCCTGGCCAGGTTGAACTGCTGGCTATCCATCACAGTGCGTAATGTTTTGACTGATGCATTCTGTAAGCAGGATGTGGGTCGCTAGATCATGGATTGTGTGCCACTTACACATTCTTCTAACAAAAGTCTCCTTAACTGCCCTCAGAACCCTCACAGCTGTCCATTTTAGTTCCCAAAACAGTCTGGAGTTGCCATCAAGCTGGGTGCTGCAACTCCTCTCAATAATATCCAGGGTGCCCTGCGAGATGAAACACCTCCTTTTGGGAACATTGGCTACATCAACACAACCTCTAACAACCTTTAGGGTCATCTCACAGGTGGTCTTCCACATCATATTACTGTAGAATCGGCAGTCACACCCAAGTCTGCAAGTTCCACACACAAACTGCATGCAAACTCATTAGAACCAGCCTCATCTTGGAGTCTGTACAGGTCCAGCCTTATTTTACTAGTAGGTGGTAGCTTACCGGACCTAAGCTGGATCTTCAGAGTGCAGCAACAATTTTGTGACCAGAATTCACAAACTGGGCATTTACTTCTCTAGACCCTACGGTTCTGTAGGAGCATCCAGGCTCTGTCATTTGGATGTGATCAATCTCCTTGACCATAGCACTAGTATTGGAGTACCAATTCCAACAATGCAGCCCAGGGCACTAGAACTAGAACCCAGTGATCCACAGCCTCTAACCTTTTGAAAAATCAAGGAACATTGAGCCACTCTCACCAAGGTCAGCATACCCATGGGGACTGACACAATCCTCATAGCCAGCCTTGTCAGTGCTTGTGGTTGCAATGAAATCATCCATGATCAGAAGAGTGTCACCCCATGGACACCCAACAACCACAGAGCAAAGTTGTGAATAAAATGTCTTCCTCATCAAGACATCACTTACAAAGCATGCACTGAGACAACAGATAAAGTACCAGAAGAGTGCCATAGACTGAGTCTCATAACACACTCATTGAAAGAAGTGACATCGGACACCATCGGGAGGAGCAGACCCACAGTAGACCCCGAGTATGACAGCCATCAGAGTGATCAGACCAATTAAAGGTATACCCACCGGTTTGGAGCTACAAGACAGTAGCTAGAGTGCAAATCTTGCAGCAAACCCCAAGTTTTTTCCCTGTAAGTTGGAGGACCGCTTATAGGGCCAGATACAGTTTAACATCATACCCAGGACTTAATAGAATCTGTGATCACTTGCTTACCTACCAGCGACTGGAGCAGCCTGGTTTTACACCTAAGAAGTCTGCCATTGACCATACCATTGGACTGAGGGTTCTCATGGAGCGCAAACACAAATATTGGCAGAGTTTCTTTGCCGTCTTTGTCTGTTTTTGAAAAGCGTTAGACTGGAGGTCCAGTTGCCTTGTGGGACATCCTGAGACTTCGTGGATGTCATGGCCAGCCTATACACTGGTACTGTGAGAGCTGTGAGGACTGAAAAAAATTAAAGACATTGACAGATATACCCCACCCACTGTCTAAGGTGATTTATAAGAACACAGTGGTCTATGGTGTCAGAAACTGCATTCAGGTCTAAGAGTACACGAACAGATGTGTGGCTTGTATCTGCATCCACTTTAACCTGTGCTGTTTCGCTACTATGACTTGTTCTAAAATCTGACTGAAATGTATCAAGAATAGAATATTTGTTTAAGTAATAAATTAACTGCTGAAAAACTGCTTTTTGTAGATTTTTTCTTAAAAACAACAGACTAGAATTGTGTCTAAAGTTGGCAAAAACAAAGGAGTCTGGATTTTTTTTCTTGAAAGGTTTTCAACTAATACAGTCCTTAGAGAATCTGATAAGACCCCAGCATTTAATCACAAGTTAACTATGTTAATTTCACTATCACCTTTGGTTTCGTCCGTTTATAGGAGATGGACGTCTGAAGCAGAGCTCCGCTAGCAGCGGCTTTATTTTCCTACGTATTTCATATTATTTAGAGGTATCCTGTATTTTACCCGACCAAGGAACTTCCACTACAAAATACAAGCATGAGTAACAAGAAGAAAAGTCAGAAAGAACCGGAAAAGAAAGTGGGATCTAGCCTCATGTGGGGAGGCAAAATGGGGGGGTGAGGGGATAAAGGGGGGAGAGAAGGAGAGCAGGTTATATCTAATCTATTCTTGTAATTCTTATAATTCTAAATATCAATGCAACAATAGGCTAAAATGCAATAACTCATGGGGAATCTTGAAACTAAGATTAAAACTGCCATATTACCAATTAAAACTATGACATTAAAAACTCAGAATCAGTGTCTCCATGATGGGACAGTTAACTTTGTGAGCTGGAATGTTAAAGGCCCGAATCACGAATTAAAGAGAAAGAAAGTATGCTCTCACCTAACAGGCTTAAACGCTAAAATAGTATTTCTACAGGAGACCCACTTACTAACCAAGGATCAGTTCAGATTACAAAAAGACTGGACTGGCCAAATGTTCCATTCTAGCTTTATAAAGAAAACTAGAGGGGTGGGAATTCTCATACATAGAACAGTTCCATTTGTAGCATCAGATGTAGTGTCGGACCCTGAAGGGAGATATGTGATGGTCATGGGCAACTTATATAACAGTAAAATGATTTTGATAAATGTTTATGCACCCAATGTTGATAAGGAATTCATGCAAAATCTATTTGCATCCATTCCCAATGTGAACACTCATAAAATTATAATGGCTGGGGACTTTAATTGTGTTTTAAATCCACTCTTAGATAGGACTCCTGTGACAGGGGGGACGACATCTAATACTGCAAAGATAATTACACAGTTTTTAAATGATCACAACTTATCAGACCCCTGGAGGTTTCTTTACCCAAACTCAAGAACATATTCGTTCTACTCACCAGTGCATTATAGCTACTCAAGAATTAATTATTTTTTTATAGATAATAATTTCCTGCCTACAATTAAATCATGCAAATATGACACAATTGTTATCTCTGACCATGCCCCTCTAGTCTTGGAGCTAAAATCAATAAGCCCCTCATACTCACCTCACAGATGGCGTCTTAACCCTCTTTTATTGGCAGACGAGAACTGCACAGAATTTATATCCAAACAAATCAGCTTCTTCCTAGAGACAAACACGTCCACAGAGGTTTCTGCAGGAACACTCTGGGGAAACTCTAAAGGCCTTCTTAAGATGACAGATTATTTCATATCTTTCCCACAGAAATAAATTAGAAACCAAGAAAGTGTCAGAGCTAAGAAATGAAATTACTAGAATAGATGAACAACAAGCCAGGCGTCCAAATGAAGTTCTCCACAGGAAAAGGCAGGCCCTACATACAGAACTTAACATCTTAACAACTAAAGAAACTGAACAACTTATTTATAAGTCTAGACAGCATTACTATGAACACGGAGAAAAAGCTAATAAGCTTTTAGCTCAACAAATTTCTCCATCATTTAGCAGACGCTCTTATCCAGAGCGACTTACAACAGTGCTTAGTAGTCTACGACTGTTCTTCAGTCTTTAAGGCTAGGATTAAATCTGTCATTAAACAAGTTACCGCTGACCAAGTTGTATACAAAACCCTGCTAGAAGAAAATAGTAAGTTAGTACAAAAATTTTTTTTTTTTTTTTTTGAAAAAAAAGGGTAGAAAAAAAAGAGTATGGGGACTTTAGTCCAAGTGCTGTTGAAAGAAGTGTGTCTTCAGGCGACGTTTGAAGACAGTGAGGGTCTCCGCTGTTCGTACAGCAAGAGGAAGTTCGTTCCATCACTGAGGAGCCAACACTGCAAAGAGTCTTGATGCATGTCGTCCTCTTCTTTTAAGTAAGGGTGGTTCGAGACGTGCAGTGCTTGATGTTCTGAGACAGCGAGAAGTGACACGCTGCTTGACCAGTGCTGATATGTAAGGTGGTGCAGCTCCAGTTTGGCCTTAAAGGCAAGTGTTAGGGTTTTGACCTGATGCGGGCAGCCACAGGGAGCCAGTGCAGGTTCCGCAGCAGAGGTGTAGTGTGCGAGAATTTGGGAATATCAAAAACGAGTCTTGCAGCTGCATTCTGGATCAGTTGAAGTGGTCGTGTTGCCTTTAGTGAAAGTCCAGACAGCAGAGAGTTGCAGTAGTCCAGCTTGGACGAGAAGCTGAGTAGCCTCTGTAGTGAGAAAGGGGCGGATTCTCCTAATGTTGTAAAGGAGATATCTGCAGGACCTGGAGAGGTTGCTGATGTGTGGAGAGAAAGACAATTCTTCGTCTAGAGTGACACCAAGACTTCTTGCCGTTTTTGAGGGGACGATAACCGAGTTGTCAAGAGAGATTGCAAGGTCAAGATTCGGAGATGAGTTGCCTCTGATATACAAGAGTTCAGTCTTGCTGGGATTCAACTTGAGGTGGTGGGAAGTCATCCAAGAGGAGATATCAGCAAGGCAGTTTGAGATGCGGGTTGAGACCTGCTGGTCATCGGGTGGAAAGGAGAGAATGAGTTGACTGTCATCCGCATAGCAGTGGTAAGAGAATCCAAGTCCAGCTATTACCTTCCCAAGAGAACCTGTGTATAAGGAGAAGAGAAGGGGTCCTAGGACAGAGCCCTGAGGAACACCAGTGGTCAGTCTTCGTGGAGCTGACTGGGAGCCTTGCCAGGCAACCTGGAATGTCCGGTCAGCAAGGTAAGAAGCAAACCATTGCCAGACAATGCTTGAGATCCCAAGACTAGTGAGAGTTTCCAGAAGTATCTGATGGTTGACCGTGTCAAAGGCTGCAGATAGGTCCAGAAGTATGAGGACTGAGGACAGGTTGGTAGATCTGGCTGTGTGAAGGGTTTCAGAGACAGCAAGAAGTGCAGTCTCGGTAGAATGAGCTGCTTTGAATCCAGACTGGTGAGGGTCAAGAAGGGCGTTATTAGATAAAAACAAGTTAAGTTGGTTATACACTGCTCGTTCCAGTACTTTGGAAAGAAAAGAGAGCAGGGATACTGGTCTGTAGTGGTTAATATCTGAGCAGTCCAGAGTAGGTTTCTTAAGAATTGGTGTGACAACAGCAGACTTAAAGGCAGTGGGAACATGGCCAGTCATTAGGGAGCCATTAACTATGTGTGTGATGTGTGGGAGAAGATCCTGAGAGATGAGCTGAAATGTACCTGAGGGGATAGGGTCGAGTGAACATGTTGTGGGGTTGCTGGCCGTCAGGATCTGAGACACTTCCTCGTGAGAAAGTGGAGTGAAGTGATGAAGCTGGGTCGCACAGGTCGGTTGAGAGTGGGTGGGCAACATGTCAGTCTGAGGGAAGGAACTACAGATAGTAGCAACCTTATCCTCAAAAAATGTAGCAAAGTCCTCTGGTGAGAGAGCTGGGGAGACAGAAGGAGATGGTGATTTAAGCAGTGAAGAAAAAGTGGCAAAAAGTTTGCGAGGGTTAGATAAGGATTTATCAAACTTGGTTCTGTAGAAGGAAGATTTGGCAGAAGTTAGGTCAGTAGCAAACTTTGATAAGAGAGATTGAAAAGAAAGGAGGTCATTGTTATGATGCGTTTTCCTCCATCTTCTTTCTGCTGCTCTTAGTTGTCTGCGGTTGTTTCGTAGTGTCTCCGACAGCCATGGGGTCGGAGAAGTACGTTTTGGCCTGGAAGACAGAGGGCAGAGTTGATTAAAGGAGTTGTGGAGAGAGGAGAGAAGACTGTTGGTAGCAGACTCCACAGTTGCTGTGCATGGTTCAGCACAGTTAGGGGGAGATAAGGATGATAGGATAGCTGAGGAGAGAGAAGATAGAGAAAGAGAATTGAGATTTCTGCAGGTAGTCTTGGGGGTAGAAGGTGGTTGAGAAGAGCAAGTCAGAAGAGGAAATCTGAAGGACAGAAGATGGTGGTCAGAGACATGTAGAGGAGTAGACAATATATTGAACATAGGAAGTGATCTGAATGATACCAGGTCAAGAGTGTTGCCAGCTTTGTGGGTTGGAGGAGAGTCACCAAGAGATAGACCAAAGGACGACAGAAGCATCACAAGTCCACTGCTGTGTATTCAGTCTCTTGGAAGGTTGAAATCACCGAGGAGCAAGAGAGGAGACTCATCATCTGGGAAGGAGCTCAGAAGGAAATCAAGCTCATCGATGAAGTTTCCTGGAGGGCGATAAAGAACAACAATGTGGAGTTTTGTTGGATGTGTGATAGTAACAGAGTGGAATTCAAAGGAGGAAAAGTTGCGATGGTGAAGATTAGGTGAAAAACGCCACTGATGAGATAAAAGCAAACCTGTACCCCCACCTCTGCCTGAAGTGCGAGGAGAGTGAGAGAAGGAAAAGGCAGAGGTGAGAGCAGCTGGAGTAGTTGTATCCTCAGGTGTGATCCAGGTTTCTGTGAGGGCCAGGAAGTGGAATGACTGGAGGGATGCCAGTCCAGAGATGAAATCAGCCTTGTTGATGCAAGATCGGCAGTTCCATAAACCACCATGGACGACTGTAGGAAGCTGTGTAGATATAAAAGGCTGAGGGAGGTTGGTTAGATTTATGCCTCTTTGACGGGGAATGCATTTCTTCAGTCGGTGTGATACGTATACAGGTATTGGTGTGAAGCACATTATAAGGGATAAGATAAAATATAAAACAGATACTTACCCAAGTATGTTGCTTAGGCAATCCTGCGTTGTAGGTACAGACGTTGTCTGTAGCGGAGCGAGCTCCTGTTTAAATGGTGGGTGAGTGGAAAGCCACACCCACAGATTCACACTAGTTCTCTCTAGCTTCCCCCCACCAGGTGACAATGATCAGGCTGATTGCACTGAAACTAAACCTCTTAATTCCAACCAGCTAAAACTTAGACACAGCAATAGTCAGAAACAACACAGTAGCAGATTCTAATTTAACAACAGACAATATATTCTAGCTTACCAGAAGAAGAGACAGCTCAGTAGATATTAAGCACAACTTAAGTTAATTCAGAGAGTTCTCCTGTTTAAATGGTGGGTGAGTGGAAAGCCACACCCACAGATTCACACTAGTTCTCTCTAGCTTCCCTCCACCAGGTGACAATGATCAGGCTGATTGCACTGAAACTAAACCTCTTAATTCCAACCAGCTAAAACTTAGACACAGCAATAGTCAGAAACAACACAGTAGCAGATTCTAATTTAACAACAGACAATATATTCTAGCTTACCAGAAGAAGAGACAGCTCAGTAGATATTAAGCACAACTAAATTCATAAACAATAAGTTCACAATGCAATACCAGTAATCACCAACAAGAATGGAGAAGAAATCATCGCCCATAATAAAATAATGCACACATTTAGAGATTACTATAAGTCTTTATATTCCATTGAGCCCAAAGAAGACAACACACAATCTAATGCATTTCTGGATAATTCACAAATACCACAAATAGATGCTTTAAAGTGCTGAGGAACTGGATAAACCTCTAACGCTAACAGAATTACTAGACGCTATAAAGTCACTACAAAGCGGGAAATCATCAGGCCCTGATCGTTACCCCGTAGAGTTTTATAAGAAATTCTCCACTCAGCTAGCTCCACTCTTATTGGCAACATTTACAGAAGCTAGAGACAACCAAATACTACCTCAAACATTTCGACAAGCATTAATCACCGTCTTTCCTAAACAAAATAAGGACTTGTTACAATGTGCATCATATAGACCAATTTCACTCCTGAATAATGATGTTAAGATACTCTCAAAAATCCTAGCTATAAGGATGGAGAAAGTGCTGCCCTCGGTAATATCACAAGATCAAACTGGATTTATTAAAGGCCGACACCTATCTTCAAATTTCCGACACTTATTTAATGTTATATATTCACCAGCAAAATCAAACACCCCAGAGATATTACTATCATTAGACGCAGAAAAGGCATTTGACATAATCAAATGGAATTACCTTTTCACTGCATTGGAGAAATTTGGGTTTGGCCCGAATATTTGTGCTTGGATCAAACTACTGTATACCAATCCAGAAGCTTCAGTTTGTATTAATAACATTTGCTCAGACTACTTTAAACTAGAACGTGGTACCAGACAAGGATGTCCCTTGTCGCCACTGTTGTTTGCAATCGCTATTGAACCACTGGCGGTTCACTGCCGAAATTCTTATCAGATAAAGGGGATTGTCAAAGAAGGACTGGAACAGAAAATTTCTCTATATGCAGATGATATGGTCTTATATATATCAGACCCAGAAAACACGGTCCCCTCTGTTTTAACAGCACTAACAGAATTTCAAAAGATATCTGGTCTTAGAATTAATCTGAATAAAAGTATACTCTTTCCAGTGAATTCACAAGCATATAATATTAGATTAGACACCCTACCTTTTACCATAGCAGATCAGTTTAAATACCTAGGGGTAAATATCACAAGTAAACATAAAGCTCTTTATCAACAAAATTTTGGCGTCTGTATGGAAAAAATTAAGCAAGACTTGCATAGATGGTCAACCCTTCATCTCACTCTAGCCGGAAGAATTAACATTGTTAAGATGAATATCCTTCCTAAACTTCTCTTTTTATTTCAAAACATTTCAATATATATCAATAAATCGTTTTTTAAGACCCCAGCATTTAATCGCAAGTTAACTATGTTAATTTCACTATGAATTAGCACAATGGAGACTACTTTGAAAAAGCCTATTAGGTCTAGGTCAAGGATACAAGTAGATCATTTTAGTTGAGAAATTATTTGATGGAGTTCATGTAGGGCTATATCATGATTCTGTTTTTATGGCCTTTATTCAGCATTAGTTTTGATCTTTTCTGTTCTATGAAGTTTTTGTTTGTGAAGTATCCATTTATAACAATAATTGAGTGCAAAAATCAGTAATTTAAAATTAAAATATTTTCACATCTTTGGAGATGCATTATTGTTAGGTTGAGGGCAGCACCATTTTGCTGGCATTGCCAAAATGTTGCTAGGTTCGGATAGCCTGAAGTGTGTGTCATGTGATGTAACTCATGTGATGGTATAAGGGTCAACACAGTGTGCTTCCTGGATGTCTGCAAATGCAGATGAAATCAAACACATTCTCTTTATTGGTGTAAATATTTTGTTTTCAAAAAACTTTAGTGTAAAACTCTTTGCTTAGATTTTTTTAAACTAAGAATTCTGGTTATATTTTTATTTTTTTTATACACTGTGCACAGGGGAAATTCTGAAGGACTAGAAAATGGCAGACGTTATTCTGTTATATAATAAGGGTAATATAAGCAAGACCAGTAGATCTAAGCAACTATAGGCCAGTAAGCTTATAAGATGCATCACAGTTAAATTAAAAGAAGCTATTAAGGAAAAGATTAAACAACACATGGCAAGAACAGGAGTTTACTGAAAAGTCAGAACGGTTTCAGAAGAGGGAGGTCATTTTTCATCAACATGTTAGAATTCTATGAGGAAGCAACAAAAGCATATGATCAAAGTGGAGTATGATATTATTTATCTTGATTTTCAGAAAGCATTTGATAAGGTGCCACATGAGACATTAGGCATCAAGCTGACATAAGTGGGAGTTCAGGGTGTTGTGTGTAGATGGATGTAAAATTGGCTTAGACACAGGAAGCAAATGGCTATGGTGCAAGGAACCTTATCAGAATTGACTGATGAAAGGAGTCAGTGCCTAGGGCCGCTGCTATTTTTAATAAATATAAGTGATTTGGATAGGAATATAAGTAACAACCTGGTTGAGTTTGCAAATGATATCAAGCTAGCTGGATTGGCAAGTAATCTAGAATATGTTGAATCATTACAGAGGGACTTGGGTGCATACAGGCTTGGGCGGATTTCTGGCAGGTGAAATTTAATGTAAGTAAATAGAAAATATTATACATAAGAAGTAAAAATGTTAAATTTGAATACACAATGGGAGGTCTAACAATCAAAATGACACCTTATGAGAAGGATTTAGGAGTCACAGTGGACTCAACACTATCAACTGCCAGACAGTGTTCAGAAGCCATTAAAAAGGCTAACGGAATATTAGGTTATACAGCACAGTATTTAGAGTAGTAGTAGGTTATGCTGACGCTTTATAATGCACAAGACTTCACATGGAGTACTGTGATACAGTTTTGGTCTCCAGGTAACAAAAAGGACATAGAAGTGCTGGAAGAAGTCCAGAGAAAAGCAACTATTCCAGGGCTACAGAGAATGAATTATAAGTAAAGATTAAGAGATAAGCTTTTTCAGTTTAAGCAAAAGAAGATTAAGAGGAGCATTTTTGAAGTGTTTAAAATTATTAAGGAAATTAGTACAGTGGATCAAGACTTATTTTAAAATGAGTTCATCGACAATACAGGGAGACAACTGGAAACTACACACACACTTCACTTCCAACTTTCACACAAACATTAGGAGGTTTTTCTTTACACAGAGAACCATAAAAACATGGAATAACTTACCAAGTAGTGTGGTAGTAAGCAGGGGCCTCATGCATAATGGCGTACGTAGAATTCACACTATAAAATGGCGTATGGACAAAAGCGGAAATGTGCGTAAGCACAAAAAAATCCAGATGCGTATATCTGTGCGTTCGCCAACTTCCACGTTCTTCTGCTACATAAATCCCAGTCAGCGTGAAAAGTAATGCACATGCACGTGCCTGCTGCCACTCCCCAGCTCCTCCCAGAATTACGCCTCTTTGAATATGCAAATCAGTATAAATAGTCCTTAAGCTCAGCATTCTGTGAAAAGGCAATGGCAAAAGCACGGGGGAAAATAGAAGAATTTCAATGACTATCAAGTGGAGGCAAGGAAAAACGTACTATTTGTTGGTTTAAACAGTGAAATAAACAACAAAAGGAAGTTGAAAGCTCAAGTTCACAAAGTTGCACAGTGCCCAACATAAAAAAGAAGATGTCAGATGACAAAGTCACCGTGAAAAGGCGAGTCGTAACCCACCGTTTGAGTGTCATATAAAAGCTTATTACGGTACAGAGAAAAAAAAAGGGACACAGTGGGGAAAAAAAGCTGGAAATGTCAACGTTAATCTCAAAATTTCCTTTTTAATCATGTAGTTTTTGTAATTAAAGTAGATCATCATAAACTTCATCTTAAAATTGTTTAATTTACTAGTTTCTTAAATCCGTAACTGAAGCAGCACGTTAAATGCTTTGTTTTGTGCGTGTTCTTCTATGTGCGCACTGTGTGTGAATCACTACGTACTTCTTAAACGGGCTTTCTCTTCCTCTGACAGGACACAGAATCCATTACATTCGTGATATTACAGTTCTCTGAATAATTTAAATACTGAGATGTATACTTGATATCATTTCAGTATTAATATCATATCAATTAAAGCATGTATTAAACATTGGAACATGGTGGCGCAGTCGTAACTCATCCAGAGATTGTTCCTGCCTCATGCAAGATGCTTGCTGCGCTGTGCGCGACCTTCGATGAAATAATTTATTGCAGCAGTATTGTCTCTTTCAAACACACTAACACCCAATTCCTGTCCTTCCTTTTCTTTCTCCAAGTACCCAATCGCCACACAATCAGCTCAGTAATAGACATTAAGCCATCTGTAAGCTTAGAACTCCAGTTCTTCAAAACTTTAAAGGAACATTGAAATATCTTTGTAGTACATGTTTAATTATTCTATCCATCTATCCTTCCAGTGTCGCGAAAGCCCCACCAAGAATACAACGCGAGGCAGGAACAATCCCTGAACTAGCTAGCGCTGCAACACCGTGTCTTCACATGTTTAATTATTAAAAATACAGATTATTTAAATGAAGTTAACATTTTATCTGTGTAATGTAATAAACATATTTTGCTTCATTTTATCTTAAAAATGATATTATCATCATAGGCAAATACACGCTTTATAAAGTGGCGCAGGCTGTGCAATATTATAACTGTATTGCAAGTTTACAGTGAGGTAATTGTACTTATAAGTACAAACAGTTCTACAAGGAGCACTTCATGGACTGATTGATTGTGTTTATAGTTCTTGGGATGAAACTGTTTCTAAACTGCAAGATCAGTACAGGAAAGGCTCTGAAGTGTTTGCCATATGAGAGCAGTTCAAATAGGCAGCATGGCTGAGGTAGCATATGCTAGATGCTGTATAACGATAATTCTCTTTCCAATTAGCTGCTGTAGAGCTGTGATTCCACACTCAGATACAGTGATATAAATACTCCGAGGGGCGCAATAAGAGTAATATGGAAAAAGATGATCCGCTATGGAACCCCTAATGGGAGCAGCTGAAAGAAGAAGAAGAAGGTGCAGTGAAAGTAATAACGCTAAAGCAGCTATAGTATTTGGAATAGTTTGGCCATTCCGTGGACCATTATATTGTTACAGGTTAATTACAATCAGATGCCTTAAACTAATAAACAATATGCGGTTAATTTCAGTGTATTTGATAAAGCCGCGTCAGGGATGTGGATCTAAAAAAGAATGGGAAACCACAATGGAACAAAAGCACTGCTTTGACGCTGGGTGCCGCCAGTTTGCAAAACCGAGTGGAGAACTTGTGTACGCCAAGCATTTAGCTGGCGTGAAAATGTGCATGGCTTTACGCCAAGTTTAGGTTTTATACATCACGATGCGACCGTGGAAACGGGCTTACGGAACATTTTTGTGCATACGCACCATTTATACATGAGGCCCTAGGACTTTAGGAACTTTTAAAGCTAGACTTGATGTTATTTTAGAAGAATTAAGTGGATAGGACTGGCAAGCTTTGTTGAGCTGAATGGCCTGTTCTCATTTATATTGTAATATTCTAATTCTTTCATGACATAACATGTAATCATTCTGATTGTATGATTATATTTTACTAAATGCATTTTTTTGGTAAAGACACTGCAATTTAACGTGTTGTAACATTTTTACACTTGCAGTGCACTGAACAGATGTATATTTTCTGAAAGTACAAAGTCTGGCCTTCGCTTAGACATATTAAACACGCTTAAAAAACTTGAAAAGCTTACGGATGCCATGGCTGAAAAAGTGGGGAAAAAATCCTGGTTTATTTACTACTTCAAAAAAAATAAAAATGTAATGTAAAAGTGTACAGTGGTGTGAAAAACTATTTGCCCCCTTCCTGATTTCTTATTCTTTTGCATGTTTGTCACACAAAATGTTTCTGATCATCAAACACATTTAACCATTAGTCAAATATAACACAAGTAAACACAAAATGCAGTTTGTAAATGGTGGTTTTTATTATTTAGGGAGAAAAAAAAATCCAAACCTACATGGCCCTGTGTGAAAAAGTAATTGCCCCCTGAACCTAATAACTGGTTGGGCCACCCTTAGCAGCAATAACTGCAATCAAGCGTTTGCGATAACTTGCAATGAGTCTATTACAGCGCTCTGGAGGAATTTTGGCCCACTCATCTTTGCAAAATTGTTGTAATTCAGCTTTATTTGAGGGTTTTCTAGCATGAACCACCTTTTAAGGTCATGCCATAGCATCTCAATTGGATTCAGGTCAGGACTTTGACTAGGCCACTCCAAAGTCTTCATTTTGTTTTTCTTCAGCCATTCAGAGGTGGATTTGCTGGTGTGTTTTGGGTCATTGTCCTGTTGCAGCACCCAAGATCGCTTCAGCTTGAGTTGACGAACAGATGGCCGGACATTCTCCTTCGGGATTTTTTGGTAGACAGTAGAATTCATGGTTCCATCTATCACAGCAAGCCTTCCAGGTCCTGAAGTAGCAAAACAACCCCAGACCATCACACTACCACCACCATATTTTACTGTTGGTATGATGTTCTTTTTTCTGAAATGCTGTGTTCCTTTTACGGCAGATGTAACGGGACATTTGCCTTCCAAAAAGTTCAACTTTTGTCTCATCAGTCCACAAGGTATTTTCCCAAAAGTCTTGGCAATCATTGAGATGTTTCTTAGCAAAATTGAGACGAGCCCTAATGTTCTTTTTGCTTAACAGTGGTTTGCGTCTTGGAAATCTGCCATGCAGGCCGTTTTTGCCCAGTCTCTTTCTTATGGTGGAGTCGTGAACACTGACCTTAATTGAGGCAAGTGAGGCCTGCAGTTCTTTAGACGTTGTCCTGGGGTCTTTTGTGACCTCTCGGATGAGTCGTCTCTGCGCTCTTGGGGTAATTTTGGTCGGCCGGCCACTCCTGGGAAGGTTCACCACTGTTCCATGTTTTTGCCATTTGTGGATAATGGCTCTCACTGTGGTTCGCTGGAGTCCCAAAGCTTTAGAAATGGCTTTATAACCTTTACCAGACTGATAGATCTCAATTACTTCTGCTCTCATTTGTTCCTTAATTTCTTTGGATCTTGGCATGATGTCTAGCTTTTGAGGTGCTTTTGGTCTACTTCTCTGTGTCAGGCAGCTCCTATTTAAGTGATTTCTTGATTGAAACAGGTGTGGCAGTAATCAGGCCTGGGGGTGGCTACGGAAATTGAACTCAGGTGTGATACACCACAGTTAGGTTATTTTTTAACAAGGGGGCAATTACTTTTTCACACAGGGCCATGTAGGTTTGGATTTTTTTTCTCCCTAAATAATAAAAACCATCATTTAAAAACTGCATTTTGTGTTTACTTGTGTTATATTTGACTAATGGTTAAATGTGTTTGATGATCAGAAACATTTTGTGTGACAAACATGCAAAAGAATAAGAAATCAGGAAGGGGGCAAATAGTTTTTCACACCACTGTATATGTTGTTTGTAGACATTTGAAATTCTTTTAAAAGTGTTTCTAAAAATTGTAATTTTACTTTAATGATACTTGTAGCTGCGTTTTCCCAAGGTTACCAAAGCTCCAACTTGAAAAATGGGATTCAACAAAGGCCTGACGCGCAGAAATGATTCCACAGGCAAAATATCTTCGTTTTTAAGTGTTTAGTTAAGTTTCAAAATAAAACAGTTCACAGAAAAAAAAGGAAAATTAAAATAGCAAAAATGAAAAATTTATAATTAGAAAAGTTCAGTTTTAAGCTTAATCTTGTTACATCTTAAATCGTTACTAATCACTTATCATTTCGGAACCATTTCAAAACGTTTCTGAACCATTTCAAAGCGGTCAGAAAACTGTATGCTTATCCCATTTCTAAGTAGAAAATGGGTCTTTCAAGTCCCTGTTTACTGGGACCTGTTCTAAACATAACTAGATCTATTATCACACTGTTTATCAGTTATAGCAAGAAGATTCTATCTCTTACTAACTTATAGGGGGAAAAGACTATACCATTGTCTATGACTATGGAAGAAATTATATTCTATTCAAATTAAGCAAACTTTAATATAAGTTTAACTCAAAACTTTAACTTTCTAAGATTGGCTCTTACATTTCCGGCCCCTAATTGGCTATGCAGGAGCGGAGACAATTACTATACTTTTACTTCAATATGAGCCAATTAACTTTATATTAAGTATTGTTTTCAAATCACTAGCAATAACACTGCAAACAAACATTATAAAAATTTTATATTTCAAACATTGGCTGTTTCCTGAAGCAGGCACAGTTTCTTCACGGGTCTGTCCAGTGTGCTGGTTTTAGTCTGCATACAAACTCTTCTGACTGCACCTTTGGCATCTGGTATTGTCTTGATGACTCGACCCATTACCCAGGAATTGCGAGGTGTTTAGCTTCTTTTGGCATTGCAGCTTTGTTGAGTGTTTCACCAACTCTCAGTATTCCATCTTGTATGATCGGGTCAAGTTTATAGATTTGACTGTTCTTTTAAACACAAGTCTTTTTCTTTAAAGCTTTTAACTGTTCTGGAAATTCTTGTTGTTGACTTAGGCGGATAAGCTCAGTTTCGGCTTTAGCTAAGTCATCTAGAGAAATTGGATTTGTTTTTAAAGTCAGTTTATACCTTTTCATGTGCTTTGCAATGTGATTTTTGTTCTTCTGGATTACTTTTAATCTGACTGACTTCTAGTAGGAATGTTTTTCTTTCATTTCTTAAGTTCAGCATTAAGTCTTTAAACTTGAGGAACCAAGCAACTGCTTTCTTCAAAAGATGCCAATCTGAAAAGTAGGTGATTAGTTTGTTGATGGGCTCAGTTGCCTCCTTTATTCTTGTCATGTTAACTGCACAAGTTTTAACTTCTGGATCATCTTCAAAGAGTGAATCTTTTGGTTGATCTGGTCTTTTTAGCCACTCACGTTGGGGCTTCAGTAAGAAATTTGGACCTTGTGACCATGTGGTGCTTTCGAGAAAGTTTTCTATGCTTAGCCCTTTGGATGCTTGATCAGCCGGGTTAAGGGCAGATGTGACATATCTCCACTGTGAAGGTTGTGAATGATCTCTGATCATGGAGATTCTGTTGGCAACAAAAGTCTTGAATCAAGTGCTTTCATTTGAAATGTATTTTAGCACCGTGGTGCTGTCAGTCCAAAATGTACATTCTTATAAGGGCATTTGAAGCTCACCTTTAAGCATTTTCCCCTTTTAAATTGCCACAACGGCTGCTGTCAGCTCCAATCTTGGAATCGTGACCTGCTTCAATGGTGCAACTCTTGACTTGCCCATCAGGAATGAAGAATGCTTTTTGCCCTCTTCGTTGGTTAAGACAAGGTAAGTGACAGTGCCATATCCATCTTCACTAGCATCTGCAAAATGGTGCATTTGTGCTGTCTTTATGGTTCCAAACCCAATAGGTTTGAAGCATCTGTTCACTTTATAGTCTGTAAGTAACTGCAAATCGTCTATCCATTTTGTCCATTTCTGAATGTGTTTGACTTCTACTTCTTCATCCCACCCAAATTTCTCTTTGCATAAGTCTCTTAGAATAAGCTTTGCTGGCAGTAAGGCGGATGCTAGAAAACCAAGTGGATTATAAACTGAGCTAACAACAGACAGAATACCACGCCTTGTAGCGGGCTTGTTTTGTAACTTAATCTGAAATTTGAAACTGTCCGTTTCTGTGCACCACTGGATACCCAAGGCACAATCTGTGGGAAGGAGGCTGTGGCTAAAGTCTAAGTCCTTTTGTTCATGAGCTCTGTCTTCTTCAGGAATAGACGATAAAACTGCTCTGTTGTTACTCACCCACTTAGTCAAATGAAATCCTCCTTTAAGACATAGAGCTTGGAGGTCCTTTGCCAGCTTTATTGCTTGTTCTTCTGTTGTCACTGACCTTAAACAGTCATCCACATAGAAGTTATTGAGAACGGTGTTAACTGCTTCCTCAGGAAATGTATCTCTGGCATCTTCGGCTGTTCTACGCAAAGCATAAGAAGCACAACTGGGTGAAGAAGTAGCACCAAAAAGATGTACTGTCATTTTGAATTCTTCAAGGTCTTTACTTAGATTACCTTCAGGCCACCATACGAAACGTAAAAGATCAGTGTCTTTGTCTGGTACTTTAACTTGGTAGAACATTGACTTAATGTCTGCCATTAATGCTACTGGCTCCTTTCTGAATCTTGTAGATAAATAGATCGATAGATAGATAGATAGATAGATAGATAGATAGATAGATAGATAGATAGATAGATAGATAGATAGATAGATAGATAGATAGATACTTTATTAATCCCAATGGGAAATTCACATTCTCCAGCAGCAGCATACTGATACAATAAATAATATTAAACTAAAGAATGATAATAATGCAGGTGAAAAACAGACAATAACTTTGTATAATGTTAAATGTTAACGTTTACCCCCCCGGGTGGAATTGAAGAGTCACATAGTTTGGGGGAGGAACGATCTCCTCAGTCTGTCAGTGGAGCAGGACAGTGACAGCAGTCTGTCGCTGAAGCTGCTCCTCTGTCTGGAGATGATACTATTTAGTGGATGCAGTGGATTCTCCATAATTGACAGGAGCCTGTTGAGTGCCCTTCGCTCTGCCACAGATGTTAAACTGTCCAGCTCCATGCCAACAATAGAGCCTGCCTTCCTCACCAGTTTGTCCAGGCGTGAGGCGTCTTTCCTCTTAATGCTGCCTCCCCAGCACACCACCGCGTAGAAGAGGGTAACAATGCCGATTAGTGTATTAGTTAGATCAGGGCCTTTTAATAATTGATCATTAAGTGAAATCCCCTGGTAGGTGGCAGTGCAATCAAAGACCACTCGAATTTTATTTTTCTTTGGATGATACACACAGTGATGTTGAATGTACCACACTCTGCCTTCATTGCAATTCAGGCTTTCTTTGGGTACCTTGACAGCGTAACCCTTGTCTATAATGTCTTTCATGAAGGCTTTATAGTCTCCAAGGACAACTGAATTTTTGCTCAGTTTTCTTTTGAGTCCAATAGCATGCTGTTCAGCAATACAGCGATTGTTTGGCATTTTCAGTGTTTCATCCTTCAAAGGCAAATTTAAACAATAGTGGCCACCTACCAGTCTCGCAGATTCTGAGGCTATGCGCATGAACTTGATGTCCTCCTGTGGCATCTCTTCCTTTTCTTCACAGCTGCATTCTGAAAAATCTGTGTTATACTGTTGCAGCAACATATCCTCAATCTCTGTTATTGACACACGATTGATTGAATGTTTGGGCATCTTACCACTTTGTTTTGTGAGGTCATCTATCTCTTTGTATGGTCCACCAACCACCCATCCAAGTGCAGTCTTCATAGCATGGGGTCCACCTCCTTGGCTAGGTATGGTTTGTAACACCTTGAAGATTTCTGGGTAGTTGATTCCTATTAATAGATCAACTTCAGAGTCAATATGAGTTAGACGTACCTCTTTAAGATATGCCCACGTATCGATATCTTCTTGTAATGGAATATTTTCTCTGTTCACTGGAATGGAGACCTGTGTAAAGACCTTTGGCAAATCAACATATTCAACATCATTGAGACTACAGACTTGTAAATCTGATAAGACAGAACATTGGGTTAGCATTTTTGAATCATCGTCATAATTACTCATAGTTTGGAGGAATATTTGCGTTCTTCTCCCTTGAAGGCTTAATTGTCTCTGGAGCCTTTCAGTGCAAATTGTTACTGTGCTGCTGAGGTCTATAAATGTTGTTTCTATATACCTTTCACTTTTCCTTCACCTGAACGGGAACCACATACAGTGCGCCCCAGTAAAGGCACAAGTCCCAGTCTTGCTTTCCCTTTCAGTAGGTGTCACTCCAACCTCTTTTGATATGTAAGATATCTGGGTGCTGAGAAGAACACATCTGACATTTCATTCTTTCTTTACAGTTTTTACCAAGGTGTCCCTGTTTGAGACAGTGAAAATATAAACCTTTAGATTTTAAAAATTCAATTCTTTCTTTATGTGGCAGTTCTTTGATTTTACCACATTCAGCAAGGATATGCTGGCCATTGCAGAATACACAAAGCTTTTTAAATGCACATGTACCATTAAAAGTCTTTTTGACAGAGATTTCTTGAGTCCCCTTTTCGGCAGCATCAGAAATACTTGTAGTGAAAATACTTCCTGATCGCTGGCCACTCTTTAGCGGAAACCTACCCTTGTCGATCTTTTCTTTTTTCTCAATACAAGTGTAGTCTTGTGAAATGGGACTGTACACAGGGTGTAGCAGCATTTCAGCTTTGCGACGCAAAAAGTTAATTAGTTTGGGTATGTGTGCTTTCTTTTCCTTTTCTTGAAGCTCGTAAGCATACCTCACTCATTCATTTCTCAGAGAAAATGGAAGTTTCTTAAGCACAGCACACACATTATGACTGTTATTGAATTCTCCACCGTTCCCCGAGTTATTCATGATGTTCATGCAGATTGAGAGGAAGTTAGCGTAATCTCACAGAGCCTCCCCATTGTTTTGCTTTATCTGAGGCCATTTCAATGCATTATTGAGATATGCGTCTGCTATGAATAACTCATTACCATAAAATCTTTCAAGCAACATTCTGGCTTCTATGTAGCCTGCTTCTGGTAACATTCGTGAACAGCCTTTAACACTAGAATTACCAGAGCCTACGAAAAAACTCGTAAATCCGTCCCACCTTAAATCGCGTCTTAAATCCGTTTGCACCTCTCCGCTAGAGTCCTTTGTCATCTAAATGTGCTGATAAACAAAAGCTATTAGCAGCCAGCTATTCCATCCCCCCACCGACTTAGAACGAATTTCTCCTAGCTCATGCCTTGCCTTGATTTGATTATCTGGGATTGAAGTGGAGTTTTAGAGTGGAAATAATATAGTGTTATTTGGAATACACACATTTCATGTGTGTTCCGTTCCGTTCAGTAGTCTGTGCAAACACATTTTTAAAACAGAAACGTTTTTCATATTCTAATAGTAAATGACAAAATGTAGGCATAAACTATATAACGTATGAAGCCTGACACAGCTGTTTTCACATAAATAAAAGTGCATTTTTATTCAAGAGTATAACCGAAGAATAAAGAAAGCAAGTTACAGTTGGTGGTTGATACGACAGCTTGCGTGGTGCAATGCTAAGAACTGCTGATTTCAAGTGACGGTGAGATACGAAGAAGGCAGCTTCGCCAGCGTTTGTGTCAGAACCCTTTTGGGGGGGGGGGGGTAGTATGCATCGTGGTACACTGCAGACCTATAGCACGTCTTTATGTCAGATGGGGTTGTATGGATTGATTCTGAATGCGACTGCGAGAATGAAAAGTGAATTAAAAAAAAAAAAAAGCTAACCTTTACCAGTATCATAAGTTACACCGGCTGTTACAGACTGAAATCAAATTTATGTTGTTATTCTAAAATTGTAAGAATAAGAGCAGTTCACTTCTGGAAGTGGAGCCATGCAGGATCGAACTCGCCACCCTCTGATTCCCAGTCAGGAACTGATACCATTACGCCACCGCGGCAGTTGTAGTAAGAGTATCAATGTGGCATGCTAACGCGGCTTTTTTTTTTGTGCAGTTATATTTTTGAATAAAAGCGCATGTGTTCTCTTATTTGTACCTTTTGTGAAAGTGTTTCTTTGATATATGGACTTCAGGCTTCATACGTTATATAGTTTATGCCTACATTTTGTCATTTACTATTAGAATATGAAAAAACGTTTCTGTTTTAAAAATGTGTTTGCACAGACTACTGAACGGAACAGAACACACATGAAATGTGTGTATTCCAAATAACACTATATTATTTCCACTCTAAAACTCCACTTCAATCCCAGATAATCAAATCAAGGCAAGGCATGAGCTAGGAGAAATTCGTTCTAAGTCGGTGGGGGGATGGAATAGCCTGGCTGCTAGTAGCTTTTGTTTATCAGCACATTTAGATGACAAAGGACTCTAGCGGAGAGGTGCAAACGGATTTAAGACGCGATTTAAGGTGGGACGGATTTACGAGTTTTTTTCGTAGGCTCTGGTAATTCTAGTGTTAATCATTTCTTGGGAAGAACCTCTGGTGTACTGGATCAGGTAATCTAATTTATCTTGAGGGTTTTCTAGCACATCCCCAACAGCGCGATCAAAAGCCCTAATAAAGTCTGCATAAGCCAACGGGTCACCTGAAAATAAAGGGACCTGTCTGTGTGGTACTTCACCACGCGGCGCTGGAGGTGATGGAATAGTAGCTATGTTTTGTTGGGTTAACGATTTAGTCATTTCGGAATTACTTTCTGACATTCAGCTTGATTCTTCTGATATTCGGCTTGATTTCACACTAATAGATCTAGAATATCATTTCTGGAGCGTTGAGTGTCGGTTTTTGCGCTAGTTGTGGGTTGTTCCTGCCTCTCTACTTAAGCTTTAAGTTCATGTAGCATTTGTAGGATACTATCGAGTTCTGTGCATTCAAGTGTGACTGTCGAAGAAGGTGATGATTGTTATATATCAGTGTGAATTTCAGTTCAGCTATTGATGTCTGATTGTGGGTTGACATCTAGCGATATGATTGGTAATGCCTAGCACATTTTGTTAGTTGTTGTTCAATAAAGACGAGAAAGAAAAAGACACGCGCTGTCTTCTTGTCCATTCTTATCAAAGGAAAAGAAAGGCTACGATAGTGTACTGCATTACAAATACATGACAGTGGTGACAAGATCAAGAACTTAATTTTGAGCACTGTGACACTGAATAACTGCAGTGAGAACTGCACCGAGTAAGCAGAAAAGCAAGGACCCAACGCGATAGTGCAACGTGAGTACGATAAGTTGCAAACATGTCGTACATCATGAATATAGATGTTTTTGATAGTTCCACGGAAGACTGGAACATGTATGTTGAAAGGCTGCAACATTATTTCGCTGCAAATGATATTCCAGCTGAAAAACACATTCCTGTGCTACTGAGTGCCATGGGAGGGAAAGCTTATGGCCTCCATAGTTTAACTGCTCAAGACAAACCCACTGAGAAAAGTTTTAACGACTTAGTCTGTATAATGCGGGATCATTTGTCACCAAAGCCATTACTGATTGCAGAACGTTTCAGATTCCATAAGCGTAATCAGAACAAGGGAGAGACAATTGCAGCTTATGTGGCAGAACTGAAAAAGTTATCAGAATATTATCAGTTTGATGATGGGCTAAACGATGCATTGCGTGATCGTTTGGTTTGTGGAATTCTTCAAGAGGGAATCCAGAAGAGGCTGTTAACTGAGGCAGATTTGACTTTTAAACAGGCAGTAGAAATTGCTATTTCAATGGAAACTGCAGCTAAAGATGTACTTGAACTACAAAGAGGAGTGAATACGTGCAGCGTGAATAAAATGGCGGCAGCCAAGATAAAAAAAATACATAAAAGGCCCTGCCATGGCTGTGGACCGCGAGTACCATCTTCCCTCACAGTGCCTATTTAAAAATGAAGAGTGCAGACAGTGCCACAAAACGGGCCATATTCAAAGAGTTTGTCGTAGTGGAAAGGCAAAGTGTAATGTGGAACACAAAATGCATCACAGCGAAAAGAAAAATGTGCATAATGTTGCAGAAGTCTCTGACATTGGCTAATGCATCTTCACTATCAGTCTGGAATTATTTAGCTTTAGTGGAAAAGACAAGCAGGCAGTCTGGCTCACCCCCAAGATAGATGGCCAGGTGATAAAAATGGAATTGGACACAGGCTCAGCTGTTTCAGTTATGTCAATGAAAGATTACAAGGTGTTTTTCAAGGAAGGAAGAGCTGAACCCCTCTTCTGTTCTTCTCAGAATATACACAGGTGAAAAGGTTATGCCTATTGGAGTGCTGCATGTGGCAGTAGAGTTTAATGGAAGGAAAGAGGTACTTGATATTACACATATTACAAAAATGGAGGTACGCCATTATGGGGCCATGAGTGGTTAAGAAAGCTGGGAGTTGATTAGAAAGAGATTAAAAGCCTTTGTGCTTTGCCTGTTGTGCAACAGACTACAAAAAAGAACCTAGAGCTGATACGAAGAAATGCCGCCCCTGTATTTAAGAGAGGCATTGGGACACTTCAGCACATTTGAGCTAAAATTGTACTTAAGAATGGTGCAACCCCATGGTTCCACAAGGCACGTCCAGTACCCTATGCTATCCGACCCCTGGTTGAAAAGGAATTGGATAGGTTGGAGGCAGATGGCATACTTTCTAAAGTAGACTGGAGTCCTTGGGCAACCCCAGTTGTCCCAATAGTAAAGAGAAATGGTACAGTCAGGCTCTGTGGGGACTTTAAGGTCTCCATTAATCCTGTGCTGCAGGCTGAACAGTATCCTCTGCCGAGAATTGAGGACATTTTTGCCAGTTTGTCGGGTGGGCAATGCTTTTCAAAGTTAGATTTAGCAGATGCATACCTCCAGATGGAAGTAGAGGAAGACTCTAAGGTGTTCCTGACCATTAATCAATAAATGGTCTTTATCGTTACAACAGGCTGGTGTTTGGGGTAGCCTCTGCCTCAGCTATTTAGAAAAGAGCAATGGATTAGATCCTTCAGTCAGTGCCAGGTGCCAGTGCTATCTAGACGACATTATTGTCACTGGAGCGACAGATGAAGAGCATTTAGAAAACCTCAAAATGGTCCTGAAAAGGTTAGAAGAGTATGGACTAAGAGCCAGGCGAGGCAAATTAGGGTTCCTGAAGCCCAGTGTCAGGTATTGTGGGCACACTATAGATGCCCAAGGTTTGCACAAATGTCAGGACAAGATTCAGGCTGTATTGACGGCACCGCAACCACAAGATGTTTCACAGCTAAGATCCTTCATGGGGTTTGTGAATTATTATAATAAGTTTCTTCCAAACCTGGCAACTGTGCTACATCCACTCAATGAGCTATTACAAGCTGGCAAACAGTGGAAATGGTCCAAAGAATGTGAACATTCATTTCAAGATGCAAAGAAACTGGTGACATCTGTTAATAAGGAGCCATATTCTATCAAGGCATGGGAAGGACCTATCATCTGCTCTCAGATTCACTTTTAAAGAGACTGGTATTATAACTATACATCCTTTTCTTTACTTGGACATTATATGTTTATGTCTTAATTATAGTTATAGATGTGAGTGTGGAAGTGTGGAAGTAATTAAAGTAGGATTTTTTTTTGTTTTGTTTTTTTTTACTACCGTAAAGTAGACTGTTTAACATCATACTCTTGGTTTATTGCTATTTCTACTATTACATTACTATTACATTTATACTATTACATTATACTATTACATTAGGAATTACCATGTTTATCCTAGGACTACTTTTTAAAATCATTCCCAGGGTTCATTCTTTTTTTTATCTTAATCTCCTAATATCTTAAAATTGCTGAAGATTATTTTAAGCTTAAAGACTGTTAATGATTATATTTTCGGCAGATAGTATTAAGAATTCAGCTGCAATAGATATCTCTTTGTTTTAATTCTCTAAGGCCGCTGTGGGGTGGGGTTTGTTTTGTTTGGACGTGCTCTGTCTCTTCGTATGTCAGAGGACCGGGACATCGCGAAGTGGGATCAAGCCTCATGTGGGGAAGCAAAATGGGGGTTTGGGGGGGGGGGGTAAAGGGGGTAGAGAAGGAGGGCAGGCTATATCTGATCTATTCTTCTAATCCCTATAACTATAAATATCAATGCAACAATTGGCTAAAATGCAATAACTCATGGGGAATTTTGAAATTAAGATTAAAACTGCCTCACTACCAGTTATGACTATAAAATGACATTAAAAACTCAGAATCAATGTCTCCATGATGGGACAGTTAACTTTGTGAGCTGGAATGTTAAAGGCCTGAATCACGAATTAAAGAGAAAGAAAGTATGCTCTCACCTAACAGGCTTAATCGCTAAAATAGTATTTTTACAGGAGACCCACTTACTAAGCAAGGATCAGTTCAGACTACAAAAAGACTGGACTGGCCAAATGTTCCATTCTAGCTTTATAAAGAAAACTAGAGGGGTGGGAATTCTAATACACAAAACAGTTCCATTTGTAGCATCAGATGTAGTATCGGACCCTGAAGGGAGATATGTGATGGTCATGGGCAACTTATATAACAGTAAAATGATTTTGATAAATGTCTATGCACCCAATGTCGATGATAAGGAATTCATGCAAAATCTATTTGCATCCATTCCCAATGTGAACACTCATAAAATTATAATGGCTGGGAACTTTAATTGTGTTTTAAATCCACTCTTAGATAGGACTCCTGTGACAGGGGGGATGACATCTAATACTGCAAAGACAATTACACAGTTTTTAAATGACCACAACTTATCAGACCCCTGGAGATTTCTTAACCCAAACTCAAGAACATATTCGTTCTACTCACCAGTGCATTATAGCTACTCAAGAATTGATTATTTTTTTTATAGATAATAATTTCCTGCCTACGATTAAATCATGCAAATACGACACAATTGTTATCTCCGACCATGCCCCTCTAGTCTTGGAGCTAAAATCATTAAGCCCCTCACACTCACCTTGCAGATGGCATCTTAACCCTCTTCTATTGGCAGACGAGAACTGAACAGAATTTATATCCAAACAAATCAGCTTCTTCCTAGAAACAAACACACCCACAGAGGTTTCTGCAGGAACACTCTGGGAAACTCTAAAGGGCCTTCTTAAGATGACAGATTATTTCATATCTTTCCACAGAAATAAATTAGAAACCAAGAAAGTGTCAGAGCTAAGAAGCGAAATTACTAGAATAGATGAAGAACAAGCAGGCGTCCAAGTGAAGCTCTCCACAGGAAAAGGCAGGCCCTGCATACAGAACTTAACATCTTAACAACTAAAGAAACTGAACAACTTATTTATAAGTCTAGACATCATTACTATGAACACGGAGAAAAAGCTAATAAGCTTTTAGCTCAACAAATTCACAAACAAGAAGTTCGCAATGCAATCCCAGTAATCACCAACACGAATGGAGAAGAAATTATTGACCATAAAAATATAATGCACGCATTTAGAGATTATTATAAATCTTTATATTCTACTGAGCTCAAAGAAGACAACACACAATCTAATGCATTTCTGGATACATTACAGACACCACAAATAGATGCTTTAAGTGCTGAGGAACTGGATAAACCTCTGACGCTAACAGAATTACTAGATGCTATAAAGTCACTTCAAAGCGGGAAATCAGCAGGCCCTGATGGTTACCCCGTAGAATTTTATAAGAAATTCTCCACTCAGCTAGCTCCCCTCTTATTGGCAACATTTACAGAAGCTAGAGACAACCAAATACTACCTCAAACATTTCGTCAAGCATTAATCACCGTCTTTCCTAAACAAAATAAGGACTTGTTACAATGTGCATCATACAGACCAATTTCACTCCTGAATAATGATGTTAAGATACTCTCAAAAATTCTTGCTAGAAGGATGGAGAAAGTGCTGCCCTCTGTAATATCACAAGATCAACCTGGATTAATTAAAGGCCGACACCTATCTTCCAATCTCTGACACTTGTTTAATGTTATATATTCACCAGCAAAATCAAACACCCCAGAGATATTACTATCATTAGACGCAGAAAAAGCATTTGATATGATTGAATGGAATTACCTTTTCACTGCATTGGAGAAATTTGAGTTTGGCCCGAATATTTGTGCATGGATCAAACTACTGTATACCAATCCAGAAGCTTCAGTTTGTATTAATAACATTTGCTCAGACTACTTTAAGCTAGAATGTGGTACCAGACAAGGATGTCCCTTGTCGCCACTGCTGTATGCAATCGCCATTGAACCACTGGCGGTTCACTTCCGAAATTCTTATCAGATAAAGGGGATTGTCAGAGAAGGACTGGAACAGAAAATTTCTCTATATGCAGATGATATGGTTATATATATATCAGACCCAGAAAACACCGTCCCTGCAGCACTAACAGAATTTCAAAAGGTATCTGGTCTTAGAATTAATCTGAATAAAAGTATACTCTTTCCAGTGAATTCACAAGCATATAATATTAGTTTGGACATCCTACCTTTTACCATAGCAGATCAGTTTAAATACCTAGGGGTAAATATCACAAGTAAACATAAAGCTCTTTATCAACAAAATTTTGCGGTCTGTATGGAAAAAATTAAGCAAGACTTGCATAGATGGTCAACCCTTCATCTCACTCTAGCCGGAAGAATTAACATTGTTAAGATGAATATCCTTCCTAAAGTTATTTTTTTTATTTCAAAACATTCCAATATATATCAATAAATCATTTTTTAAACAGTTAGATTCAACAATAACCTCATTCATTTGGAACTCAAAACACCCACGTATCCGAAGAGCGACCCTACAAAGACCTCAAGCAGAAGGTGGCATGGCTTTACCTAATCTTCAGTTTTATTACTGGGCAGCAAACATACAAGCCATAAAAACCTGGACACAAATATATGAACATACACAGGCTTGGTCCGCAATAGAAGTAAAATACTGTAGTATTTCTTTATACTCCCTGCTCTGCTCTCCAATAAATGCAAGTTATCGCAAATATACTAATATAAGTTTTATATACTAATAACCCAATTGTGCTTTACTCACTCAGAATATGGAACCAACTAAGAAAGCATTTTAAGATGGAAAATCTTATATCTATGGCACCTCTGCAAAAGAACCACCTCTTTCAACCCTCGCAAACATATCCAGTTTTTAATACCTGGAAAGGTTTGGGATTAAAATGGTCAGAGATCTTTATATAGACAACATATTTGCATCTTTTGAACAATTACATTCAAAATTCAACCTCCCAGCTACACATTTTCTTTCACTATCTTCAAACTAGAAATTTTGTTAAACAGAAATTGCCCGATTTTCCCCCACCTTGTACCCTTCACAATGCTGGAAAAAATACTGCTCAATTTCGAGGAATTAAACACCATTTCCACATTATATAAAATCCTATTAGAGTCCCTACCTTTCAAAGATCCAAGAGGACATTGGGGAAGAAGATCTCTTAATCAATATATCAGAAAAGGAGTGGAAGGTAGCAAATCAGAGAATTCACTCGAGCTCCATATGCGCAAAGCATAGAATTATTCAACTAAAAATTATATATTGAGCTCATCTGTCTCACTTAAAACTGTCCAAAATGTTTCTAGGGCAAGATCCAACCTGCGAATGCTGCAACCAAGCTCCTGCCTCACTGGGTCACATGTTCTGGGCCTTCACCAAACTAACATCATTTTGGACCAAAATTTTTAAGTGCCTTTCAGACAGCCTTGGTATCACAATTCCTCCTAACCCATTAACAGCTGTGTTCGGTGTTCTTCCAGATAGACTTGAAGTGGAGAAGGACAAGCAAACGGTGATTGCATTCACTACACTTTTGGTACGCAGACTTATTCTGTTAAATTGGAAGAATCCTAACTCTCCTCTGATAAGTCAGTGGGAAACCGATCTTTTATATTATTTGAAATTGGAAAAAATCAAATTCTCTGTTAGAGGATCTGTACAAAATTTTTTCAAAACCTGGCAGGATCTAAATCAATATTATTTTAGAATAAGATAAATAACTATTACCGCATTTAATTCCCTTCTCCGTTTCTTATTTACTTATATATTTATTTCTCCCTTTCTTTTGTTTATTGTTGCGTTATTAAAAAGCCCTAAGCATTTCTCCTTTGGCTAAGCTCTCCTTCTCAGGGGTGGGGTTTGATTTGTCTTCAATTTTGTTTGGTTATAAATTGATCCATTTGTATGGAATGATTACAATAAAAATTAATAAATAAATTAAAAAAAAGAAAGAAACTGGTGACATCTGACACAGTCCTAACCCACTTTAATTTGTCCCTTCCAATCAAGCTGGCTTGTGATGCTTCTCCATACGGCATTGGAACAGTGATGTCTCATGTTATGGAAGATGGCAGTGAGAGGCCTATAGCTTTTGCATCACGCTCATTGTCTGCAGCTGAGAAGAATTATGCCCAAATAGATAGGGAGGCATTGAGTCTAGTGTGGGGTGTCAAAAAGTTCAACCAGTATCTTTTTGGTAGGGAATTCACCCTTGTCACAGACCACCAACCGCTAACCTCAATTTTCAGCCCGCAGAAAGGAGTTCCTGCCACAGCTGCTGCCTGAATGCAGCGTTGGGCTTTGTTTTTAGGTGGACACAGGTACAAGATTGAGTACAAACGTACAGCTTGCCATGCAAATGCAGATGGGTTGTCACGACTGCCACTGGAGGCTGAAAAAGATGAGTTTGGAGATGAGGAAACAATAGATGTGATCTCCATCAGTCAGATTGAAAGTCTGCCCATCACGGCAGACATGGTAAAAAACGGAAACAAAACATGACAAGATCCTGTCTCAGGTGCATGCTGCCACACTGAATGGTTGGACAGCCCAGCACAAATCCCTGCTGACTGCATATTACTCGAGACGTGGTGAAATTGCCTTAAATGCTGGATGTGTGATGTGGGGGTTAAGAACCATTGTACCCACTATACTAAGACACAGAGTATTAGAAGAGCTTCACAAGGGCCATCTAGGTGTGGTGAAAATGAAGGCACTTTCCAGAAGTTTTGTGTGGTGGCCAGGCATTGATGAAGACATCGAGAAAATAGCGCAGCAATGTAGTGGATGCCAGATGGTTCAGAATGAGCCAGAACGTGCACCACTTCACCCATGGGAATGGCCTACATTACCTTGGCACCGGCTGCATATCGACTTTGCAGGACCATTCATGGGACAACCTTCCTGTGGTAGTCGACGCATGCTCTAAATGGCCAGAGGTTTTCACTATGAGCTCCACCACTTCTTCTCACACCAGTGAAGTACTGAGGGATTTATTTGCTAGAACTGGGGTTCCACAACAACTAGTGAGTGACAATGGACCCCAGTTCACAGCAACAGATTTCTAGGTATTCCTGTGCAGAAATGGCATATGGCACATCACATCTATCCCATGGCATCCAGCCACAAATGGCCTGGCAAAGAGGTTTTTGCAAAGTTTGAAACAAGCTCTTTGAGCAATGACAAATGAGAAGCTGACCCCTCAGCACAAATTGGCCAATTTCTTATTTGCATATCGGAATTCCATCCATACTACAACTAACCAGACTCCAGCTATGTTGTTTTTGGGGTGTCCTCTTTGCTCTAGATTAGACCTGCTGCAACCAAATCTCAAGCAGACTGTGCAAGACTGACAAATCAAACAAGGCCATAAAGCAACTGACAAGGTTACACGTAGCTTTGCCATTGGACAATCAGTTCTTGCCAGGAGCTACAGAGGAGACCAGAAATGGGTTCCTAGCACTAGTCAAAGAGCAAACTGGTCCCTTGTCCTATAAGGTAGAGGTTTACTCAAGGTGTCATATGGCGACATCATGTCGACCAGTTGAGACAAATCAGGGTTGGTTAGAGCTGAAGAGATACCCACACTGCCTGTTGACTCCCCTGCTGTTGCTTCTATCAACTGTCCAGAGCACTTACCATCTCCTCAAGCAGCACAAGTACAGAGCCCATGTTCATTATCTCCATCACCTTCTGCAGAGGCTAACACTGCTGTAACAAATCAAGAAAAATTACCCTGTGAAGAGAGACGTTACCCAATTCGCATACGGAAGCCTCCACACAGACTAATTGAAAATTAAATGTATATTTAGAAGTCAATGTTTTGATTTCTTCAGGAAAAAAAAAGTGGGGAATAATTTAATTACTTCAGATTTTTAGAAGGGAGGAATTGTTATATATCAGTATAAGTGCGCATTTCAGTTTCAGCTATTGATGTCTGATTGTGGGTTGACACCTAGTGATATGATTGGTAATGCCTAGCACATTTTGTTAGTTGTTGTTCAATAAAGACGAGAAAGAAAAAAGACACACGCTGTCTGCTTGTCCATTCTTATCAAAGGAAAAGAAAGGCTACGATAGTGTACTGCATTACAAATACATGACAATGATGATGCAGCACTTTTCTGGGCTAAAGAGTCACATTTAATATCCAACGAGCACTCTTTAACTGCGGAGAAACCTTTCGTACCTTTGATTTTGAGTGATCCCATTCTTGCAATTGCATCTCTTCGAATTGATTAACTAGCTGTTCATCAGATGTGTGTGTTTGTTTTCAGTCGGCTAGATTACTGTAACGCACTCCTCTCAGGTCTACCCAAAAAAGACCAATCGTTTGCAACTAGTGTAGAATGCAGCTGCTAGAATCCTTACCAGGAAAAGAAAATCCGAACACATTTCTCCAGTTTTGATGTCACTACACTGGTTACCTGTGTCATTCAGAATTGACTTTAAAATTCTGCTTATGGTTTATAAACCTTTAAATAATCTCGCCCCCGGCTTATATATCGGAATGTCTGACACCTTATATTCCAAATCGTAACCTCAGATCCTCAACTGAGTGTCTCCTTAGAATTCCAAGAGCAAAACTTAAAAGAAGTGGTGACGCGGCCTTCTGCTGTTATGCACCTAAAATCTGGATAGCCTGCCAGTAGGAATTCGCCAGGCTAATACAGTGGAGCACTTAAAAAACTACTGAAAACACATTACTTTAACATGGCCTTCTCATAACTTCACTGTAATTTAATCCTGATCCTCTGTATATCCAATTCATTATAATAACTATTCATTCAAAATCTGTACTAACCCCTACTCTCTCTTCTGTTTCCTTTTCCGGTGTCCTGTTGGTGGTGGCGTGCGCCACCACCATCTACCCAAAGCACCATGATGTTCCAACAATGATGGATGGATTAAAGCCAGAAGTCTGTATGACCATCGGCATCAAGTGACTCCGTGAAAAACCCGAACTACAAAGAGGACTATTCATTTATGTTTGGTAGAATGCCCAGAGGGGGACTGGGCGGTCTTGTGGCCTGGAACCCCTACAGATTTTATTTTTTTTCTCCAGCCTTCTGGAGTTTTTTTTGTTTTTTCTGTCCACCCTGGCCATCGGACCTTACTCCTTTCTATGTTAACTAATGTTGTCTTATTTTAATTTCTTATTTTGTCTTTTATTTTTCTTCTCTTCATTATGTAAAGCACTTTGAGCTACTTTTTGTATGAAAATGTGCTATATAAATAAATGTTGTTGTTGTTGTTGTTGTGTTAACAGGCTATTAGTATCTTTCAGCCATACTGCTGTAGCGTCAATGAATTTATTCCAGATCTTAGAACTTTCCATGAATGTCGTTTTCTGTTTCTTAATCGTGCTTTCTTTATTTAGCGTTGATAATAGCCTTCTATGCAACTCCTCTATCTCACTGTGTGTCTCACGAAAATTTTCAAGTCTTTCTACTACTTCTAAATGATTTTCTGAAGTGTCTTTAATGCTTTCGATTTCAGCCATAAGCTCAGAGAGCTGATCTTTCCTTCTACTTATATGATCTTTAAGATCTCCAATTACATTCTCTGGTTTTGAATCCATACTCAAATCACTACTAACTTCACTTGAGTTATGCTTAGACATTGCCATGACAACAGCTCGAATGACTGACAACTGGTTTCCTGACAGCAACAAACGTCACAGTCGAACACTGACAACAAATGACTTCCTTAAAACGAAGCTTCAAAGACTCAGGCAAAAGCAAAAGCGATCATCCACAATGTCTTTTATAATATCACAGTCTCTTAAAATCTTCTCAAGTTCAGGTACAGCGACCTTACTTTCATTTACGATAATGCAGAGGTAGAAGATAACAGCACAATACCTCGGAATGACTCAGTTCTTTTTTCTTTCATTGATGAGTTCTGGAGCAGAGGCGTCCTTAGTCCTCAGAAGGTAGATTCCAGTTTCAGTTCGAGGCCTTCTGACGAAAATGTAGCTGCGTTTTCCCAAGGTTACCAAAGCTCCGACTTGAAAAATGGGATTCAACAAAGGCCTGACGCGCAGAAATGATTCCACAGACAAAATATCTTCGTTTTTAAGTGTTCACACAAACAGTTAAAACAGTTCACACAAAAAAAGGAAAATTAAAATAGCAAAAATGAAAAATTTATAATAAGAAAAGTTCAGTTCTAAGCTTAATCTTGTTACATCTTAAATCGTTACTAATCACTTATCATTTCTGAACCATTTCAAAACGTTTCCGAACCATTTCAAAGCGGTCAGAAAACTGTATGCTTATCCCATTTCTAAGTAGAAAATGCGTCTTTCAAGTCCCTGTTTACTGGGACCTGTTCTAAACACAACTAGATCTATTATCACACTATTTCTCAGTTATAGCAAAAAGATTCTATCTCTTACTAACTTATAGGGGGGAAAGACTATACCATTGTCTATGACTATGGAAGAAATTATATTCTATTCAAATTAAGCAAACTTTAATATAAGTTTAACTCAAAACTTTAACTTTCTAAGATTGGCTCTTACAATATTTAAAAGTGTATTCCAATACTTATGACAATTAAATAAACATTTCAAAGTGCATTTTGTGGTCAAATGTGCTGCAGGTAAATTTTGCATCTGTAACTTATGTGCACAACATAATTCATTCTTAAGATGTAAAAATTCAGAAAAATAAATGTTCACTTTTTATTTTGATATGTGGAATATGACTATTGAATGTATGATGAACATATGGCTAGTTAAATCAGAGTAGGAGAAAACAACCAAAAATAAGGAAGAGTTTTTAATATCAGTTTCATAATGGGTTTTTGAAAGAGGTACTCTACAGTGCTGATTTTGTAAGTGACCAGGCATCAGCTGCTGGGTATGAAATATGTTAACTACATGTTTGTAGCATTCATGGTTTATTGAATATGTTTCTTTTTCCAGAAACAGGACAATAAGTAAGATGAAAACTACAAATCAAATTTTGTGCAATTTTTGAATTTCTATTGATAAAAAATAGTGTTGATTGTTGAAATTCACCATATTTTTTGCAGTGAATTGACTGTATTCACCAGTGGCCTTTTTACCAAATATTTTCCTGGAAATTCACCATTGCGGCCAGATAAGAGCATTTTTTTCAAGTCCCCTATGATACTTTGTGAGTCCATTGTGACATCACAGACCTTTTGCAGCCATGTGCAGAGCAACTGTAAGATCGTTGTCAATCTGCTTTACACATGTGTGATGTCACCACCCCACCAGTAGTCCTGCTGGATTTCCATCCTGCAAGTGTTTAAAACTGAAAATAAAATTGCAGTATTTTCATTAGTGGGGTATATTAGCTGACAATAATGAGTACTGCTACATGATGTATCACACTGTTCCCTTTGAGCTGGCAGCGCAGCACCCGTATGGCTAATTTTCAGCCAAGGACCCAGCTAAAATCTCAAAATAAGCTTTAAAGGAGCCCTCCCTCTTCCTGCGTTAGAATGAGACTCTGTTAAATAATACTAACAACAAAAAATGTATTACTATTTACAAGGCGTTTCTCTGTTCTTAATGGAAGAAAAAATAAGAAGCATCTGCACAGACACATGGAAAACAAAAAAAAGCATTTCAGCGGCACCTGTAGCCTTAACTTCAAACAATGGAATGAGCCAGTCCTACACTGCCGCTTCATGGCACAGCCAATGTGTGCCCCAAGACTGGAAGTCTTGGAGCTCAATGATCTACATATTCTTTTCTTATTTAGTTAGTGGCAATTTGTTGTGTTTTGTTTTTGCCATTTGTTCTGTCTGCATCTTTTGTTATTTTAGGTGCAATAGCACAGTGGATAAGCACTGCTGCCTCATAGCTCAAATCACATTTCTGGGGGGTATTTTTCATACGTGGATTACTCACTTAGCCAGATGTAATTGTTGACGATTTGGCATAATCCTGGATCTGTCGGTTTTTCAAAACTCTTGCTAGAAGTGTTGTCATAGCAACACATCCTAAGCCTCAAACCTGCTCGGAGCAGGTTTGTTCTATGTAAACAAGGAGTAGCTCACACACGTAATCAGTGACGTTGCGTGGAATTCATCCAGTCATGGGTTCGCCGTTCATGAATGAGCGACCAATTGATATTGGTGTGCAAATTATACGAAGAGAATTTCATATAGAGAGAGGTTTGCATGATCGGCAAGATCCTTTATTGCTCCCGTAAGAAATTCTTTTCGAAAGATACCGCTTTAGCCAGGGGGGAATATTGTACCTCAAAGATTTATTAGCACCTTATATTCGAAGTCAAACTCGGCGATATCGGGCTCTCACAACCACACAGACAGTATGCATTGCTTTGAGTTTTTTTGGAAGGGGCACTTTTTTAATATACTGTAGGTGATGCAGAACATTTATCTAAAAGTGCAGTTTGCCAGGCAATTCGTAAAGTCTGTTTGGCACTGAAATATTTCCTTCAGGTTTTTATAGTGTTTCCTGGACACCTGCGTGTACAGACAATAAAAGAGGCGTTTCATGCCATTGCAGGTAGGTAATACACAGGCAAAAACACCCACAGTTCCATAAAGAATCTCACAATCAGCCTAACATTCTCATTACCCAGGATTTCCAAATGTGATTGGGGCACATGGGACTGATCAGAGTGGAGTTTGATCAAACATTATTTGGAAAATGTACCTCTCCACTTGATGAATAATCAGACACAGTGTTTCTCATCAAGTATTTGACCTTCGTTAATATCTTGTAGGTCAGACACAAGTTCTAGGGGATATGACATTCCCTGCAACTGACCCAACAAAAAAAAGAGGGCTATATGGAACATACCTGTGACACACATTGAGGACAAATATATGCAATGACCATCCTTTACCTGAAATGAAGTGACCACTGCATCCTGCCACTGGTTCTGAGGAGGAGCTTCCCCCTGGAATGCTCTCAGAAATAGGACGATGGGCATTTTGCTGGAGAGCCAGCTCTTCTGCAGGGGTTAGGTCTGGACCGCGTGGACCTCCACCTGTTTTTTGCTTGTCTGCCTTCTTATTAGCTTTAAAATTAGTGTTCTTTACATTATATACGATTCTTTATGTCAACAATTCTTTAAATAGTTATAT
Organism: Erpetoichthys calabaricus; assembly: GCF_900747795.2. Taxonomy (NCBI): domain Eukaryota; kingdom Metazoa; phylum Chordata; class Cladistia; order Polypteriformes; family Polypteridae; genus Erpetoichthys; species Erpetoichthys calabaricus. Next base: position 101,370,821 of record NC_041404.2, read on the forward strand.
ACCAATATTTTACCAGTTTGAAGTATATTCTTGTACTTCACTTTAACCTGTTCCCGTGTTCTCTTTGTGCTCACGTTTGATCTGGAATTATGACATATTTAATAATAATTAATCTGACACATAGGAAATTAAATGCTGCTTTCAGTAAGTACAATGCACACTACTTAGCGTTTAATTTGTCGGACACTTTTTGCCAGCCGTCTTTTCTGGTTTGGGCTGCTTTTGCAGTGTTACCCCTTGTGCATATTAAATCTTGAAATTCTTAATGTCCTTCGAATAAAAGGGCTTGCTCCGCTTGCGTGAGAAAAAAAAAATGCACCCGTTCTTTTGTCATTTTATTACAGCCTATCAAAGGCTTGCTGATCATGTTTTCTAGACTCAATATATATGGGCTTTTCAATCAGTGCAGGTGCGCGCATTCATCTGGGATGATTAGATCCAGCTCGACTAATCTACTACACTGCTGTGTTTGAAAAACCGACTTATCTGGATGAGTTTCACCGGCATTAACTCATCCAAGATGAGGCACCTGATCTCGGATGATTTAAGCGACGTACGAAAAATACCCCCCTGGCCACAATAATTGATCCACCATAGTGGGCAGATGCTTCTACGGCCCTCAGGGACACTTAAAAGATTACTGCGCCATTATAATCCACTCAAAACTAGTTCAATTCCTCTTTCTCCATTGACTTCAATGCATTTTGTGGAGTTCAGCGAAATTCCTGAGCAATCATCACTAATAAAAAATAATATTACTTAACAGATTCATTCTTGCCTATTGAGCATGCACCAGGATCAAGAGTCAAGAAATGTGTTTCAGAACTCCATAGCGTTCCATCTTTTGAAAATGTCTAAAGGCCTGAATGACCTATGTGGTTGAAATTTAACGTCTTATTAAAGAAAGAAACATCCTTTAACAGGACAATTCAGTAATCAGGCAGGAGAAAAGCTGTTCATGGTATCTTTTAATTACTCCTCGGCAAAATGCCTTGGAATGAAGCATTCTTCAAAAGCAGTCCATTACAGCATTGTCAGAATGATCAGAATAGTCAGAGAAACAAAGGATAGAGGTTCATTTTATAAACTACTGAATTTACATACAGTGTCAATCGATGCATACATTTTACTCTGGTTGGTTTGTTGGTTTACACCCAAATAATTTATATAAAATAAAAGTATATTATATTATATTCTGGTTCTTCTTATACCTTTTGAGATAAGCCACCACCCTTGAAATTTCTGTGGATATAACAATTGTCCATTCTTGTTGCTTATAGTACATCTGCTGATTTCTTAGTCATCCTTCAGTACATTTTGTATATTACATCAGCCTTTCTTCTGGTACATTCTTTATTTACTTGACCATCTCAATATTTTTCCTAACCAAATCTTATATTTTCAGTGTACATTTTGTTGTTCACTTGATCTTTATCTTATTTCCGACATTTATTAACCCTTTATGCTGTTTCTTTAAGATGAATGCTATGGTACCTTAAAATTATTCTTCCACACCTATTACATTAATAACAAAAGAAAATATTTAAATTGATTTGAATTGTAACAGTGATGGTGCATGAGGTAGTAGACACTATATGCTTTAATTGAATGCATTCTTCATTAATAATTAAACAATTTGTCCACTCCTACAACTACTTGGGGATCCATATTAATGACATGTTGGACTGGTCTCAAACCCCAGAGAAACTATATAAGAAAGGGCAGAGCAGGCTCTTTTACCTTAGGAGACTGTTTTTTTAATGTGCGAAGTGACATTCTTCACATCTTCTACAATTCTCTGATGACCAGTGCAATTCTCTACGCTGTGGTGTGCTGGGCTGGTAACATTATTTCAAGAGTGGCCCACTGAATCAACACATTAATTAAAAGGGCCAGTTTAGTTATAATAACCATTCTGGACTCCCTGGGGTGAGTAGCAAAGGAGAGAATTAAAACAAAACTGAGATCCATTATGAAGAATACTACACAACCTCTTTCTGAAATACTAACACTGAGTACTTAAAGCCAACAAATTATACAGTAGAAGTGTGTCAGGAAAAACTATTGGGGTCCCTTTATACCAGTAGTTCTCAAAACTTGCCTTGGGGACTCATTGTGGCTGCAGGCTTTTGTTCCAAACAACTTCTGTTTTTAATTGAACCCCAAACCTAATTTAGTTAGATGTTTCTTTGTTTTGGGGTTAATGTAGAAATTATAAAACTAAGTTTGGAAAAAATTTAGTAAAATATACTAAGCAGTTGTATGGGGATAATGTATTTTTTTTTTATACTTTTAAACAAAACCTCAGTTTTCATTTTGCTTTTTCAGGTGTTCTGGTTATTTAATCAATTTACTAATTAGTGGATCTGACACTGAAGTGGAAAGCTTTAATAATTAAGTGTTGTTTGCCCGTGTGACTGCTCAGTTTTTTTTAGTTGTCATTATTAGGATACAATGAAGGGAGAAAACTACACAGAAAAATGGCAAAATAATAGGAAAACAAAAAAGGTATAAACATTTAAAGTTATAGCAAGAAAAAATATTTCTAAATGTAAATTATAAATTTAAAAAATCATACTGCTGTACTTTTCTGAAAGCATTGTTTGTGACTATGAATCTGGTTGGAACAAAAACCAACAGCCACAGCAGGCCCCTGTGACTAAGTCTGGGAACCACTGTTTTATACCAAATGCAATATGCCTCACTATGATTGCGACAGCCAAATTAAAAGTTTTCCTTTTTTTGGTTTTCTTGCTTTTCAGTCATTCTTGTATGTGTTTAGACCATAGTGTGTATTTATTTATTTACACAATAAGCTTCTATAAAAAGCCAAATATCCTCCTGAGGAGAAATAAAGTTCTATCTATCTATCTATCTATCTATCTATCTATCTATCTATCTATCTATCTATCTATCTATCTATCTATCTATCTATCTATCTATCTATCTATCTATCTATCTATCTATCTATCTATCTAAACATGAGCAATGTCAGTACTGATTTGTTGCCAAGAATGATGATTCCTGAAATGAAAATTCCCTATGCAGTATTTAGAGGAAAATCTAATCAATCTGAAATTGACTTTTCATGCCAGTTTTGCCAAGTTCATGTGCAAAATGTTTTTTTACGTTGCGAATGTAGTTCTTGTGGGGTACAAAATCTGTACATTTTGGTTTATATTTCCATTATATTTTGTTCAAGACAAGACAACAGATGAACTACATTCAGGACAAATCTTGTCAGTTATATTTCACTTTCACTTTTAAAACAGCTGTTCCAACAAAGAAAGGAAGACATGCTGGTGGCTCAAGCTATCAATTACTTTATAACCTGAGAAAGGATGGACATCTAATTATTTTACAGCCTGGGAAAAGAAGACCTGTAGGCACCTCAGAGAACTTCAAAAAAAGTTTTATTGTTTCAGAAAACAGACAGTGAATTCATTCATCATATTGACAGCCAGCCAATCAGAATATCTAACAATCACATCTTGCAAACACCCCCCTGCGCCCCTCGGTAGAATTTTAGAATAAATATGCCTCATCTGAGGAGCGATATAGTAAGGAAGGAGAGAGGAAAAAGATGGAATGAAGACGTCAGAAGAGAACAGAGTGAACAGCATCATGAACAGCTATGAGTGCTAGATCACAAGCCGCCTGAGACATTCATCCTTGTCATCTTTAACTTTTCATAAGCTTTTTCTAAAGACTATATATATTCAGACCTTACTATCAGTCCTATTTTCTTTTATTCTTTGTTCTACTGGTATTATTATTCCTGTAATAAATACCATGCTACTTTTTAACTTTCTATGCTTTGTCTTCATGTCTAGAGTGATTGAAGTAATAAGGTAGATTTCTTTGAGCACCTGGTGCAGCTGGAGGTTTGCTATTACCACTGTGCTGCAAGGTTTATTAAGGGCTAAGGGTGAGAGCTCCACCCAAAAGTAGGGAACAGTATGTAAAGTAAGGCATTCTTGTCTGATAAATGGCCAATAGTCAAGAGTACTGAGCCTGTGTATGTTTAAATGTATTCTTGTAGACCAAAAGTAATTTTTAGGTCTGAGATATCATTAAAACATTGTATGCTGTTTGTGCCAATAATGAGTAAGTCTCTTGAAGTGCTGAGAGAGTGACAGGCTATGTCATTCTTAAGGCACTTGTGTGGTTAAAAGTGCCAGAGGTTAACCAGCTGTGTGTTTGTCATTCATGGGGCACTGTTGTGATTAGGTTCTGTGTGTATGCGAATAGCTATGTATGTGTGTATTAATCTTAAAGTGCAACAGTAGACCAACCCGGTAACGAACTTGAGTTCACTTACCCTTGAAGAAAACAGGTAAAGGGTAAGTAGAGGGAAATACTACGATAATACAGTAGTCCATATTGATTGAATACTACAAAAGGTCTACATAACTGGTCAATATCACACACACACACATAAACCCATTCAGTTCAATGAATATAACCAGTACAGATGGTAATATGGATGGTGTGGATGCTGAAGTCGAAATCAATGGGAAACAAACACCAATTTAAAATAAAAAGTAATTTCTTTATTCTTGGTGAGTTAAAGAGACTGCAGCGCATCCCCCCCAACCCCCCCACCCCCCCCCCCCACCGAAGCCTCCGAAGAGACTGGTGCCCTCCACCCCCGCTCAGTGCCACTGGCTGGACAGAACAGAAAGTCTGTTAAAAGAAAGAAATCCTCTCTTAAATTACCTAGCTTATTCATTAGCCAAAGAGAAAAAAACATGGCAGTTCATTTTGAGGTCATACATAGATTGCTGTAAGTTACGGTTACATCCTGATTTATTACATGCAGGAGTGCACAGTTTTTTACCAAAATAAAGAGTTATCAGGGCACTCGCATTCCTAAAAATATGCCCTTATCAGCTCACACATACAAGACCAGTTTAAAGCAGTATCTTATAGTTCAGTACATTAGTAACAAAGAAATTACATTCTTATAGCTTTAATATCTTCATTAGATTTTGTCTGGTTAGATTAATAAATCCTTATTTATTAATCCATAAGGGACATGTTTCTTATAGTTTTAAGCAAGGATTCATAAACTATCACATTGATTTATAATATCATAGGGTGTTCTGTTAGTATCAAGAGGTCAGCATTTTCTCATAAAAGAATGCAAGTTAGTCCCTTAAACTGTGCACAAGCTTAATTCTTTTTCTATATAAATGAAGAACAAATCATATAGAAGTAAAAAATCATATAGCTCTCCGCAGCATGATTAATACAAAATACAGTCCTTCAGTTAAATACTTATAATCAGTACAGTTAATAATGTTTTTTTCTTCCTCAATGGCAAACTAGCAAAGACCAGTTGAAATGGATAAAGTCTGGGTATATCCCCAGAAACAAAGTAAAGGAACAGCCTCACTGATGTACTTTTTTTTTAAAAAGCCATGGTTGTTGAGTTGACCATTTTCTGCTTTGCTGCACTCCATTTAGGCCTCAATTATTTTGTGCTTCTTTAATTGGGATGCGAGCAAACACTTGGTAAATGCTTGTATTGTAGCTACTTGAAAATAAAAGCAATGAAAACAGAATAAACTTTAATTTTTCTCCTGCAAGGTTTAAATAGACAACTTTTCAAGTCAAAGAAAAGCTCTACTGAATATAAGAAACCATAAAACACATAATATATATGAATAAAATGTTTATGTAATACAGTAATTTAGCATAACCACAAATAAATTCAAAATGTATGAAACAAAGGACAAAATATGTGTTTCTTCTATTTATCTGACTGTGTAATATCATCCAGATATACTGTTTGAAATCAAGTATAATTTTTTTTACGTTAATACAGTATAAACTGAATACATTTATATGTGTTGTGAATAGAAAAGAGATACTAAGGGGAATGGGTTGCAAGGGGAAACACAATTTAATGTTCAAGGTGAAAGGTAAAGAAGAAATAATCGGTTCATCAATTTAAAACAAAAGCATAAAACCAGGGGTGCATATAACATTATGTATCTGATTTTTAAGAAAACCTTTGATAATTTGGGTGAGGGTTGAATTCTGCTGTGTTAAGTTTGGTCTTTTTTGTTCCTGTTTTCTTTGTTTACCTTTCTGATTTTTTCTACTTTGGCTATGAATTTTATTTGTTGTATAAGTTCAACTTGATTCTACACAATGTTGTTTTCAGAAAGGCTTTCAAATGTATTTAAAAAAAAAATCTTGTACACTGCGGTGGGTTGGGGCCCTGCCCGGGATTGGTTCCTGCCTTGCGCCCTGTGTTGGCTGGGATTGTCCCCAGCAGACCCCCGTAACCCTGTGTTTGGATTCACTGGGTTGGAAAATGCATGGATGGATGAATGGATCTTGTACATTTAAGTATTCACACCCTTAATTTAGTACTTTGTAGAGGCTCCTTTGGCAGCAATTAAAACTTTAAGAACAATACAATTTGTTTTTATGGTGTCACACAAGAAGTGCCGCAATGGGCTTTAACAGGCGATGCCTCTTGACAGCCTCCCAGCATTGACTATCTAAATAAAGTTGGCTTGACTTGACTATCTAAGAACTCAAAGGAAATCTCCCAAAAAAAAACCCTTGTAGGGAAAAAATGGAAGAAACCTTGGGAAAGGCAGTTCAAAAAGAGACCACTTTCCAGGTAGGTTGGGTGTGCAGTGGTTGTCAAAAAGAAGGGAATCAATACAATACAATACACAGAACAAATCCTCAATACAATATAAAAATACAAATTTTACAAGTACGGACCAGAATTTAACAGTAGATGATATCACATAATATAATTTGGATTTGTGCGTTGATCCTGCAGCACTGAATAAGCTCAGGCGCTCTAACATCACCCCTCCCCCCGATCTTACTTAGAGAGTCAGAGCTCATTCAGTGCAGCAGGAACAACGCACGTTGATCTTTTTTTTCTTTCAGTACATGTGCCTTCCCTGTTTATTTATATATCTCTGCCTGTCTGTCTCTCTATTACGCAGTGCTCGTCTGTCTGTGTGTTATGGATCTTAAAAATAACAGTTATAAGGACAGTTGTTCCTGTTAATTGCAGTCTCAATTGTTAAAAAATATTTTAAAAGGAGCATCCCACATGAAAATATAACGATCTCATTAACTGACAGTGCATACCAATTTATAAATTTTATGTCCGTTTGAGGTTAAAAAGAAAAAAAAAAGCAACATTTTACCCCCAGCGGGGAATCGAACTCAGGTCTATGAGGTGGCAGAGCTGTTGTGCTCTAAGAGGCAAATCCTAACGTGCCACGCCACAGAGGCTGTTGTATCATCCTTGAAGCTTTTGTGAAAGTGTTTATTTGATCTTTGGAACTCGGGCTTTACACATTCTATAGTTTATGCCTACTACATTTTGTAACATTTATTACTAAAATATGACAAAGTTTCTGTTTTAACAATGTGTTTACACAGATTACTTTAGAATAACGATCTATTATTTCCACTGTAAAAACTCCACTTCACTCCCAGGTAATCAATCAAGGCATGAGCTGGGAAAAGTTCGCTCACGTTCTAAGTCGGTGGGGGGATGGAATAGCCGGCTGCTGGCAGCTTGTCTTTTATCAGCACATTTAGAGGACAAAGGATGCTGGCGGAGAGGTGTGAACGGATTTAAGAAGCGATTTAAGGTGGGCTGGATATACGAGTTTTTTCGTAGGCTCTGGTAATTCTAGTGTTAAGGCATCATTGGTGCTCAGCTTTCTTCAGAACAGGCCGTATGCCTGTTCCAATATGGCTGCTGAGCTGTGGTCTCCATTGTGTTGTCCATTCAGTTCATCAGTTTGGTCTTCATCAGATGTTAGTAAGAGAGATATGCTTCTTCATCATCAGAGGTTAATAAGAGAGATAGTGTGAGGTTAAGCAAGTAAATTTATAGATGTTCTGTCCAACCCCTAGAGCCAATAGGGTGTCATAGTACTTAAAGGCCTCTGAAACAAGCCAATTCCAAACATCCATACCTCAGACCAATGGGGAAATAGAACATCTTAACACCTGCCCCCAAACCATATGTTAAGGTAACCTGGCTTCCTTGTGGGGGTTTAAAGACTGTAGCAGAGAAATACTCGCCAAACTGGTTTAAGGCATATCCCCCCCATCTCTGTCGTAAAATTGAAAGAGACCCATTCCTAAGGGGGGGTAAACATGAATGCTTCTCACTAATGTAACACTAAATTACATTGCTTTGCCTAAATTACAAATAAAGACATACAAAATATTTATCAAGTTATATGCAAAATCTTATATCACAACATGAGTCTTCAGCCGGGATTTAAAAGCTGAGACCGAAGAGGCATCTCTTATAGTAGCAGGCAGACCTTTCCACAGTTTAGGGGCCCTGTAACTAAACGCTTGACCTCCCACTGTTATTTTATTAATCCTTGGAATCATAAGCCACCTTATTGTGGTGGAGGGGTTTGTGTGTCCCAATGATCCTAGGAGCTCTGTTGTCTGGGGCTTTATGCCCCTGGTAGGGCCACCCAAGGCAAACTGGTCCTAGGTGAGGGATGAGGCTAAGAGCGGTTCAACAAAAACCTCCTATGAAGAAGAAAAAATTTGGACGGCGTTTTCCCTTGCCTGGACGTGGGTCACCGGGGCCCCCCCTCTGGAGCCAGGCCTGAAGGTGGGGCTCGATGGCGAGCGCCTGGTGGCCGGGCCTGCACCCATGAGGCTCGGCTGGGCACAGCCCAAAGAGGCAACGTGGGTTCCCCTTCCCATGGGCTCACCACCTATGAGAGGGGCCAAGGTGGTCAGGTGCAGTGTGAGTTGGGTGGTGGCCAAAGGTGGGGACCTTTGTGGTCCGATTCTTGGCTACAGAAGCTGGCTCTTGGGACGTGGAATGTCACCTCTCTGAAGGGGAAGGAGCCTCAGCTAGTGCGCGAGGTCAAGAGGTTCCAGCTAGATATAGTCAGGCTCACCTCGACGCACAGTTTGGACTCTGGAACCAATCTCCTTGAGAGGGGCTGGACTCTCTACCACTCTGGAGTTGCCCCTGGTGAAAGGCGCCTAGTGGGTGTGGGCATACTTATTGCCCCCTGACTTGGAGCCTGTTCATTGGGGTTTACCCCGGTGGACGAGAGGGTAGCCTCCCTCCGCCATTCGGGTTGGGGGACAGGTACTAACTGTTGTTTGTGCGTATGCGCCGAACAGCAGTTTGGAGTAACCACCCTTTTTGGAGTCCCTGGAGGAGGTGCTAGAGGGCGCCAACAGTCTACAAGAAGCACAAGAACAGGGCAGTGGGATCAATTGTAATACACGCCGGGGTGAACGACATGAGGCACTGACAGTTAGAGATTCTCAAGGCTGACTTGGCAGCATCTAATCAAAGCCACGAAGGAGAGGACCCCGTCAGCAAGGATTTTCATCTCGGGTCCACTACCTCTTGTTAGAAGATCAAACGAATACTACAGTCGTCTGCTGGGATTAAACAACTGGCTGAAAGGCTTCGGCGAGAATCAAAACATCAGGGGCCTCATGTATAACGCCGTGCGTAGAATTCACACTATAACATGGCGTAAGCACAAAAGCGGGATTGTGCGTACGCACAGAAAAAATCCAGATGCAGGAATCTGTGCGCACGCAAAATTTCACGTTCTTCCACTACATAAATCCTGATCACCGTGAAAAGTAACGCACGTGCACGCGCCTTCTGTCCCGCCCCAACTCCTCCCAGAATTACGCCTCTTTGAATATGCAAATCAATATAAATAGCCTTCTGTGAAAAGACAATGGGAAAAACACAGGGGAAAATATAAGAATTTCAGCGAATACCAAGTGGAGGCAAAGGAAAAACGTACTATTTGTTGGTTTAAACAGTGGTATAATCAACAAAAGAAAGTTGATCGAGTGACAGAGTGTCGGAGAAACTCAAAAGATCGAGTTCACAAAGTCGCACAGTACCCGAAATAAAAAAGAAATCACATATCAAAGTCGCCGTGAAAAGGCGACTCGCAGCAGACCGTCTGAGTGTCATATGAAAGCTTATTAGGGTACAGACAAAAAAATAGGCACACAGTGGGGAAAAAAGCACGAAATGTCAACTTTAATCTCGAAATTTCCACTTTAATCACATAGTTTATTTTGCCATTAAAGTAGAACATCATAAACTTCATCTTAAAATCGTTTATTTTACTAGTTTCTCAAGTAGCACGTTAAATGCTTTGTTCTGTATTTGATCTTCTATGTGCTCTATGTGTGTGAATCACTACGTGCTTCCGTTCTTTCTCCGACAGGACACAGAATCCATTACATTCGAGATATTACAGCTCTCTGAATAATTAAAATACTGAGATGTGTACGTGATATCATTTTCATGATGATAGCAATGAAAGCATGTTATTACACGGTGGCGCAGTGATTGTTCATATCTCACGCAAGAGGCTTGCTGCGCCATGTGCGACCTTCGATGAAATAATTTATTACAGAAGTACTGTCTCTTTCAAACGTACTTTTCTTTCTCCAAATACCCAATTGCCACACAATCAGCTCTGTAATAGACGTTAAGCCATCTGTAAGCTTAGAATGCCGATTCTTCAAAACTTTTAAGGAACATTGAAATATCTTCGTAGTACATGTTTAATTATTCTATCCGTCTATACTTCCAGTGTCGCGTCAGCACCAGCAATAATACAGCGCAAGGCAGGAGCTATCCGTGAACCAGCTATACGCTGCGGCACCGTGTCCTCACATGTTTAATTATTAACAATGCAGATTATTTAAATGAAGTTAAAGTTTTATCTGTATACTATAAGCAACATATTTTGCTGCATTTCATCTTAAAAATGATATTGTCATCATACGCGCTTTATAAAGTAGCGCAGGTTGTGCAATATTATAACTGTAGGGTAAGTTTACAGTGAGGTAATTGTACTTATAAGTCCAAACAGTTCTGCAAGGAGCACTTGATGGACTGATTGAGTGCGTTTATAGTTCTTGGGATGAAACTGTTTCTGAAACGCGAGGTCCATACAGGAAAGGCTTTGACGCTTTTTGCCGTGGTTGAGGTAGTGTGTACTTGAAACTGTATACCGATAATTCTCTTTCCGATCAGCTGCTGCTGTGATTCACACTCAGATACAGTGATATAAATACTCTGAGTGGTGCAGTGAGAGTAATATGGAAAAAGATGATCCGCAGTGGCAACCCTTAACGGGAGCAGCAAAAAGAAGAACAAGATGCAGTGAGCGTAACAACGCTAAAGCAGTTATGGTATTTGGAATACTATGGCTATTCCCTGGACCATTATATTGCTACAGGTTAATTACAATCAGATGCATTACACTAATAAACAATATGCAGTTAATTTCAGTGTATTTATAAAGCCGCGTCAGGAATGTGGAGCTAAGAAAGAAAGGGTGATCACACAGGAACAGTAGCACTGCTTTGACGCTGGGTGCCGCCAGTCTGCAAAACCGAGCGGAGAAATTGCGTACGCCAAGGTATGAGTTACCGTGGAAATGTGCGTGGCTTTACGCCAAGTTTAGGTTTTATACATCGCGATTTGAGCGTGGAAACATTCGTACGCAACATTTCTGTGCATACGCACCGTTTATACATGAGGCCCCAGGTTCATTGACAACTGGGACCTGTTCTGGGAGAGGCCACATTTCTTCAAGCGGGATGGTCTATATTCAAATGGATTTGGCGCCCGGGTCCTCTCCAAAAACATCGCTAAGGTAATTCGTCTCTCTTGACTGTCTATTTCTACTCCTAACCCCTTCTGTAATGCTAATGCTTTGCTAGGACATGATAATTCTTTAACAAAGTCTTCCACAAAAGTGCACTGCATTACTACTTTAATAACTAATCTCAATGCACGTAAAAAATCTTGGCAGTGCGGCATAAACACTAATAATTTAATTACAATTACACCTTTAGATGAACAATGTATTAAATCTATAAAAACAGATTATAGATTAAATAAAAAAATATGCACAGAGTGGCGCTAATAAAAATAACTTAATTTCTATTTCAAATACCCATAAGGCACATAGAATTCAGCTCTGCTCCTCCGAAACATTAAATATGGCACTATTAAATGTTAGAGCATTAACCAACAAGATGTTTTTCATTAACGGTCTTATTAGTGATAGATAAAGTGAAACGTGGCTTAGCTCAGATGGTGCGGCCGTTTTAATCGAATCTGCACCTCTGAATTACAGTTTTAATGGTGTGGATTGCCAGGTAAAGAAAGGCAGCGGTTTAGCAAACATTTACTCGTGCCGGTTAGAGTGTAAAGATGTCAGTTTTGGTAAATTCAAGTCCTTTGAGTATCTTGCCGTTGTTATTCATGGAGATTCTCACTTTCTAGTATTATCCATGTATGGACCTCCTAAATTTAATGCGTCTTTCTTTGAGGCATTCTCAGACTTAGTGTCAATTATAATTACGAATTATGACACACTCCTAATAGTCGGCGAATTTAACTTTCATATCGATAATCAGTGTGACCCAAAAGTAAAAGAATTCATGAACCTCCTGGACTCTTTTGATTTGAGACAGCTCGTTAGTCAGCCTACACATAAAGCAGGTCATACGTTAGACTTAGTAATTACCAAAGGACTAAAAGTTGATGTAAAGCAGATCGTTGATATTGGTCTATTAGACCATTTTCTTTTACTATTTAATATAGAAATATTGATTCAAATATGATTCATGAGAAGCATATTGTTAAAAAACGCTTCTTTGATTCATCAGCAGCTTTAAAATTTACAAACATTCTAAGCAACCAGTCTGTTTATAGCGCTAACTATAATAGCGAGGATAATGTAAATAGTAAGGTAGAAAAATGTAATACTAAAGTGAGAGCTGCTGTTGACATAGTTGCACCTGAAAAGACAGTTAAAAAATCTTCTAGCATTGTTATACCATGGAAGACCCAAAGAGTGTTTGATTTAAAAAGAACATGCTGTAGAGCTGAGCGTAAATGGAGAAAAACTAAACTAACTATCCACTATAAGATATTGAAGGTTAAAATAACAGAATACAATAACACAGTCCGTCTTGGGAGGCACTGCTATTTCTCTAAGATTATAAATAACAATGCTAGTAATCCCAGAATCTTATTCTCTACAATTGATCGTCTGCTATACCCAGGTAACTCAAAGGAATGCCTCCAAAATACTTCCAGTGAAACTTGTGAGGCTATTGCTGTATTTTTCAATCAAAAAATTAATGATATTAGAAATAATATAGTATATCTCCCCAACACTACTGATCCTCTTAAGCCCCAGTACTCCGTTATAAACAAATTAAATTCTTTCACCAGGATAGATTTACCTGATTTACATAAAATAATTTCTCAACTGAGACCCTCCACCTGTGTCCTTAACTCAATACCAACAAGTTTTTTCAAAGAAATTTCGGGTGTGCTAATTGATAGTATTCTTGACATAGTAAACTCATCATTAGATACGGGGGTCTTCCCAGACTGTCTTAAGACTGCTGTAGTTAAACCCCTACTCAAGAAAAATAATCTTGACCCCTCTGCTTTTGAAAACTTTAGACCCATTTCTAACCTGCCTTTCTTAAGTAAAATTTTAGAGAAGGCAGTCATTATGCAGCTAAATTACCACCTCAACAAACATGCTATTCTTGATAAGTTTCAGTTGGGTTTTAGAACAAATCACAGTACAAAAAACTGCACTCGTTAAAGTAGTAAATGACTTGTGGGTAAATGCTGACAGAGGACATTTATCTGTTCTCATCCTCTTAGATCTGAGTGCCACATTTGATACCATTGATCACAATATTCTTAGAAATCGCCTTAGTCCATGGGTGGGCCTCTCTGGCAGTGTCTTAAATTGGTTTGAATCCTACCTGGCAGGTAGAAAATTCTTTGTTAGTTGTGGTAATTACAACTCAAAGACACATGATATTCTATATGGTGTTCCACAAGGCTCTATCCTGGGTCCGCTGCTCTTTTCGATCTATATGCTTCCGTTAGGTTAGATTATCTCGGGGCATAACGTGAATTACCACAGCTATGCTGATGACACGCAGCTTTATTTATCAATAGAGCCTGACGACCCCGACTCTGTTGTTTCACTAACACAATGTCTTAGTTGTGTTTCTAAATGGATGAATACTAATTTTCTCAAGCTAAATAAAGAGAAAACAGAAATTTTAGTGATTGGCAATAATGGATATAATGAGGTTATTAGAAATAAACTTGATGCATTAGAATTAAAAGTCAAGACGGAGGTAAAGAATTTAGGGGTAACTGTTGACTGTAACATGAATTTTAAATCGCATATTAATCAGATCACTAGGACAGCATTTTTTCACTTAAGAAACATAGCAAAAGTTAGACCTCTTATATCATTGAAAGACACTGAGAAATTAGTTCACAGTTTTGTTTTCAGTTGACTAGATTACTGTAACACACTCCTCTCAGGACTACCCAAAAAAGACATAAATCATTTGCAACTAGTGCAGAATGCAGCTGCTAGAATCCTAACTAGGTAAAGAAAATCCAAGCACATTTCTCCAGTTTTGATGACACTACACTGGTTACCTGTGTCATTCAGAATTGACTTTAAAATTCTGCTTATGGTTTACAAACCCTTAAATAATCTCACTCCATCTTATATATCCGAATGTCTGACACCTTATATTCCAAATCATAACCTTAGATCCTCAAATGAGTGTCTGCTTAGAATTCCAAGAGCTAAACTTAAAAGAAGTGGTGAGGCAGCATTCTGCTGTTATGCACCTAAAATCTGGAATAGCCTGCCAATAGGAATTCGCCAGGCTAATACAGTGGAGCACTTTAAAAAACTGCTAAAAACACATTACTTTAACATGGCTTTCTCATAACTTCAGTTTAGTTTAATCCTAATGCTCTGTATATTCAATTAATTATCATAACTATTCATGGTGGCTCTAAAATCCGTACTAACCCCAACTCTCTCTTTTGTTTCTTTTCCCATTTTTTTGTGGTGGCGACCTGCGCCACCTCCACCTAATCAAAGCACCATGATGTTCCTACATTGATGAATCAAAAGCCAGAAGTGTACATGACCATCATCATCAAGTCCTTCCAAAGAGAACCCTAAATACAAAGAGGACTGTTCATTTTTGTTAGGTAGAATGCCCAGAGGGGGCTGGGCAGTCTCATTGTCTGGAACCCCTGCAGATTTTATTTTTTTTCTCCAGCCGTCTGGAGTTTTTTTGTTTTTTCTGTCCTCCCTGGCCATCGAACCTTACTCTTATTGTATGTTAATTAGTGTTGTCTTATTTTAATTCTTACTTTGTCTTTTTTTTTCTCTTTTCTTCATCATGTAAAGCACTTTGAGCTACACTATTTGTATGAAAATGTGCTCTATAAATAAATGTTGTTGTTGTTGTTGTACTGCTGGGAGACTTCAATGCTCACGTAGGCAATGACAGTGAGACCTGGAAGGGCATGATTGGGAAGAATGGCCCCCCCGATCTGAACCCGAGTAGTGTTTTGTTATTGGACTTCTGTGCTCATCACGGATTGTCCATAACGGACACCATGTTCAAGCACAGGGGTGTTCATATGTGCACTTGGCACCAGGACACCCTAGGCCTCAATTCGATGATCGACTTTGTGGTTGTGTCGTTGGACTTGCGGTCACATGTCTTGGACACTCGGGTGAAGAGAGGGCAGAGCTATCAACTGATTACCACCTGATGGTGAGTTGGCCTTGATGGTGGGGGAGGATGCCAGTAGGCCCAAACGTGTTGTGAGGGTCTGTTGGGAACATCTGGCAGAGTCCCCTACCAGAAATAGCTTCAACTCCCACCTCCAGCAGAACTTCGACCACCACCCGAGGGAGGTGGGGGACATTGAGTATGAATGGGACATGTTCCGTGCCTCTATTGTTGAGGCGGCTGACTGGAGCTGTGGCCACAAGGCGGTTGGTGCCTGTCGTGGCGGTAATCCCCGAACCCGTTGGTGGACATCGGCAGTGAGGGATGTTGTCAAGCTGAAGGAGTCCTACAGGACCCTTTTGTCCAGTGGGACTCTGGAGGCAGCTAATAGGTACCGGCAGGTCAAGCGGAATGCAGCTTTGGTGGTTGCTGAGGCAAAAACTCGGGCATGGGAGGAATTTGGGGAGACCATTGAGAATGTCTTTCGGATGGCTTTGAGGAGTGCAGTGTCAACCCTGTATATGGTGGGAATGGTGCGCTGCTGACCTCAACTTGGGACGTTGTGGGTCAGTGGGGGGAGTACTTCGAAGACCTACTCAATCCCACTAACATGCCTTCCAATGAGGAAACAGAGCCTGGGGACTCGGAGGTGGGCTCCCCCATCTCTGGGACTGAGGTCACCGAGGTGGTCAAAAAACTCCTTAGCGGCAGGGCCCCCGGGGTGGATGAGATACGCTGGAAGTTCCTCAAGGCTCTGGATGTTGTAGGACTTTCTTGGTTGACACCTCTCTGCAACATCGCATGGACATCGGGGACAGTGCCTCTGGATTGAGCAGACCGGGGTGGTGGTCCCCCTCTTTAAAGAAGGGGGACTGGAGGGTGTGTTCCAACTACAGAGGGATCACACTCCTCAACCAGTCTACATGTGTTTTGTGGACTTGGAAAAGGCATTCGACCATGTCCTTCAGGGAATCCTGTGGGGGGTGCTCCAGGAGTATAGGGTACCGGACCCCCTGATAAGGGCTGTTCGGTCCCTGTACAACCGATGTCAGAGCTTGGCCCGCATTACCGGCAGTAAGTCGAACCAGTTTCCAGTTAGAGTTGGACTCCACCAGGGCTGCCATTTGTCACCGATTCTTTTCATAACTTTTATGCACAGAATTTCTAGGTGCAGCCAGGGCGTTGAGGGGGTCCAGTTTGGTGGACTCAGGATTGGGTCACTGCTTTTTGCAGATGATGTTGTCCTGTTTGCTGCATCAGGCTGTGATCTTCAGGTCTCTCTGGATGGGTTTTGCAACTGAGTGTGAAGTGGCTGGGATGGGAATCAGCACCTCCAGCTCCTCAGCCAGAAAAGGGTGGAGGGCCCTCTCAGAGTTGGGGGTGAGATCCTGCCCAAAGTAGAGGAGTTCAAGTATCTCGGGGTCATGTTCACGAGTGAGGAAAGAATGGAGCGTGAGATCAACAGGTGGATCGGTGTGGCGTCCGCAGTGATGAGGGCTCTGCATCGGTCTGTTGTGGTGAAAAAGGAGCTGAGCCATAAGGCAAAGCTCTCAATTTACCAGTCGATCTACGTTCCTACCCTCACCTATGGTCATGAGCTATGGGAAGTGACCGAAAGAACGAGATCGTGAATATAAGCGGCTGAAATGAGTTTCCTCCGCAGGGTGTCTGGGCTTTCCCTTAAAGATAGGGTGAGAAGCTCAGTCATCTGGGAGGGGCTCAGAGTAGGGAAGAGTGGGGAAGACCCAGGACACGCTGGAGGGACTGTGTCTCCCAGCTGGCCTGGGAACGCCTCGGGATTCCCCCAGAAGAGCTAGAAGAAGTGGCCGGGGAGAGGGAAGTCTGGGCATCTCTGCTCAAGCTGCTGCCCTCGCGACCTGATCTTGGATAAGCGGAAGAGGATGGATGGATGGATGGATGGAATCATAAGCAGATTGGCATCTTGAGATCTTAATGTGCGCTCTGGTTTGTAAGTCATGATAAGTTCAGACAAGTAAGCTGGACCTTGGCCATTTAATGCTTTATATGTTAAAAGGAGGATTTTGAAATCTGCCCTAAACTTAACCGGGAGCCAGTGTAAGGATTTAAGAACTGGAGTTATGTGTTCGCATTTTCTTGTTCTTGTAATAATTCTTTCAGCAGCATTTTGGATTAACTGGAGGCTGTATAAAGAACAGTTTGAACATCCAGTGAACACCACCATTGCAGTAGTCAATCCTACTAGAAATAAATGCATGAATTGATTTCTCAGAATTCTGTTTATTTAGAAAGCGCCTTCATTTCCCATTATTTTTAAGATGGAAGAAACATGATTTGGACAACTTTGTAATATGCGCTTTAACTCTTTTAGGGCTAATTTTTTTTTTGTTTCTTTTCTCCCAGGGCTGAATATTTTTCCAAAAACTAATATTTTTTAAAAAAGAACACAAAGCAATTGTTTAACATATCAAATCAACAATATTTACTTTTGACAAATGTTACTGTCTTGCATGTTGTATGAGCCTGAATTCTCTATGTGTTGTTTTGATGCCTATTTTTCAATTGTCTGTTGCTGCATTTTCTCACATATATTGTTAGTGTGTACTGTAGAGAGACAAGTCACCCATTTGCCATCGTGCCATGCCACTGCCACCAAGTTTTCTGCCTGCATGAAAACCGTATTGTCACCTCTTTTCATCTTCTGAAACTTTATGAACTTTATGTATGGCATTATAGCCTGGCTCACCCCATGGGATTTGCTTCTGTTTATTACAGAAGTGAATAAAACTTTGCAGCAGCACGTACCTAAGCCACCCGGGGACAAAACACGTTTGGACCAATGCTCCCTGAAGTTATCTCACCAGTTCTGTCCCATCTCTATTTGTAATGCCACAGCGCGCTTCATCTCGTCTTTCGTTGTGGGTTTCCACTTTGAATAACGAGAATGCGATGCAAAGGCAGCCCGCGATTCAAAAAAAATCTCTGCCTACCTGTTTGTCTGACAGTAGCTGAAAAGCAGCATCAGGAGAGAGCAGCCTGAAGTACAGTAGCTGGTGATCTGTCGTGTCCAAAAACAAGCCATGCCGTCTTGTAAACTCCGGTAGCCATATCGGCTCTCAACGGATCAATGTATGTGTATTTATCCCATGCGAACCTTGCTGTACATGCATCGGCTGCGCGAAGGCACTCAACTGGCAGCAGATCCGCTCGCGCGGCATCAGCTGGTGTCTGATCAGCTGATGCCTGCTTCTAACTCTCTTGCTCGATCTCCTGATCACTGCCAATAAAGTCCGATTCTGAAAAATCAAGAGTCCGACTCCGCGGTAATGCGCAAAACAACGTCTGCCAAGTGTTTTCTTTTCTGCACTTGCTTCGCTGCCTTTTCACATGTCGGTGCCATCTTGCCATTGTTTACATTTCGCAACTCACGCACACGCAATGTTTATTTGCCGAGTCAACGAGTCTAGCATTCCTCCAAGCACAGAGGGAATGCCTGTGACGTGACAGTGAGATTTGTCGCCATTAACAGCTGATTGTCGCCCTTTATCCCTGGATGTCGACTTTTGTCGACATTCGCCTTCAACCCCTCCTGTCGACAAAAGTCGACATCCGCCCTAAAAGAGCTACATGACATGCTAGAGTCAAAGATAACTCCTAGATTGCGGACTGATTCAGTAAAATTAATGGTGATTCCAAACTGAGTTAAATGATGACAAGATATTGTTGTGATCGGCATTATTCCCTCCAACAATTAACATCTCTGTTTTATCTGTGTTTAAAGACAAGAAGTTCTCATCCATCCACTCCTTCAATTCACTAACACAACTAATTAAAGACAACGTCGGAGAAACTTCATTTGATCTAAATGAAAGGTATAACTGGGTGTCATCTGCATACGAGATAAAATTAACATTATGTTTCCTAATGACAGATCCCAGTGGAAGCATGTAAAATGAAAACAGTAATGGTCCCAGTACTGAGCCCTGTGGGATACCATATCTCACTTCTGTGTATAATGATGGAGTACTGTCAGCACATTTCTGTACATATTGGAATCGGCCTGTAAGCCCAACATCATTTTCTAGCCTGTGCAGTAAAATAGAATGGTCAGTGGTGTCAAATGCTGCACTTAAGTCTAACAACATAATTACAGTGGAGTTTCTTTCATCAGAGGATATCAGAATGTCATTTACAACCTGCGTTAGTGCCATTTCTGTACTATGACCTGTGCGGAAACCAGACTGGAATTTCTCAAATAAATTGTGATGCGTAAGGTGTGACTGAAGCTGATTAGCGACTACTTTTTCTAGTATTTTAGAGAGAAAGGGTAAATTTGAAATAGGCCTATAATTATTTAGTATGTGTGGGTTTAGGTCTGACTTTTTAAGTAATGGTTTAATGACTGACACTTTTAGTGCATCAGGTACTGTGCTATTGCACTTTTTACTAGTTTTGTAGGCACTGGATCTAGGGAACATGTAGTGGGTTTCATTTTAGAAATTAAAGTTAAGACTTCCTTCTCAGTTACAGGATTAAAATTACTAAAGTGCTGAACACAATGCGAGGCAGGGTCTGCTAAGCTAGCTAGTTTGTATTGTGACGCTGAGATCTGGGATCTTATATTTTTAATTTTCTCATTGAAGAAGTTCATAAAGTCTGTACTGCTAATATCTGTTGGTATTTTGCATTGTAGATCTGAGTTCCCATTTATTAATTTAGCAACTATTCTAAACAGTACCCGAAGATTTTTATTATTACTATCTACGTATTATTGTGGAATAATATTCTGAGCGAGCTTTAAAGAGAGATTTTTTATATTTTTTAACACTCTCTGTCCATGCAATTTGAAAGACATGTTGCTTTGTTCTTCTCCATCTGTGCTCCAGTTTTCAACACTCTAATTTAAGAGCTCGAGTTTTTTCATTAACCCAGGGAGGGTTTCTATGAGCTTTGATCACTTTTGTTTTAAGTGGAGCCACTGCATCCAGAACATCTCTCAAGGTCACATTATAATGTGCTGTTAGCTGATCTAAACTGTTTTCCACGTTTACATTTGATGTTAACTGATCTAAATGGTTTTCCACAATTACACTCGACTTACTCAAAGTATCTATACATTTTGAAGCAGAATTATAATCTAGATGTCGTACTGTCTTTGCTTTAATCTGTGAGTGCATTGGCAAGGGCACACTTTGAGATGTATAAAGCCTAAACCAAGCTACTCAAATTTGCATTGTAGCCCCCCATTTCTCTTGCGTATGCACATTTCTACTTAGTTTTGCAAACTGACGGCACCCAGCGTCAAAGCAGTGCTACTGTTTCTGTGTCATTTACCTTTCTTTTTCATATTTGCATCAGTGACACGGGATTTATCAAATACACTGAAATTAATTGCGTATCATTCACTTGATTTTAATCATTCTGTAACAATATAATGGTGCTTGGAATGGCCAAACTATTCAAGTGCCATAACTGAAAAATAGTACATCTTTCCTTGCTTCCACTTCGCATTTGCTGAAAATCTGCTTTATTCCACATGATTTTGCCATTGTGTTTTAACAAAATACTGAATGGAAGGTGATAGGAGGAAAAGTGATAGAGCTGTAGGTGCGTGCACGTGTGTTAAATTTCAGTTCAGTTCGTGTCTGTATGCCATGTTTTAGTGTGAATTCTACGCACAGCGTTATACATGACGCCCCTGGTCCTTATTTTCTTACAGTAATAAATGACAGGCTTGCAGTCTTTTCATAACAGAGACTAGGATCACATGAAACCCTGAGACTTTTTTTGCATAAAACAAAAACTTTTCATAGAACAGTTTTAGTGAGCTGTCTGCTTCTTTCAGACAGTCACTGCTGGACTTTAAGGGCTTGTTTATACTTTACGCTCAGGATGCATACACACCCGTATCATGGCTGCCACGCATTCTCAGCGTTCATTTGATGCATCCTCTGAGCAGGTCCTCAGAAATTAACACGACGCGTGCGCGAGTTGCAGTAACAGCAAAAAGTCGGGGGCACAGTGTGCTAAAAGTTGGAATGTGATGTAAGAGTCTCTATTCAGTATCTACTTGTGACAGAAAGCTTTGCGGATCCTACGAGATCGGTGTGTGCGCTTCAATGTTTGATGTATGGTTCGATGTGGTAAATCAAAATGCCGACATACAGATGTATTCGTGGTGCTTTAATCCTCAAGCGTTGCATATTCCCGATCGTAATGACACAATACATTTTAAAAGTCTCACATACCATCTTCTGTGCCGTCTTTTTTTCTAGGGCTTCCATCCGGTCCTGAGAGCAGCAATCGCCACACAGAACACATTAAATGTATGATATTCCAACTCTCTGCACATTTAGAATTCTTAGATTTATACTTGATATCACTTTCATGATGAAAAGCATTAAAGTATGTATGTTACATTTTACAGATAACTCTGTAATTTCATTTAAATAATGAATACTGTTAATAATTACACATATGGGAGTGACACAGCAATGCTGTCTTGCAGGGAGTCACGTTGCTGATATTCCCTGCCTGGAGTTTACATGTTTTCCTGCTGTTTGGTTTCCACAGTGTGCTGCAGTTTCCTTCCAAAGATATGTAGATTTGGTTACACTAAAATGATGCTAGTATATGTGAGTGCTTGTATTCACCTTGCGATGAGCTGATGCCTCATCCAGGGATTATTTCTGTCTCGTGCCCAATGCTAGCTGAAATGGACAAATCCCTGGACTGATGGATTTAATCATTATACATCCTTTTCAGAGATATTGTGGTAAGGTGTCATCAGAATTTAATGGGTGTTCCAGGCAATTCACAATATAGCGAAGCCGATCCTGTTCTCACCGTGATAATACCTCGCACTGCCACTTGGTGGGTTCCTCCAGATTTACGTAAAGTACGCACGCAAGTATAAAGAGTATAACGCTTGCATAGCAGGAGCGTCCGCTGTAGCATGCGTCGCATCGCGTGAAGTATAAATCCGACCTAAGTCTCTTCAGCAAAAAGTAAAGAAGCCTACCTTTGGCTGGAATAGAGTCCTTCTACAAGCCTCACATTCCATCATTTGAGGATTTGGTAACCCTTCTAAATTCCAATGTTTCATAAACCAATGTCAACTGATATTTGATCAGCAGCCACAAACTTGTAATAAAGAACTTTCAATGGTTGATTTCATTATTTCACTTGAAGTGTATACGCCTCTTGCCGAGCCTTCATCCCTGCAGGCTAAAAACCATCTTCTTATATTTCAGTCATGGTTCAAGGATAGTTATTGTTTATTTACTCTTTGTATTATTTTTCAACTATATATTTTTACATAATGTTAATTCTGTTTTTGGTTTTGTTTTGTCCTTATTGTATTAATGTAAAATTTTGTTGTTTATTAATTAGTTCATATTTTTGTGCTATATTATGTAGTTTACTAGTGAAATATTTATAACAAATATAAATAAAAAAATATCATAATGTTAAATAAGTATTGCATCAAATTATTTAAGTATTTGACCAAACAATTCATTTGTCATATGGGTAGTTTTTGTGCAATATAAGCAGTGCTCAACACTAAGGTGGATGAGTTTAAATAATTGGGATCAAGAGTACAGAGTAATGGGGATTGTGGAAGAGAGGTGAAAGAGAGAGTGCAGGAAGGGTGGAATGGGTGGAGAAGAGTGTCAGGAGTAATTTGTGACAGACAGTTATCAGCAAGAGTGAAAGGGAAGGTCTACAGAAAGCAGGAGACAGACCTGGAGGTAGTGAGCTAAAGATGCTAAGATTTGCAATGGGCGTGACGAGGATGGATAGGATTAGAAATTAGTACATTAGAGGGTCAGCTCAGGTTGGACAGTTGGGAGACAAAGTCAGAGAGGCGAGATTGCATTGGTTTGGACATGTGCAGAGGAGAGATGCTGGGTATATTGGGAAAAGGATGTTAAAGATAGAACTTCCAGGCAGGAGAAAAAGAGGAAGGCCTAAGAGAAGGTTTATGGATCTGGTGAGAGAGGACATGCAGGTGATGGGTGTAACAGAACAAGATGCAGAGGACAGGAAGATATGGAACAAGATGATCCGCTGTGGTAACACCTAACGGGAGCAGCCGAAAGAAGAAAATACTTATACTTTAGCTTAATAGTGGAGCCGAATTGTGAAAGAATGTTTAAGACCTTAAATACTGTACTAGAATTATTTTTTTAGTTTGTTTTGCCTGCTACTTTATATCATTTCAATCTGAACTATTCTCAACATGTCTGAAAAAAATGTTGCATAGAAATATGTTCTTGCTGCTTTGTCAAGAACAAGGATATGTTGATTATTATGTATTGGTTGATCAGTACCCAGTTCACCTTTAAGCAATGCAGGTCCTCATGGGTTTGCATTTGCAAGCTATAAAACTGGTCTAAATGTGAAACTCCATCAAATTCTCCTCAAGTATCTGTGAATGAATTTCAAACGGCGAACTTGGAGGCATTTACTCCAAAGGCATTTGTGTGTGTAGTCTCTGCCCATTCATCTTCAGTGTTATGCCTTTTTTTCTAAAATATTCAAGAGTGTCAAACTCTGTTTTACTGAGGGGCAAACACAGCACTTCCTATATCCAGGTTATACCTAGGTTATAGCAACAAACATCTACCGCCACTTATATTTTACAAACAAGTCACACAGGTACTGCTCTCTCACATTCATATACTCTGCCTCACATCTCTGTTGACACAGTCTTCTGTTTTTATCAACTTTTCTTTTCTTTAACATTGCAGTGGGTTAAGAAATGTTGCCAGATACAAATCAACACAGAATTGAAAAAAGTATGTGAGTGTCAGGGCCAGTTCTAGCATGTTTGCTTCCCAAGACAATACTGTAAAATGGCACTTTTCCTAACACTTAACTAATAATATGACACTTTTATGAAACTAGTATGTCATGAAATGTAGGATTATTGCTATTATTATTGATATTTTACCATTTGATATAGTGTTACCGATATGATATTTTGAATCTGGTAGTTTAATTGGCTTATAAACTGACCTCTATATTTACATTCATACATACATTTTATGCAGACAATAGGTATAAATTTGTTTTAATGAGTTTACTACAGATATTAGGTAATGAATATAAATTTAATTTACAAAATGTGCAAACACAAAATAATGTGCAAATATAACAATATAAAAGTAATATACATTAACTGCTTTAAGGTAGTTCACTTTTACAAACTTAATACAAGTTTTAAAATGGAAATAATAAATATATATTTGATTAAAGTTCTTTATAATTATAAAAATACAAATCACCAAATTACAAACCTGTTTTTTTTTTTTTTTTGCTTACCTTCATCTTTTTAAGCTTAGAAACAACGTTTAAATTTATTGTCTAGGCTATTTCACTCTCCACTGATAAGGCTGCTAAGAATGTCATTGATCTTGAGATGTGTCTGTGTTTATACAATACAATACAATACAGTTTATTTTTGTATAGCCTAAAATCACACAGGAAGTGCCGCAATGGGCTTTAACAGGCCCTGCCTCTTGACAGCCCCCCAGCCTTGACTCTCTAAGAAGACAAGGAAAAACTCCCAAAAAAACCTTGTAGGGAAAAAATGGAAGAAACCTTGGGAAAGGCAGTTCAAAGAGAGACCCCTTTCCAGGTAGGTTGGGTGTGCAGTGGGTGTCAAAAGAAGGGGGTCAATACAATACATTGCAATTTATGGGATACATATAACTACATCGTTTGATTTGGGTTTTTCTTATTATTTTAGACTAATTTCACAAATTATTAATGCTATTACTAATATAGAATAGTAATTATTATAGTAATCTAAGTTTAGCATCTCTGTTTCGCATCATCATTGCTTCAACATTGTCATTATTGTACATATTTTCTTGTACACAAGAAGTATATGCCTGTCAAGTGCATTTTATTTTGCAAGCCGTCTTGGTTGGGGTCATCAATTCCAAAGCGCTTTTCTTTTCTTTCATTGTTTAAAACATACAGATCCCTGATCTGTGCCACTCTGGCTTGTCCCACCCACCTCTTCTGCAACCTCTGTCCCCCCATAACAGATTCTTCTCAAAAACAGAGTTATCAGAAAGCATAGCCACTGTATGCCCCTTTTTTCACACCATGAAACATTACTTTATCATTGACCGAAAGCCTAACTGTGATTTCTGGTATTCGTTTTGGGAGCATTTCATTGAAGCGTGATTTATGTCAGGAAGAAAGAGAGTTCCATTTTCTGAAAGGACAATCCTCTTTAGGCATTGAAACACTGAAATTGCACAGTTTCTTCTGAATACCGATCAGGGATGCAGAATAATCAGAATATTGCTTCTTCACAAATAACTGATGTTAACTCTTTTCATAGTTAAACTGCTCTCAAAAGGCACACACACACATGCAGTCACACACCATCAGATGCACACACTACTAACTAAGCATGCAATCTTTTTTTGTTAGTGTGAGAAAGGACTAATACATACCCAAACCAATTACTGTTGTTTATTCACAAGTCGTGAGATTATGAGAGAATTCAGTCTCCAGAGAAAGTCAGCTTTACTCTGTGTATTTCAAATATTTGAGTGTAGCGTACAATGAATACATAAACCAATTTTATTAACTTTAGTTTATCATGAAACTTCCTACCCCAGAAAAAAACTTCAGTTATTTGTAGAGCAGGAATATTTTAACCATTTTCTATCCCTGATCACTGACCTGCATTCATAAGACATCACATAGCTCCGGTTTTCTCTACACAAAGATGGTCCATCCTTTACTCCTTCCTGATCTGGGTCACTCTTAAATGAAATGCTGCCAATAAGGAATAACAGAAATCATAGTATGATAAATGACAGAGAATAAGTGATCACCTCTGACAGATACAAATATCAAAGGTAAAAAATACAAACAACATAGAAGGGTATGCAGATGGGATTTTTCTGTGTGATTTATCTTTTAAAGCCAAAAGAAAGAAGAATATGACACTGTGATCGAGATATCTGGAAGGTGAGCTACTGTACTGATTCATTCAGTTAGTACAAATCACTTAACAATGATTTCTCTTATTCCTTACTAGCTGCGTTTCATTTAAGGGCAATCCAGGGATAAAGGGTAGCTCCACTTGTAGGGAAGCTGCATGTTTCTTAATGCTGATCAATGAACAGGAACACAAAATGATCAGAATATTATTGCTTCACAAATAACTATTGTTTATCTCTGTATATTACAGTATAAACTACCACACCCCAAAACGCAAGTGCCATTGGATGTACTGTACATATCAATGATTAAGCGTGCAATCTGTTCTGTTAAAAGAGAAGGGACAAGTAAATATAACAAGTGACTACTGTCATCCTTTACTTGCGAGGCTTGAGATTATGACAGAATTCAATCTTCTTTACTTGCAATTTTTTCAATCAAGGAAGAGCTTAACTTAAGACTTTACCGTATGTGTAGCGCATAGAGTAAAGCTGATTTTCTACAGGGGCTGAATTCTTTCATAATCTCATACCTTGTAAGTAAAGAAGGACTCTGGGTATTTATTAGTCTTTTCTCATGCTCACATAAAAGATTGCATGCTTAATCACTAGTGAGTGCATCCAACAGTTTTTGAATTTGTGTGTGTGATTGGGGGTCATTAACTTAACTGTTAACAGAGCTAAACATCATTATTCCATGAAGCTGAAATATCCTGATCATTTTCTATCCTTTATCACTGGTTAGCATTCAGAAGAAAAATATACAGCTCCAGTTTTCACTCCACAAAGAGGATTCGACAGCACTGTTATCCTTCCTGACGTAGATCACCTTTAGACCAAATGCTGCCAGTAAGGAAATCATTGTGTGACTTTTGGTCAAATAAAATAATGTTTTGTGTGGTGAAAAAAGAGACTACAATGGCTGTGATGAAAGCTTTCTGACAATTCAGGGGAAGAGTAGAGGGAGTGAGGTAGATGGGTGGTACGAACTGGGCGGGATAAAGTGGGGCAAGCAGGCTGGGATCAGTGTGAATATTTTAAATGATGAAAGAAAAGAATAGTATTTTGGAATCGAGGACCTCCAATCTTGATAGCTTGTGAAACAGAACTAGCTTGACTGGCATAAGCTTCTTGTATACAATATGTACAATAATTACACCAATGTTGAAGTAGTGCTCAGTAACTATCCAGCTGAATCAGTGTGTTGCCAGGTTTGCAGTTTTTCTGCCTAGTTGGGCTATTTTTGATTGGTGCCCAGGGGGGAAAATGGGTTTCCGTGGGTTGCGTTTTATTTTTGGGCTTCTATTTTAAAAAAATATTGCAGTATTTTGGGCAATTGATGATGAACTGTTTTTGTGTTATGGGTCATGATGGCAATTCACAGAAAAGGTTATTGTGCAAGCATTCATTCTGGAGGTTTGGAAAACTTGTCTATGTCAAAGTTGTGCTTGCAATTTTTCTACCATTACTATAAAATACTATTTTAGACCATAATCTAACTTTATCTATGTAAATTTAGAAAGTTTTGGCTGCCATGCGTTCCCAATGTTCTTATGATGCGTCTTCTGAGTACGTTCTCCGAAGTAAATTCAATGCATGTGCGAGTTGCAGTGCCAGCAAAAATATGGGTATGTGTGTTTTACTATCAACATGTGTCAGCAAGCTGCAGTGCAGCTCCAGCAGGATAAATCTATGTGCTTCAAAGTTCGATGAATGGTGAACCAAGTTCTCAAACTTAAATGTTGATATACGAATGTATTCATGGTGCTTTTCTTCATCCATTTCTCACACAGGCAATATAAGCATTGCATATTCCCCATCATAATGATGCAATACATTTAAAGGTCTCACATACCATCTTCTGTGTCTCTGTTGCCATCTTTTCCAATTTTTTTTTTTTGCACATTTGCAACAGCATCAGAATGCAAAGAATTTTTATATCTAACATATTTCTTCCCTCAACTCACAACACAGCGAGACTGGATGTTGTTTTTTCACCATGATGATTTCTTGCACTGCCAACTGATGGCATCCTCCAGATTTACTTAAAGTATGCTTGCAGGTATAGTTAGTACACTGCTTGCACGAATGAAGATGTCTTCCTTTAAAATGGAACAGATCTTCTCTGCCTTTGCATTGGGCAAGGCAAACAGTTCCACCCATTTAGAGTATGTAATGTACTACTACCAACAGTACAGTCTTCTTGTTTTTGGACCTAGGGAAGGATCCCATCAAATCTACCCCCCACCATTTCTCCTGGTTCATTCACCACTGTGGACTGACATAATCCAGCCGGTTTTCCTGGGGGAATCTTGTACTGTTGGCATATCCAACAGTTTTTAACATGGACCCAGACATCCTTACGGATGGTGGGCAACCAGACTATGTCCAGGATTCTCAACAGGGTCTTGGTCTTACCCAGGTGCCCCCAAAAAGGGCTATCATGGAAGTACTGGAGAAACTCTGGAATGAGCTCTTGGGGAACCAATAGCTGATATTTGTGGCCCCCATTTCTTGATGGTATCACCAGATACAGCACCCCTTGGAGTTCCTCATAGTTAATATGCCCAGGTCTACCCCCTGAGTCTTCCCTGCACCCCTGACAAACAGAACAAGTTTTCTGAGCTCGAGTGATTACCTGCAAGTCCAGGGGCAGTTTGGATACAGAGGGTTTGACCAGAGCCACAAGTGCCTCTAGGGACTCTTCTGGGATACGGGACAATACATCTGGCACTATATTGCCATGACCCTTCCGGCAGTGAACCTGGAACGTGATTTCTTGAAGTCTAAGCACCCATCCAGAGAGCCTGGAAGAAGTTTTTGCGCACTTGAAAGCCCAGGTCAAAGCATTGTGATCGATATATGCTGAAAACTGTTCCCTCCAAATAGTGCTGCCACTTTTCCACAGCCCAAATTACAGCCAAACACTCTTTTTCACTGGATGAATATTAAGCTCAGGACCCCTTAATTTTCTTGAGGCATAAGCAATGACATGTTCCCCACTGCTATCACACTGATTAAGAACTGCACTGAGTCCCACATTACTTGTGTCAGTATTCACTTAAAACTGGAGTTGTGGATCCGACTGTACCAAGATGGGCGGCTCCTGCAAAGCGTTCTTCAACTTTGTCACTGCCTCCTGGCATTCATTTGACCATTGCCACAGGGCTCCCTTCCTGGTGAAGTGATGCAAAGGGGCTGCAATGTCTGCCATGTTTGGTATAAATTTATGATACCAACCTATCATTCCCAAAAACTGCAGCAGGCTTTTCACGTTGGTACAGGTTGGATAGTCCCGTATGGCGATGGTTTTTTCGGGATCTACCTCCACACCTCTTGCCGAGACAACATGACCCAGGAAAGTCAACTAGGATTGCATCAGGTAACATTTCTTTAGGTGCAAGGTCAGGTTGGCCTGTTGGAGACGATGGATGACTGTTTCTAAATCCTGAAGATACTGATCCAGTGTTGGTGAGAAAACAATGATGTTGTCTATGTAGACAAAACAAATCATTTGGAGTAACCCCTTCAGCACTTGTTCCATTAGTCTCTGAAATGTAGCCCCAGTGTTGACCAACCCAAAGGACAAAACCCGAAACTGATACAAACCATCAGGGGTTATCACAGCAGTTTTCTGCATGCTGTTTTCACCCATCTGTATCTGCCAATACCCGGAGCATAGATCCAAAGTGGAAAACACTGCTGCCCCATGGAGAGATTCAAGAATATCATGGATTAGAGGTATAGGGTATGCATCCACTCGGGTTTTAGCCTTTAGGACTCGATTGTCCACAGAGAACCGATGTGACCCATCCCCTTTACGAACTATCACCACTGGCGAAGCTAATGGAGAAGAGGATGGCTCAATTATGCCAGCCTGCAGCATCTTAGTCAGCTCTTCCCTAATGATTTGGATCTTTTGGGGAGAGGCTCTATAAACCCGATGCTTAATGGGCAACTCATCAGTTGTATGGATATTGTGAGTGACAACATGAGTAGTCCCCAATTCGTCTGTCTGCATCGATGGCCATCTGCATAATAATGGACATACCTCTTCTGGCTGGCTAATTATGTGTGGTTCCATGGCCTTGTCCATGATATCTGCCACTGCTAAATAAAACTGAGAGACTGGTTGGACAAGTTCTTCTGACCCTTTTCTTTCAAAATGAAACACCCCACCCCCAGGCAAGGTATACTCTCCCCGATAAGGGCAAATGGTCATCTGTGCAGCCACAATGGAATCCAATCCTAAAAGTAAAGGCATGGCCAGATGGGCATCATTCAATATGAAGGTGTTGGTCCACCATACCATCTGCTGCAGTTGGTACTTGATTTGGACCTTGCCTAGAGCGTGTCGCCATCTTCTGCCATCGGCCAGTATAAAACTGACCAAAGTGGACCCTGTCAGTTCATCATCTGAGGTCTTGATCTTTTGCCACATACTGAGGCTCATGAGAGTAAAAGTGCTCCCTGTATCAACTACGGCCTCACCCCATAAGTCCCTCAGCTTGACTGGGACCACCAGGAGGGAAGGCTGACCAAACACAGTTGCTAGCTGAGCTTTTGCCTGTTCTCCTTTCTTCTTTTGGGTTTTAATATTTGGGCTGGCTGGTTCAACTGGCATTGTTTTAGAAGGCCTAAACCCTCTTTTAGTTGCCCAGTCTCGTTCCACCATTGATCCTAGTTTGACAAGATTATCCACCGTTCGAACAATGCCTCTTAATGTTCCAGCCAGTCTTGAGTTTCAAGCTCCCAGTAAGCAACGCAAGATCTCCTCATCGGTTACGTCTGGTTTCCACTTAAGACATAAGACCTGAAACTGATATGCAAAGTCCTGAATGGCCTGGCCTGGCTGCTGCTCCATTTCCTGTAATCTCCGTTCCAATTCTTCATAATAGTCAGACGGGAGAAAGGCATCCAAAAAGGCTTTTTTGAATGAAGCCCAGCCATCAATAGTCCGCTTAACTGCCTGCCACCAGCAACCAACTGACCCCTGTAGAGAGGTTTTCAAAACCCCCATAAGTTCACTGGGAGTTAGGGAATGCACCTCCATAAATGCGTCCCCCTGCTCCACAAATCACAGAATGTCATCTGTTGTGTATGCCTCCCCAATCTTGGGAAAGTCCATGCGCAAGACCGCCGATGGAGCAGGCAATATTGCAGGTCTCAGAAGCGACTGCCCAGATGGTGTTGAATGGCTAGATGGACGCCACCCTCCTTGGATACTCTGTCGAACCACTTCCTGAAACTCTGACTTCCACTTTTTATCTCTCCGTTCAAAACAGGCCACGGTTTCCTTAAGAGTATCCTGGCCCATGAGTCCATGGACTCTTCAAGATGAGAGGAAGTTGCCTCCCTATATTCTCGAAGAGATTCTTCTCGTTCCATCAGGGTGTCAGCCATCTGATCTATCCTTTCTTCAATTGTCTGGCCCCGATCAAATAGTTCTGTCATAGGCGATGGAAGACATATCCGATCTGTTGGTCCCAAGGGTATCATCCACATACAAACGTTGCAACATCCCAGTAACTTCTCTGACCCTCTCACAGGCTATGACAGTGACGTGTGGGCCCAAGACCACTGACTCTTCGGCCTGCAGTACTCCATCACCATCAAGCCCCTGCTCTAAAGCCTCAGAAGCTATATCAGGGTAACTAACCAAGTATATCTAATCAACAAAAAAGGGAAATCAAATAAATTGAACACAGGTTCAAATGGTCCCGGTGCAGGCCACCACTTATGTAGAGAGTTCCTCTTAAAGTAGGATGAGGAGTCCTGCACACACGAAAATCTCCTACTCTTAGGAAAAACTAATTCTATTGGGAACGGAACCAGGCAAAACCTTAGCACCAATTTGATCACCTCAGCTGGAGATGTCCTTTATGAATTTACAAAAGGAACTAACCACCCGAACAATTAAGTGAATTAAACACACCAGAATATATATTATAAACAACCAAACAAACTATAAACACCCTTTAAGCAATCCTACCCAAATCCGGAACAACTAAACAAATGCTAATTAATAATATATGACCACCCCCTTGAACCCTTCTATAATGCATTCCCCAGAAAACGGCGAAACAGAAAAGAAAGAGGAAAAAAAAAAAACGAAATATGACCTATTTACAGACAGCACAAATATATTCACAGCACATACACACACACATATATACACTAAAATAAACAACAACACAGCATAAAGGTTTGGGGTTTGTCCAGCCTTATATACTCTACAGTTTGAAAACAGGTCAGAGATTTTTTCCAAAATACAACAGACAGTCAAGATGGCGAAGTGGGGAACATTTATGGAGTGGGACCGTAATTGACACAGAGGAATGCTGGGAAGGAACCGAGGTGGTGGATGGGAGCCATGACGTCATCAGAGGTAGATGGAAGGAAGGGAAAGAACATGGAAGTGGCAGTACATGGTTAGGGAATCTGGGCACATTCATGGTGGTGCTGCTTCTTTCTTTCTGTAGGAAACAAAGAGAGAGAGGTTAGTACCCTGCTTTTCCCCCTTGGCAGGAGTTTTTACGTTGCAACTCGGGTCTTTACGCGGCTCCCTATGCATGCGTGCGTGACAACACACAAATATAAATTAGACATACACACTCCCCACACGTTCCCCAGTCCCTTTTATACGTTTATATCAACTTTGTTTTAGCTTTGTAATTAAACCGGCCTGGGAAGTCCGCTGATAAATTCAGCGTACTAGCCAAATATATTCCACTGGCTCATTATGTATATATAAAACAAGCGATCTCACTGGCTTGGCAGCGACTCTTTTATTGAATGTTGAAGTCCACCTCACTCGGGTGTATTGGTGTTACTTCCGTCCATGGCAAACGGCAGCATCAAAAATACAAAATAGAGCCGTGCGCTCCGAAGGCCATTCCTGGTTAGCCAGCACTCTCTTTTCCTGGTGCACTCGAACCATTATTGTTACAGCGCCTTATTTGCTTTACCGATAGCTTCCTTTCTAATTTGCCTTCCAGCTCCTTCTTAAACAATCCTTCTCCTTTTTTAAAATGTGCGCCTCCTTCCCTTTTTAAGTTGGTCCTCCTTACACCATACAACAGCAGGTTTAGGCAAGGACCCACAGGCGTGGATTGGCCCCCTGCTCCCCTTAAAGAGAAATTCTCCAAGCCACTCATTCCCTCGGACATCTATTCCAAAGGGAGCAAGCGGCAGACACAGATAAAAGCACATAAAATATGTAGCAACCATTACACTTACATGGTTTCAAGAGATGAATCCAAAAGTGGTGTATATTAAATGTGTGTGGCATTCTTTGCAGCTATGTGCTTCAAAAGTGATTATTGTCTTACCTAGAAAAAATGAGTACATGATATCGCAGAGTTACTCATGGTTTTCACACAGTACTGTACATCAAACTAGGTATCAAGATCTTTATGCAGCAATTAATGTAGGTGAAACTCCTGTCAAGGTTTTACAGCTTTGTGATACAAGATGGCTTACAGTAAACCTTTTTGTTGATAGAGTTCTTTCCCAGTATGAAGAGCTAAAGTTACATTTTTGTATTTCAAAGAATAACAAAATAATGCTGAACTCTGTCAATAAAATACTGTATATTTGATTTTTCTACAGCCAATTGTTAGTGAGGTCTACAGGATAAACAAACTGTTTCAGTGTGAAAATCGTAATGCAGGAAAATTGCTTGTTGATATAATGTCCTTTTACCAAAGTGTGATCTAACGTTGTAATGAAACCACATGAATTTTCATCATGGTCAAATTTATTGTGTTATGACATAAGTAGCAATAATTTTTTTGCAACTTTCAGCCATTGATCAAGTTTCATTTAGAATTAACATAATCTAAAATTGACATGAAACTGGCAGATGAGATCAAACTGAGATGCAGTAAATATTTGAGTTAATAAAAGAAATAAAGCAAAGATTACCCTTAAACATCCAGCAACTAGAGTCACTCTCTTCTCTATTGCCAGCAATTGTATATACAGCAGTTCTAAAAAGCCTTATCTGTCATGTATGTCATTTTTGTCACTGTTCAATGGAGATCTAGGAAAACTAGAAGAGCAGTGGCAAGTATTTAATGCCATATCCTAAAACAATACGGAAGATTCCCAAGATGAGGATGTCTGGAGTGAAGTTGCTAAACATACTGATGCAGCTGGTGATAAGAACTTTAATGAACTTGTCAATTTTGTCTGATCATTTTTAACCTTGCCATTCAGTGATGCAGCTGTGGAACATTCATTTTCACAAATGTCCCTTAGCAAAAACAAATTCAGAAACAAAATGAAGGAGCAATTGCTTGAAAATATACCAAGGGTGACAGCATATA
Organism: Erpetoichthys calabaricus; assembly: GCF_900747795.2. Taxonomy (NCBI): domain Eukaryota; kingdom Metazoa; phylum Chordata; class Cladistia; order Polypteriformes; family Polypteridae; genus Erpetoichthys; species Erpetoichthys calabaricus. The sequence goes on from NC_041404.2 coordinate 101,405,727, forward strand.
TGCAGCACAATGAAATATGCTGCCACACACTCCAGGCATCAAAAGCAATGTTGTCATTGTTCATAGCAAATATATATGCCAGTAATGAAAAAAAGGATGATTTTGATTATTTATTTTCGTCATAAAATCCCGTAATAAATAGCATTGTGACCATTTTAGTTTCTGTTTAACTCAATTGATTTTTGTTCAATATTCCTCTGTTTTTGCATTTAATATAAAAGTTTAGTACAACATGAAAAAATTCAACATGGATGATTTTTTTTGTTCTTATTTTTAAAAACACCACTTTAAAGGACTTCCTGAACTCTTTCTGTATTTATTTTTCTTTAGTATTTCTTACTTGAATAATTTTACAAACTATATAATCAGTTTCTTCATCTATAATATGCTGTTGTGCCTGTGCCTGTCACCTGTAGCTCGCAAACTGTTTGACCTATTGACCTGAAATTTGGTACACATATATTATGTGGCCTCTACTGTCCACTTTCGGTGTGATGATTTTTATTACTAATTTCATTTTATTTTATTGTAGAATCAACTCCCAGCAGCAGGCAGCAGGGTGGCCGTGCAGCGCATGCGTACAGGCGCCCTTCTCATCCCTACCACCTTTGCCGTCACTTCCTCTACCTCTTCATATCTTAAATCATTCTTGAGGCATATTGAACACTTTAGTACCACCTTAAGTGAAAAATTAAGAAAAACGTACTAAGTAATTGCAACACAAAATTGACTTTATCAGTTATAATGCAAAAAGATGCCAAATGAAGAAGGGAAGAAGTTGGCCGCTAGAGTGGAGAAAACAAGAGCTGCTCACGAAGCAGCAAGCGCATCAACCTCTGAACAAATGAATGTTAAACGTACAGAGAAAGAGTATGAAAACTATAAGTCAAGTGTATTCACTGCACATTATCGTGCAGTCCGCCGTTACTGGTTGCTTAATAATTTTCAAATTTTAACATCCTGGCAGTTTTAGTATATAATATTTTCATAATTAGCTGACTTTTGTTTGAAAGCTTGAACTGTAACAAAGGTAAGTAGTATCCAATATTTTGTTTTATGTGAGCAGAGTTGTATTGTAAAGCTGCATATTCTTTGTATGAGAGTTCTTGCTTTTTGAAATGTGCTGATACTAAGTATCTTTGAATTTGAATTCCATATACTTATAAAATTACATGGCAACTACTGTCAATTTCAATTGGGGTATTTTTGGGCTATTTTTAGACATATTTTAGACTATAACTCCAAGGAATATCTGGAAACAATTTTCCAAATCCTCAGCCCGATCATTATAGTATACAGATTTGTCTCCTACTTTCAAGCTGTGAACTTTCATACATATGAACAAAGTGGTCCTCAAGTCCAAAATTAGAGCTTAAGGATAATTTGCATGTCTACCAAGTGGTGGCAGCAGGCATGGGAAGCTGGAGACTCCAAGTTGTAAACAGCACTTTCATAATACCCACCTGGGCTCATGTGTTGCGCGCTCGCCAATAAAACTTTGTATGTTTTTGTGATTATTTTCATACATTTTTGCCGTTCTTAGCATTCCAACATGTCAGGTGTTATGCGCAAAAGCAGTGGTGATGCATGTGGTAGTTCTAAGAAATGAAATGCCAGCCATCACAATGGAAACATAAGTGGACATAATAAAGCAAGTGATGTGCAGTGAGAACATGGTTGATGTTGCCTGCTCATACCAGCTGAATTGTAACACCATTAGCACAATTCTCAAGAACAACACTAAGATTATGTAATATGTGAAAAGTTCAGTGCCAATGCAGTCTACTATAATCAGCAAGAAATGCGGAAAAGTGATTAAAGAACTAGAAAAACTTCTAAGCGCCTGGATGGAGGATTACCATCAGAATTGCAAATGCAATGCTTGTCCAAGAGAAGGCTTTAAGTCTTTTCTCTGACTTGAAGGATAAATATGGAAAAGAAGCACTGGATATGGCATTTGTTGAAAGTCATGGACAGTTTCAAAGCTTGTAATAGCCCCCGTAATGTGAAGGTGAGTGGAGAGACGACAAGTTCAGATATGGTAGCTGCCCAGAAGTTTCCTGCAACACCTAAAGAAATCATTGAGGAAAGTAAGTTTTACCCCAACAAATATTCAATGTAGACTAATCTGGCATTTACTGGAAGAAGATGCCAGACCAAACCTACATCAGTAAAGAAGAAAAGACAATGCCTGGCTCTAAACCTGCGAAGGACAGACTGACTCTACTGCTTGTAACACTTCAGGAAATATGAAGCTTAAGCCACTGTTAGTTTATCATTCTGAGAAGCCAAGAGCCCCTAAAAATATAGCAAAGGCCTCACTTCCTGTTGTGTGGAAGAGTATTTCAAGACTGGTTTTATCACCACTTCATCCCCAAGGTGGAGAGGTACTGTAGAGATAAGAACATCCCCTTCAACATTCTCCTGGTGTTAGATAATGCTCTCGGCCATCCTCTTTTCCTAGATGATTTTCATCTAAATGTGAAAATTGTTTTCCTGCCACCCAACACTACCTCCCTAATCCAGCTGATGGACCAGGGGGTCATTGCAACCTTCAAGAAATATTATCTCTTATCACACGTTTCAGCAGGCAACTGAGTGTGATTCTAGGATGACCTTGTGTGTGTTTTGAAAGGCTTTCAGTATTTATACGGCCATAAAGAACATTGATGCTTCATGGTGTGAACTTTCCACCTCCACCATGAATTGGGTTTGGAATAACTCTGCCTCCAGTTAGTCCATGACTTCCATTGTTTTGAGAAGATACAGGAAGAAGAACGAAACGTAGTCAGCAACTTAGATGATATCAGCCAGAAGCTTGACCTAGAACTCAAGGAAAGGACTTCCATGAATTATTTACTGTGCACCACCAGGAGCTGATTAATGAAGACCTCATGAAATTGGAAAACCAGATGAAAGAGGATGAGAAAGAAGAGGAAGTGGAAGTGGAACCAGAACCGAAGCACTTCCAGACCAAGTTGATTGCACAGGTGTTTTGTATGATTGATGAATCTATGTCATTGTTTCAATCACATGGTACACCAAGATTGCAGCTGTCCATGATGCAGTTGAGTGCAACAATCTCATCCATGAAGAGAAAGAGAAGGCCACCAACTAGACATCCTTGGACTCTTTATTCAAGAGTGTGGAAAGATGTGAGGAGTCTCGTCATGAGCCTGAACTAGTGTCAATGACGTCAGGTGTTACAACATTCAGGCCAGAATCTTCTTACCATCTGTCTGATGTTGATATCTCATCATCACCTAGTACGGATGACCCATCCTCTTCTATTGTTGATGCACCATCACCATTGTAAGGTTAAAGATCTTATTTTTGTTATCACAAATTTTATTTCATGTGCAATACTTGTAATTTGTTCAAGGCACATAAAAAAACACAGAAAAACATTGTATACACACACACATATATTTATGTATAGAAACATATATTTATATATATAGATATAGATATTTGCAGTTGGAGATCCACGAAGGGAGAAAAAACGAATCACGTATCATAAAATAGTTTTATTCCTGAGCTTTCAACCCCTATCACATACTAAATCGACAGGACACACATTCAACTGGGACAACGTAAAAGTAAAATTTAAGGCCAGTACAAAAACTGCCAGAGAGTTGGCCGAGTCTTGGCTATCAGATGAAAATGCCATCAACAAACACTTGGACATAAATCCAGCATATGCCAACTTAAAAAGGACATGTACACAATAATTAAACTATACAACCCCCCCCCCCTTGATCATACTGACTTAGTCAAATCCACTGCATTGATAAAGTTTGACATTGGCATTGTTTTTATTGAACTAGTATAGAAGCTACTGACATGTATTATTTAACCCTTTAACCGCCAACTCCCTAAATATTTCCCATGCCAGGAGAAATCTGAACAATTTTCGTTTTTTTACTTTACATTTATTCAAGCAGTATTTACCTGCTGAAATACCTGCTGAAATGTTTCAAATAAATGGTCAATCAAAGGACGTAGCTTGAACAAGCGGTCACGGTTTGGATCTTTCTTATCTGGCTCAGATAACGGGCAGCAGTCCAGTTGAGATGCTGGGGATACACCCACTCATCGCCATCATCCGATGCGTCGTCATTCACAGTATCATGCAGCGCACGTTGCTGATCATCATTGTCGCTAAAATCTTCTTCAGAACTGCTACAATCATGATCAGAATTATTGTCCAAAATCGCCTGCAAAACCTCACTTGAAGTCAGTTTACGTTTCGCCATATTCACAGCTTTCACTTTCGAATCACATCACGTGATCGGCCAATACAACCGCAGAGTTGTCGAAATACAATGTAGTAATAATACCCACGCCAAACTGTCAGTTATACTACGCGCCAGGCATTCACATAACCATAGGCAAATGTGCCGGATAATTCCGGCAGTAAGGCGTCAGCAATAACGCTACGATGCCAGATATATCCGGCAGAGGGCGGTTAAGGGGTTAAGATAAGCAATGTAGTGTTTGTTTGACAGGTTTATTTCTAGTATTATTAACTTATTAATAGCTGTAGTATTAGGTATGGACCTAAAATGTATTGTAGCAACTCAGGGTGAGAGAAGGAAAACTGAAATCAACCACTTTAAGCCAGATTGCTAGAATGAGGCCCAAAAATGCACAGTTAGCTTCTTCAATTCATAAATGACACACAGTTACATCTCACTTCATTCACCCAGAATCAGAGGCAACCCATATGCCACACTTTCCCCTGATTCCATGAGGTGACTGAAGACCAGGGTCAAAATATGATGCTCACCAGAGGCCAAGCATCAGAACCAATAAGCTTTAGCAGTCAGTGGACGTGCGGTTGAAAGTCCTGCCTCTGAGCTCCCTTATACTCACTGATGAATGCCATGATCTCTCTATTATAAAAAAAAAATCTTGGGACAAGACAAGACTTTTTTTCCTGCGACGAGACATGATCTTTTGAAGAGAGACAGAGAGATACTTTCACGTCCCGCATCATACTTACAACCTTTGGAAGCAAGTACTGTGAGACGGTGACTTTTGCAAGTCATGCACTACTTACAACCATTTTCAGACAAGACCACGGTCATCTAACCTCTCAGTTGTTGGAATGCTTTTGGCAGACACATTTCCTGTGCTCTCAGCTCTTAAACATTTTATACGTTCTAGATGACACGTCAGCGACTAAGCGAAGAAGAAAGAGCAACGCGTCGAAAAGAGATCCAAAAGCGGTGGAGAGAAAATAATGCAAAAAAGAAAGCAAGACCTTACTGCATCTGGTTGTTTTTCCTGCTCCTTCACAAGGAACATCACACCATGGAGATTGTCCGGGCTTTCGTCCTCCGAGGGATGTCCGAGGCTGAATAAAAGACCCAGATCGGCCTCTCTCTACCTAGAGCTTACTCCACTGACACACCATTGACACACGTCATCCGGCCACCAACGGGTATCCCGCCCCTCGGCGGCTCTTGGGAAACAGACGAAAATACAGAGCAAGATTCTCTGAGCCCATCACCCCGGGCCCTTCACCTACATCCTGCTGCAACCCGTGGTGCCGGCCAGCGTGGCAGTGTCTGGCGGCCGGCCTTTGAGTCAGCCCGGACCTACTCTGTTCCAGGTGGTTACACAATTTAAAACACAGGTCCCGGCCCGAAAAGACAAACCAGAATCCTGCCGACTACGCCAGTGTAATAAGGCGCTATATTGTGCCCGACCTGGCACAGACTCACACGGAGACACGTGTAAAAACACAAAAAAGACTTTATTTTCTTCACCTGTGGGGCATGTCTTCCTCATGAACCCCACAGGCACAACACAGTCCAAAATGCACAAGCACAAAACACAACCCTCCCTTCTGGCACCACCACTCCTCCCGTCAAGCTTTGTCCTCCTCCTCCCGACTCTGGCCACTGAGTGGTGGTTGCTGGCCCCTTTTATAGCCCACCCGGAAGTGCTCCAGGTGCTTGATCACCTGTTTCCAGTTGCACTTCCGGGTGGGGCTGAAGACTCATCCAGCCGGGCTCAGAGACCCATGCAGCGCCCCCTGGCGGCCACCCCAGATTCCAATAGGGCTGTGGAGAACTGTACCTTCCATTGAGCCCTGCAGGAAGCTAAGGCACCACCATCAGCTAGGCAGGCTGCCACCAAGCATCCCGGGTGAGGTATTGAGTAGCCCATGGTTGCTCCCCTGGAACATACAGTATGTTGAAGGGGTGTCCCGGCCCGGCCATCCACCATAATATATATATATATATATATATATATATATATATATATATATATATATATATATATATATATATACTGGGCAAAAAAATTAAAGGAACACGTTTTAATCAGAATATAGCATCAAGTCAATGAGACTTTGATCTGGTCAGTTAAGTAGCAGAGCAGGTTGTTAATCAGTTTCAGACAATCCCCAAAACAGGAATGATTTAACAGGTATAGACCCCTGACATTTTTTCTGACTGTTTTTTCACTAGTTTTGCATTTGGCTGCAGTCAGTGTCACTACTGGTAGCATGAGGTGATACCTGGACCCTGCAGAGGTTTGAACATGTAGTCCAACTTTTTCAGGATGGCACATCAATATGTATTATTGCCAGAAGGTTTGTTGTGTCTTCCAACACAGTTTCAAGGACATGGAGGAGATTCCAGGAGAAAGGCAGTTACTCTAGGAGAGCTGGACAAGGCCGTAGAAGGTCTTATCCCATCAATAGGACCGATATCTGCTCCTTTGGGCAAGGAGGAACAGGATGAGCATTGCCAGATCCTTACAAAATGACCTCCAGCAGGCCACTGGTGTGAATGTCTCTGACCAAACAATCAGAAACAGACTTCATGAGGGTGGCCTGAGGGTCCGATATCCTTTAGTGGGCCCTGTGCTCACTGCCCGGCACCATGGAGCTAGATTGGCATTTGGCATAGAATATCAGAATTGGCAGGTCCATCACTGGTGCCCTGTGCTTTTCACAGATGAGAGCAGGATCACTCTCAGCACATATGACAGATGTGAAAGGGGCTAGAGAAGTCGTGGGGAATATAATGCAGTCCATATCAGTATAGATATCCAGCATGAATGTTTTTCCCATTGAGATCTGATGTGTTTTCAAAGTGTTCCTTTAATTTTTTGAGCATTTTATATATATATATATATATATATATATATATATGGAAGTAAAGGTCTGTGATACGGTTTGCAAATTTGTAGGTACAGATCCACAAAGGGAAAAACTTACTCTGGATATGCTACATTGATGACACATTCATCATATTAAAAAGTAACCAGCTGAATGAATTCTACAGCTACATTAGCTCGGTATATCCCGCAATCCAAATCACAAAGGAAAAAGAAATGAACAGACGCATCAATTTCCTTGACATTTCCTTTGAAAGAGGAAACCACACCGGTTTAATTATGAATGTTTATCTCTTATATATATTTCTCTTCTGGTTCATCCTGCTTCCTCTTCAAAAGTGGTCCCACCCACACGCAGCCGACACAGCATTTCCCGATTGCTATTTGTCCTCTTCCAAACCCTTCCCCATGCTGCCTATGGCTCCTTTTCAAAACCGGTCCCGCCCACACACAACCGACACAGCATTTCTCGATTCCTATTCATCCTCTTCCAAACCCTTCCCCACACTGCCTGTGGCTCCTCTTCAAAACCGGTCCTGCCCACAATTAGCCGACACGGCATTTCTCGATTCCTATTCCTGCTCTTCCAAACCCTTCTCCACACTGCCTGAGGCTTCCCATACACCCCACACCGGTTTTCTCGATTCCTATTCCTCCTTCAGACTACCGCGTTCCCCGCTCCTCTCTCATAACCCCATTGGTGTCACGTCACCGCCCTATATCTAGCCTGACCGCGTGACCTTTCACTTCAGCCTTGTGTGCCTGGGAGTCTTTTCCGTAGCCTGCTACAGGAAGGTACTCTGTCGACCATTGGCATTGGTTTCGCTCCTTGCTATTCGTTTCGCTCCTTCCTATTTTCGTTATACTGCAACGGTTGTTTCCTAAGCCTTTGTTATAAAATGAACGACAGTATCCCTAATTTTCCGCCAAATACTGCCTGTTATCTTGCGTGGTGCTTGAACCCTCACCATTGCCTCTTCCATCAACAAACACAGGCTGTGGAACGAAATGAAAGTCCTAAAACTCATAAAAAATATGAGAGCTCTCGAAAGTGAAAGCTACAGGACCAATACTGAATGTCACAAACGACGATTCTCTACATATTAACAACAAAGATCTTATACAGGGTGAAAAAGTGACCTTCAAGAGTGTAGATACAGTAGTCAGTGACAATCCTAATGATCAACTGATGTACCCACAGGAGTTTTTACACAACCTCACACCAACTGGCATGCCACCCCACATCCTTCATCTGAAGGTGGGAGCTGTAGTTATGCTCCTCCGAAATATTATGCCAACAAAATGTCTTTGCAATGGAGCAAGACTCATCGTTACCCGAATACATACATATATTAATGAGTGCAAACTGATCACTATCCAAAATTCTGAAAAAATCTTCATTGCCAGAATCTCTCTCCTTCCTTCCGACACCAATCTCCCTTTTAAATTTAAACGCACACAATTCCCACTCAGACTCACCTTCTGCATGACTATCAACAAGTCCCAAGGACAAATGTTTGCAAAGATTTGTGTTAAACTACAACAACCAGTCTTCAGCCGCGGTCAGTTGTACGTGGCTTTTTCTAGGGTTAGATCTTTCGACTCATTATCTGTCGTCTCCACCAAAACACCTATTCACAACTCCATCTTTCAAGAAGTATTTATTTCTTCTTGATTTCTGAATTCCTTTCTCACCATTTTCCTGTCCGTATTCTTACACCGCCTTATGATATGGCGGGCGTCGGCTAGTATATATATATATGGAGATGTATGGACATCCCAGGGTGATTCAGTGTCCAGATCAGACACCATGATAAAACAAAATGAAAGGACAGGGTCCCTGACCAAATGGGAACAAGAATCCTTACTCTGCACAGAGACCAGTAAGTTGGGAGGACCAGGAGAGACACCAGCACTCAGAAACTATATCCCCCTATTGTTTACTGGGCTATTTGTTTTGGTTGCCTTTATTTCATCTGTGATGACACATTTGTTAATACAAACAAACTATATTTGAACCTGTAGTTGGTTTTGGTGTGATTGTACCTTAGGTTTGGATCTCAGTTGTGCCCCCTTCTGGTTGCACTGACTTAGTCTGCAGGATTTCCAGGCTGTTGGCTTGCAGGAAACTGCAAAACAATAATTTTTACAAACAAACCAAGACAACTGACCCAAACTACTTAAATACTGACTTTTTTGTAAGAAATGAGCAAGACTATGAAAAGAGACAGCAAATTGGGAGAAAGCCAGTGTGTTGGATGTCAGGACACTTAAAGAAAGTGTGACCCATCAGTAGGCCAGCTGGCAACTTCAGAGTCAGAGCATGTAGGTGGAGACTTGCCATATTGCCTTTCCAGTGATGGTCTCCTCAGTGAATGCAAAACTAGGGTATGTACCGTCAAAGCACCCAAACCACTGAAAAGTAGTACAAAAACCACAGCAATAACTAATTGTGAAAACAGTAAGGTTGCTGTAGGCTGGCTTCTTTGTTTTTCAGCTCCCCTGCAAGGCTTTTGAGAACCAGTAAAATGAAGACAGCGAAGTCCTAAGATATCCGAGGAACAGACCAGCCCTAAGTGATTTTCTTATTCCTTTTGGGGATACCATTGGGTTCTGGGAAAAGTGCCAATAAACAGATGGCTCCATTTGTGCACCCCCAAACTACATTTCCCAGCATGCCTCAGAGGACATGATACAGCATGCACAACCACAAGACTCACGTCAGATATAAGGAATTACCTGAAGTTCTGATCGACAGCAAACAAAAGCACCCAAAAGCCGAACAGAATTGCATTAAGTAGAAGAGCTGCCTCGTCCGGTGCAATCCATTCAGTTGATACTGACTCTCCTGGAAGACACAATTTAAAGGTATCGAGAGCACCCAGTGTGGATTTGGATAAACAGTTATGTCGGGCATAAAAAAAAGTTTATCCTTGTCTGAACCTTGTAGGCTGCCTCGCAGAGTATGTAGATCAGACTAGGTAAAGAGGAATGGATGCAGTGCAAAAAGGTCTTGGATATTGGTGAAGGGAACTGAGTAGCATTTGCTCCAATAGTTGTAAAGAAGGAATATTCCTGAGCTATGCCTGAACTAGCACTCTTCAAGATTACTGCTCAATATAAGGTCAGAGTGGGGAAACACGTTTTGAGTTCAAAACGAAGAGGGGACTGTGATTAATATGGGGGTCTAAACAGCTATCTCTCCCACAAACCTAAAAACATTGTGCTTAGACCGGTGGGGCTCTGGTTTAAAACACTCTCAGTAATTATTTAAGGCTATGCAGATGATAAAAGGCCCATCTTTAATCAATAGAAACTCCCAAGCTGTCCAAAAGTTCAAAAAGATAACAAGGAACCAAGGGTTATCCCCACAGTGGGAGGGCTTTCCAATCCAAGCCCCATCCAGAGCACGTGTCTAAAGGTCCCCACCTACCTTGGCTATGTCATCTCCAGACAAGTCAAGAAGGCAGAGAAGATTTGTCCAGGATAAAGAGAAGACCTCTTCCAGGAAGGAATTTCTAGAATCTTCCCTCTGCTTTAAAATAGACCCAAAGGGTTGTGTTTCAGCTGCAAGGGATTGGGGTATTCTTGGAGAGACTGTCCCTTCCAGTGTGTAACAAGAAATGGAGGCCAAAATAGCTGAACCCAGTCTACTCATTTGGAAGGCTGTAGCAAGAGCCAAAAAGTATTTTTAAGTGACTCTGATTTTGTTTCTTACAGGAGCTGGGGTCTTGGAAGCTTCGAGGACCCTACTCCTGTGCATGGAACTAATCCCTCGCTGGACTGGTTGAAGATCCCTGCAAGGCTAAGCTAAGGGAGGGGCCATGTCAACTGGAGATTGATGGGCATCCCAGAGGATTTTTCCTTGCCCGGATGGGACACCATGATAAAAGAAAATGGAAGGACAGGCTCTCAGGCTGGATGGGAACAAGAATACTTAAACAGCAGGGAGGCCAACATGTTGGGAGGACCAGGAGGGACACTAGCATCTGGGTATTATGTCCCTGATATGCTTGACATGCAAACACTCAGTCCATGCATTATGGAAAAGAAGATTACAAATTTTGATTTATCAGCCCATAAGACTTTCTTTCAGTATGCAGTAGTCTACAGCTCTTCCTATCAAAGTTTCTTCCAGTTTCCAATTACCTTTGGATTATGTAGTACACCGCACTCATTGACACTTTGATTTTTTTTTTGCAATTTCTCTAAATGAAAGGTCTATACTTCAAAGGGTAATAATTATGTCTTATTTCATTTGTTAATTGCCATTATCAATGGAGTTTACAACTTTCTACAGTGTAATATTGTCAATATTGTTCAAGTAGTACTTTAGTGGGTGTAGTAACACAGTCTGTTCCAACTCTGCTTTAAAACAGACAGAGAGTTTTTAAGAAATCAACAGAAGCTGGGGCATCTGTGCAAACTGTCTGCTTCAAATTGCTGCAGAATATTTGTAACCTATTGGTTGTTCCCTGAAGAAGGCCTATTTGTAATATCCTGAAATTTCCATTTTTCAGTTTTTGTTATCCTAAACTTTAAATTAAAATCTATATAAGCCTTGAATTCATGCTTAGTTTATTTTAGTGACAAGACACAAAACAGTACCTTATGAAAAACTCATTGAAAACTAAGATTAAAAAATATTGTATGCCCCTTTTTACAACCCCAGCGCCCAATCCCCACCGAAAACACCACTTTCTGTAATCTCAAAGTCATTTATACCTAATTACTTACTGGGAGATTTCCAAATACTTTACACATGAAAGACCAGAAAAATAAGAGCATTTCCTATTTCCTTTTTATTATATTTAATTTCTTATTTTTATTCTTGACTAGCAAAATACCCGCGCTTCGCAGCGGAGAAGTAGTGTGTTAAAGAGGTTATGAAAAAGAAAAGGAAACATTTTAAAAATTACGTAACATGATTGTCAATGTAATTGTGTTGTCATTGTTATGAGTGTTGCTGTCTTTTATATATATAATATACACACACACACACACACACATAAACATATATATACATATCTACATATACACATATCTACATATATATATACATATACACATCCACATATATATACATATCTATATATATATATATATATATATATATATATATATCTAGACATACATACATACATACATACATACATACATACATACATTGACACATATATATATATATATATACATATCTACACACACATATATATATATATATATATATATATATATATATATATATATATATATATATATACAGTGGGTACGGAAAGTATTCAAACCCCCTTCAATTTTTCACTCTTTGTCATATTGCAGCCATTTGCTAAAATCATTTAAATTAATTTTTTCCCTCATTAATGTACACACAGCACCCCATATTGACAGACAAAAAAAAGAATTTTTGAAATTGTTGCAGATTTATTAAAAAAGAAAAACTGAAATATCACATGGTCCTAAGTATTCAGACCCTTTGCTCAGTATTTAGTAGAAGCACCCTTTTGAGCTAATACAGCCATGAGTCTTCTTGGGAAAGATGCAACAAGTTTTTCACACCTGGATTTGGGGATCCTCTGCCATTCCTCCTTGCAGATCCTCTCCAGTTCTGTCAGGTTGAATGGTAAACATTGGTGGACAGCCATTTTTACGTCTCTCCAGAGATGCTCAATTGGGTTTAAGTCAGGGCTCTGGCTGGGCCATTCAAGAACAGTCACAGAGTTGTTGTGAAGCCACTCCTTCGTTATTTTAGCTGTGTGCTTAGGGTCATTGTCTTGTTGGAAGGTAAACCTTCGGCCCAGTCTGAGGTCCTTAGCACTCTGGAGAAGGTTTTTGTCCAGGATATCCCTGTACTTGGCCGCATTCATCTTTCCCTCGATTGCAACCAGTCGTCCTGTCCCTGCAGCTGAAAAACACCCCCACAGCATGATGCTGCCACCGCCATGCTTCACTGTGGGGACTGTATTGGACAAGTGATGAGCAGTGCCTGGTTGTCTCCATACATACCACTTAGAATTAAGGCCAAAAAGTTCTATCTTGGTCTCATCAGACCAGAGAATCTTATTTCTCACCATCTCAGAGTCCTTCAGGTGTCTTGTAGCAAACTCCATGCGGGCTGTCATGTGTCTTGCACTGAGGTATGTGTGGAGACAACCAGGCACTGCTCGTCACTTGTCCAATACAGTCCCCACAGTGAAGCATGGCGGTGGCAGCATCATGCTGTGGGGGTGTTTTTCAGCTGCAGGGACAGGACGACTGGTTGCAATCGAGGGAAAGATGAATGCGGCCAAGTACAGGGATATCCTGGACAAAAACCTTCTCCAGAGTGCTAAGGACCTCAGACTGGGCCGAAGGTTTACCTTCCAACAAGACAATGACCCTAAGCACACAGCTAAAATAACGAAGGAGTGGCTTCACAACAACTCTGTGACTGTTCTTGAATGGCCCAGCCAGAGCCCTGACTTAAACCCAATTGAGCATCTCTGGAGAGACCTAAAAATGGCTGTCCACCAACGTTTACCATCCGACCTGACAGAACTGGAGAGGATCTGCAAGGAGGAATGGCAGAGGATCCCCAAATCCAGGTGTGAAAAACTTGTTGCATCTTTCCCAAGAAGACTCATGGCTGTATTAGCTCAAAAGAGTGCTTCTACTAAATACTGAGCAAAGGGTCTGAATACTTAGGACCATGTGATATTTCAGTTTTTCTTTTTTAATAAATCTGCAACAATTTCAAAAATTCTTTTTTTTGTCTGTCAATATGGGGTGCTGTGTGTACATTAATGAGGGAAAAAAATTAATTTAAATGATTTTAGCAAATGGCTGCAATATGACAAAGAGTGAAAAATTGAAGGGGGTCTGAATACTTTCCGTACCCACTGTATATATATATATATATATATATATATATATATATATATATATATATATGTATATATATATATATATATATATATATGTAATTGTGTTGTCATTGTTATGAGTGTTGCTGTCATATATATATATATAATATACACACACACACACACATAAACATATATACTGTATATATACATATACATATATACATATATATACATATCTACATATACACATATCTACATATAAACATATATACATATATATATATATATATATATATATATATATATATATATACATATACACATCCACATATATATACATATATATATATACACATATCAACATATATATACACATACATATACACACATACATACACACACACATATACATATATACATATACACATACATACATATACATATATATATATACACACATACATACATATACACACATATATATATATATATATATATATTTACATATCTACATATATATATATACATATTTACATATATATACACATATATATATACATATCTACATATATATACACATATATATACATATCTACATATATCTAGACATACATATATACATACATACATTGACATATATATCTACATATATATATATATATATATCAAAATACCCGCGCTTCGCAGCGGCGAAGTACTGCTTTAAAATTTTTATTAAGAAGAAAAGTAAACCTTTTTAAACTGAGGGAAAATGAATCAATAATTATTTGTTAAGGATCCCTCTATATACCACGTTGTCAGTTCGCCCCTCCGGTTGTAATATGACCAAGCTGTGTGCTGAGCTTACTCTTGAGCATGCAACGTACAGTTGGCCATGTGAAAAGCAGTCCTGCCTCAAATCAATGCCACCTTTTGTAGGGTCTGTCCCTGAGACTTATTAATTGTCATTGCAAAGCAGAGCCTTAGTGGAAATTGTAGGCATTTGAATTGAAATGGGAGATCAGAGGGTATAACGGGGATGCGAGGAATAAAAACTCTCTCCCCTGAGCCACCGCCAGTAAAAATAGTTGCCTCAATAAGGTTCTTTTGCAGACACATGACCTGAAGTCTCGTGCCGTCACAAAGTTTCAGTGGCTGTACGCAAATCCACCGAAGTGATCACTTCTGCTGCGTTCAGTCACTTCACGTGAGCCGCTCTCGTGTGATGTTGCGATGTCCACGGGTTTAATTAATGTTAGCTAAGACCCGGCAGTTAAAAGTTTCTCGCTACAGCAATTTTAACTCTGTTACAAAGTGATCCAAACTGTCGTTTATATCTCGTGTCTTCTCATTAAACTTGTATCTCGCGAATATGGCATTGCAAACAGCAGCGGGAGCGTTTGTATAAAGTTAATTTAAACTTGCGGTTTACACCGTGCCCGGCAGTTAAAAGTTTCTCGCTACAGCAATTTTAACTCTGTTACAAAGTGGTCCAAACTGTCGTTTATACCTCGTGTCTTCTCATTAAACTTGTATCTCGCGAATATGGCATTGCAAACGGCAGCGGGTCAGTTCACGTGATTACGTGGGAGGCGTGATGATGCGATATATTTTGATATATATCAAAATACCCGCGCTTCGCAGTGGCGAAGTACTGCTTTAAAATTTTTATTAAGAAGAAAAGTAAACCTTTTTAAACTAAGGGAAAATGAATCAATAATTATTTGTTAAGGATCTCTTTGTATACCACGTTGTCAGTTCGCCCCTCCGGTTGTAATATGAACAAGCTGTGTGCTGAGCTTACTCTTGAGCATGAAATCTAACGTGGTTTGTGCCCTTCAGAATGAAAACAGTTTGCATTTATCTTTTTAATAAAAGGCGAGTTTTTAAGCCTGAGAAATCACCCCGTAAATGCACACGTTTAATTGCACATGTGTTAATATGTATGCTTACACAGTATTAAAAGACACTCAACAATTAACGTCATTTACCTTTGTTCCCGCATTTGATAAAAGGCGAGCTTTTAACACTAGAATTACCAGAGCCTACGAAAAAACTCGTAGATCCGGCCCACCTTAAATCGCTTCTTAAAACTGTTCTCACCTCTCCGACAGCGTCTTTTGTCATCTAAATGTACTGATAAAGACAAGCTGCCAGCAGCCGGCTATTCCATCCTTGACTGATTATCTGGGAATGAAGTGGAGTTTTAGAGTGGAGTGCATTTCTACAGTAATCTGTGTAAACACATTGTTAAAACAGAAACGTTTTTTATATTCTAGTAGCAAATGACAAAATGTAGGCATAAACTATATAATGTATGAAGCCTGAAGTCCAAATATCAAAGAAATACTTTCACTAAAGGAACAAAAAAAAGCTACCGCCAAAAAAAGCCACCTTAGTGTGTGATATTGACACTCATTAGCTATCACTGCTTCCAAGGCGCAACAGCATCAGTTGCTGACTGGGATTCAGAAGGTCATGAGTTCGATCCTGCACAGCTCCCGTTTGAGAAGTGTTCTTATTTTTACTATGTTAGAATAAAAACATACATTTGATTTCAGTCTGTAACAGCCAGTGTAATTTATGATATTTGTAAAGGTTAGCTTTGTTTAGATTTCTTAATTCACTTTTCATTGTCTCAATCGCGTTCAGAATCCTTCCCTAACACCCCCTGCCCCCATCTGACACTGCTGTTTTCACATAAAGACGCGCTATAGCTCTGCAGTGTATCACGATACATACGACTGCGTGTTTTTTTTCCCACAATCTTGCCAGTCCCCACATGTTGCTGTATGCTGTTTCTTTTGTACTCCAGGACATGCAGAGGAAAGCATAGTAAAGAGCAGTAACTTCAGCGCTATATGCAATCATCAGACACTCCCCATCTGACACTGCTGTTTTCACATAAAGACGCGCTAAAGCTCTGCAGTGTACTTGTGACTGCATTGTCGTACCAATGCTTGCGAACTGAAGTGTCTGCATGCACTTTTCGTGGCATTATACGTGTATTGTTTGGGCATGCCAATGTCGCTCAAACACAGGAACATATGTTGATGTAAAAGTATAACAAAACAAGTGCACTTTTATTCAAGACTATAACCGAAGAAAAAAGAAAGCAAGTTACAGTAGGCGGTTGATATGACAGCTTGCGTGGTGGAATGCTAAGAACTGCTGATTTCCGTTCTGTGCTATATAACTGTTAACATTTGAATCTGATGATTGCATATAGCGCTGTCTTATTCAGTGTGCGCAAGAACATGCAGGTGGCCAGTTGCTGCATGCTACAACGCACATTTTAAAAAAAGAAAGAGACAAATATATGTGATGTTTTGAAGAAATCATTTTATGACGCGAATAGTACCAATCAGAAAACATCGTCGAAGTAATGTAATATTATTTGAAAACGAACAGCGTCAGATCGGGTGTGAAGTTATACTGGCGCTGTTTGAGTCAGATCAGAAGCTGAATAAGCTGATAAAGCTCCTGTTCTGACTCTGTTGATTAATTCATGCTTTTTTACTTAGAAATAACCGCGATTGACATTTTAAACTTAACGATTTACAGTGCATACCAATTTATAAATTTAATGTCCATTTCAGGAAAAAAAAACACTTTCTTCAAAGCTGGGAATCGAACTCACGTCTCTGTAGCACGACAGGGCTGCTGTGCCCCAAGTCAGCAAACCGTAGCGTTAAGCCACGGAAGCTGTTGTATCATCCTTGAACCTTTTATGAAAGCATTTATTTGATGTTTGGACTTCAGGCTTCACAGATTCTATAGTTTATGCCTACATTTTGTAACATTTATTACTAAAATATGAAAAAGTTTCTGTTTTAGCAATGTGTTTACACAGATTACTGTAGAAACAGAACACGCATGAAATGCATGTATTCCAAATAGCGATCTATTATTTCCATTCTAAAACTCCAGCAGTTCAGTCACTCCCAGATAATCGAACAAGGCATGAGCAGGGAAAACTTAGTGAACGTTCTGCGGCAGTGGGGGATGGAATAGCCGCCTGCTCACTGCTCCTCTTAATCGGCACATTTAGAAGACAAAAGAGAGGTGAGAACGGTTTTAAGGTGGGCCGGATCTACGAGTTTTTTTCGTAGACTCTGGTAATTCTAGTGTTAAGCGTGAGAAATCACCCTGTAAATTCACACGTTTAATTGCACATATGTTAATATGTATGTTTACACAGTATTAAAAGACACTCAACAATTAACGTCATTTACCTTCGTTTCCGCGTTTGACTCGTGCTGTAAATCTCTTCCTTGTTTTCAGTTCACGTGATTACGTAGGAGGCGTGATGACGCGATACATGACTCCGCCTCCTCCATTAGAGTATATGGACAAAAACCAGGTTCCAGTTATGACGATTACGCGTAGAATTTCTGCCTAACTTTTGTAAGTAAGCTGTAAGGAATGAGCCTGCCAAATTTCAGCCTTCTACCTACATGGGAAGTTGGAGAATTAGTGATGAGTGAGTGAGTGAGTGAGTGAGTGAGTGAGTGAGTGAGTGAGTGAGTGAGTAAGTCAGTCAGTCAGTCAGTGAGGGCTTTGCCTTTTATTAGTATAGATGCACATCAGCTCCTCTTTGACTTTTCTCTTACAGTCAAAAAAAAATTC
This sequence comes from Erpetoichthys calabaricus, assembly GCF_900747795.2. Taxonomy (NCBI): domain Eukaryota; kingdom Metazoa; phylum Chordata; class Cladistia; order Polypteriformes; family Polypteridae; genus Erpetoichthys; species Erpetoichthys calabaricus. The sequence continues at coordinate 101,424,317 of NC_041404.2, forward strand.
TTCTTAATGCTTTTTCACTATTATACTAGAACTACAGCTGTTTAACTTGTAAGCATTATAAAGTTGTTTCTTTTACAATTTATGCTTCATTGAATTGAATATAAGCACATCAAAGCCACAGGCAGACCTTTCTCTAATGAAAACAGTAGCAGGGCTGGCAAAGTCTCCTGATCACATTTGCTGTTGTATGTTAACCTGGAAAGTGAAACAGAATGTGGTAAATGTGTTAAATTTGTTTTTAGAAAATTAGCAAACTGACATAATTTAAGTCTGCTCTTTTTTTTTTTATTGAATTTATTAAAGTCAAATAACATTCCATACACATAACTCAACTTTTACAAAAAGAAAAAAAAAAGGTTTAGAAACAAATCAACCCCCACCCCTGAGAAAGAGAGCTAGGCCAGCAAGCAGTGTAAAACGTTATGCTAGTAAAGACAAATGAATAGATAAAATAATAAATGAATAAAGATAATTGGAGTAAAAGAGGGGAGAGAACCTGTTTTCTCAATTTAAATGCTTATTCTAAAATGTTATTGATTACATCCTTCCAGGTTTTAAAAAAGTTTTGTACAGATCCTCTAAGTGTGAATTAGATTTTTTCCAGTTTCTAATAGTATATAACATCAGTTATACACTGACTTAGAATAGGTGAGTTAGGATTCTTCTAATTGAGGAAGATAAGTCTATGTGCCAATAATGTAGTAAAGGCAATTACAGTTTGGTTGTCCTTCTCCACTTTAAGCCCATCTGGAAGTATGCCAAACACAGCTGTTAGTGGATTAGGAGAGATTGTGACATCCAAGCTGTCTGAGAGGCATTTAAATATTTTGGTCCAAAATGATATTAATTTGGTGCAGGCCCAAAACATGTGACCCAGTGAGGCCGGAGCTTGATTGCAGCATTTGCAGGTTGGAACTTGCCCTGGAAACATTTTGGACAATTTTAAACGAGAGAGATGAGCTCAATATATAATTTTAAATTGGATAATTCTATGCTTAGCACATATGGAGCTCGAGTGAATTCTGTGCATTGCTACTTTCCACTCCTTTTCTGAAATATATAGAAAGAGATCCTTTTCCCACTGTTCTCTTGGATCTTTGAAAGGGAGGGACTGTAAAATAGTTTTATATATTACAGAAATGCTGTCTGAGTAGGTGAGAGGTGAGGAAAAGTGAGCAGGTTCTGTTTAACAAAGTTTTGAATTTGAAGGTAGTGAAAGAAATGTGTTGCTGGTAAGTTAAATTTGGAGTGTAATTGTTTGTAGGATTCAAAAACATTGTCTATGTACAGATCTCTAAGTGATTTAATCCCGAATGTTTTCCATGCAGTAAAGACTATGTACATTTCAGAGGGTGGGAAAAGGTGGTTCTCGTGCAGAGGTGCCACAGATAAAAGCTTCTCTATCTTAAAATACTTCCTACATTGGTTCCATATTCTGATTGAGTGAAGCACAATTGGGTGGTTAGTATATTGGCAAAAACTTGTATTTATTGGGGTACAAAGCAATGAATATAAAGAAGTACTGCAGAATTTTATTTCTATTGCAGACCACGCCTGTGTATGTTCGTCTATTTCTGTCCATGTCCAGGTTTTTAAAGTTTGTATGTTTACTGCCCAGTAATAAAATTGAAAGTTAGGTAGAACCATGCTGCCTTATGCCTTAAGTCTTTGTAGAGTCGCCCTTTGCATACGTGGATGTTTTGAATTCCAAATAAATGAGGTTATGGTTGAGTCTAATTTCTTAAAAAATGATCTATTGATGTATATTGGAATGCTTTGAAATAAAAAGAGAAGCTTAGGAAGGATATTCATCTTAACAATGTTAATTCTTCCAGCTAAAGTGAGATGAAGGGTTGACCATCTATACAAGTCTTGCTTAATTTTTTCCATACAGACAGAGAAGTTTTGTTGATAAAAAGCTTTATATTTACTTGTGATGTTTACCCCTAGGTATTTAAACTGATCTGCAATGATAAAAGGGAAGGTGTCCAATCTAATATTGTATGCATGAGAATTCACTGGGAAGAGTACACTTTTATTCAAATTGATTCTGAGACCAGAAATCTTTTGAAATTCTGTTAGTGCTGTTAGGACTGCAGGCATGGTATTTTGTGGGTCTGATATATACAGTACCATATCATCTGCATATAGAGAAACTTTCTTTTCAAGTCCTTCTCTGATAATCCCCTTTATCCCATAAGCATTTTGACAGTGAACTGCCAGTGACTCAATGGTGATTGCAAAAAGCAGTGGTGACAAGGGGCATCCTTGTCTGGTACCACACTGTAGTTTAAAGTAGTCTGAATTGATGTTGTTAATACAAACTGAAGCTTCTGGATTGGTATACAGTAATTTGATCCATGCACAAATGTTTGGGCCAAACCGAAATTTCTCTAATGTAGCAAAAAGGTAGTTCCATTCAACCATGTCAAATGCTTTTTCTGCATCCAATGATAATAATATCTCCAGGGCGTTTGACATTGTTGGTGAATATATTACATTAAACAGGCGTCGAAGATTGGACACTAAGTGTCTGCCTTTAATAATTCCAGTTTGGTCTTGTGATATTACCGAAGGTAGCACTTTTTCCATCCTTCTAGCTAGGACTTTGGAATGTATCTTAACATTGTTATTCAGAAGTGAGATTGGTCTGTACGATGCACATTTTAATAAGTCCTTATTTTGTTTAGGAAAGACAGTAATTAATGCTTGGTGAAAAGTTTGAGGTAGAATTTTATTTTCTCTAGCTTCTGTAAATGTTGCTGATAGAAGGGGAGCTAGCTGAGTTGAGAATTTCTTATAAAATTCGGCGGGGTAGCCATCAGGGTCTGCTGCTTTCCCACTCTGTAATGAGATTATAGCATCTAGTAATTCTGATAGTGCCAGAGGTATATCCAATTCCTCTGCCCTAAGAGTATCTATTTGTGGTATCTGTAATGCGTCCAGAAATGCCATAGATTGTGTCTTGTCTTCTTTAACCTCAGCAGAGTATAAGGATTTATAGTAGTCTCTAAATGTGTGCATTTATGGTCAATGATTTTGTCTCTGTTTGTGCTGGTGATTGCTGGGATTACATTGCCAACTTCTTGCTTGTGGATTTGTTGAGCTAAGATCTTTTTAGCTTTCTCTCCATGTTCATAATAATGATGTCTTAACTTAAGTATGAGCTGTTTAGTTTCCTTAGTTGTTAAGAGGTTGAGCTCTGAATGCAGAGCCTGCCTTTTCTTATGAAGTGTCTAACTTGGACACCTGACATGTTCTTGATCTATTATAGTAATTTCATTTATTAGCTCTGATACCTTCTTGGTTTCCAATTTATTTTTGTGGAAAAGATATGAGATAATCTGTCCTTCAGGGTTTCCCAGAGTGTTCCTGCAGAAACCTCTGAGGGTGTATTTGTCTCTAAAAAATTGATTTGCTTGGATATCAATTCTGTACAGTACTCGTCTTCTAATTAAAGTGGGTTAAGACGTGATCTGTGAGATGAGTATGTGGGGCATAGTGATTTTAGCTCCAAAATCAAGGGGGCATGGTCAGAAATAACAATAGCGTTGTACTTACAAGATTTAATCATAGGCAAGATGTTGTTATCTACAAAGAAATAATCAATTCTTGAGTAACAATGATGCACTGGTGAGTAGAAGGAATATGCTCTTGAGTTTGGGTATAGAAATCTCCAGGGGTCTGATAAGTTGTGGTCAGTTGCAAACTGTGTAATTATCTTTACAGTGTTAGATGTCATCGCCCCTGTGGCAGGAGACCTATCTAGGTTTGAATTTAAAACAAAATTAAAGTTCCCAGCCTTTATAATTTTATGAGTGTTCACATTGGGAATGGATGCAAATACATTTTGCATGAACTCCCTATCATCGACATTGGGTGCATAAATATTTATCAAATATTTATCACTTTACAGTTAAATAAATTACCTATGACAATCACATATCTCCCCTCAGGATCAGATACTATATCTGATACTACAAATAAGACTGTTCTATGTATAAGAATTCCCGCACCTCTAGTTTTTTTTGTAACGCTGGAATGGACTACTTGGCCAGTCCAGCCTTTGTGCAGCAAAACTGATCCTTGATTAATAAGTGGGTTTCCTGTAAAAATACTATTTTAGCGTTTAGACCTGTTAGGTGAGAGAATACTTCAGGCCTTTAACATTCCAGCTCACAAAGTTAACTGTCCAGTCTTTGAGACATTGCTTCTGAACTTTTATTGTAATTTTTTAGTCCTAACTGAAAATAAGACAGCTTTGACCTTAATTTCCAATTTTCCCAGGAGTTATTGCCCTGAAGGCTATTTTTACATTGGCATTTATAATTACAAGGATTAAAAAGATAGATTAGAGATAGCTTGCTCTCTTTCTTTCTCCCAATAGTCCCCCCAGCACCCCGTTTTGCCTCCCCACGTGAGGCTGGACCCCACTTTCCAATGTACTAGTCCTCTGACATACCTAGAGACAGAGCATGTCCAAAACAAAGTGTATGAGAAATTAAATTGAGATATCTATTGCCAATTCAGTCCAATTACTATAAGCATAAAATATAATATTCAGCAATTTTGAGATAGTAAAATAGAAAGCCCAGGGAATGGTGTTAAAAAGTAGCCCTGGATAAGCATAGTAAACCCTAATATGATAATAACAATAACAATAAACGAATGGTATGATATTAAACAGTCTCCTTTAGAAGGGTATAAAAGAGAAGAAAAAAAAAGGAATTATTAATTTCTTCAACATATACAAATATACGCATATAATATGCTTATAATTGTAATTAAAGCATAAAGTGTCCAAGAAGGGAAAAGGATGCATAATTACAGTACCAGTATCAGTGCAAGCAGATCAAACCACCATCAAGATCTTCTTTGCCATGCCATGTCAGAATGCGACTCATGATCGTATTTCAAAAAAATGTCGGGATCAGCTTTCTTAACTGTTTTTCTGCTTCCTCCATAGTGGTAAAAATGTAATGCTTGTCTTGAATATTCACTTTCAGTTTGGCAGGGTACAAGAGGCTGTATCTGATCTGCACGCTTAAAAAAGCTGCACGCTTAGCAGTTGTTGAGGGTGAGAAATCCAGGAAAATGCAGCTGTGGTTATTTTCAAATATAATCTCTTGTTTCTGTCTTAGAAGTGACATTACATGTAATTTAAATTGTAATTTCTCAAAGCGCACGATACGATTCCTAGGTTTAGAGGTATTTGATCCCTGTATGCGGTAAGCTGCTGCTATTTCAGTATAAGATTTACAGTCCTCTCCAATTATTTTAAAAAATCGCTGAGCTACGCATTTCTCTGGGTTTGGACTTTCACAATTCTCTGGGAGACCTTCGAGTCTAATATTATTCCTTCTGCATCCATCCTTCCAGTGCAGCAAGTTTTTTGCATTCGGAATTTACAGCCATTGCTTTCCCATCCGTAGTTGATGCCAGATGTTCGGCTATTTCAATTCAAGTCGTAAATGTTTGCTTAACATCTTCCAGTTGATCGCCAAGTGCTCTCAGTTTTCGTCAAACTTAGACGCATTTTCCTGAATCTGTTCCTCAAATTTTTCCAGCATACTTTTAAACGCTGCCTCAAAGCGATTATATATGCGTTTCTCCGGGTCTTTATTATCCTGCCACGGCTTCTCGTTTGTCTTGAGCAAACCATTTATTTCTTTCTTTATATCTTTATGTCTTGAGCGGTGGCCGTGGCCATTATAGCAATCATTACCTTCAGTTTGGACAGATCGTTTTGGAATTCGTGCTCCGCAGGTGAAGTGACAAACCCTATTTCAGCCGATGATCCCAGCTCGCGAGGAATAGATGAAAACGAGGAAGGCAAGGCCATTTCCAGTTTCAATGAATCTTCTGGAATCAACAAGCTATCGTGTCCTGCATCACTTACACATTCGCTCCCACTTTTGCTCTCAACTGGAGATGATGAAGTGGCCTGGGGTCCCAGGAGATCTGTGCTTTTGCCCATCTGCCCTGGGTCAGTCTCTGTAATGCCATACCTTGAGGTTGGACTTGGACTTGATGCCTGTCTAGGCTTGGGTGTAGCTTTGGTTTTCTTTTCCGTTTCTTTCTGAGCCCCTTTCTTACCACTCATGTTTGTATATGCTTGCATATACTATAATAGAACCACCTCGAGTTGAGTAAATACAGGATACCTCGGGATGATAAAAATAAGTGAAAAGTTAATGCCGCCATTAACGGTATTCAGACGTCCATCTCCTGTAACCAATTTTGCTCTTTCTATGTAGTGGTGGAACTAATATACTTTGTATTAGAAAGAAAGAGAGCGACAGAGTGTCTTGGTGGCTGATGCAGTTTTGGCACCAGGCAGTGCAAATGTTAGTGGATAGTGGACTTTACTCTGTGCAAGTTATGGCCCAAGAAAGAAACTGTAGGCTTAAATCACGCATCCAATGAGTTTCACAGGAGAGGGCAACTGGTGACACTCTATGTAAAGAGACTGAATGAATGAAAATAAATTGGACTGGAACAATGAAAAAAGTAATAAGTTAAAGTAAATAGTGAATACAAATAAGAATTATTTGTTCTTTACAATGCTTCTTCAAGTCCTTCTGCAGCTAGCTCTGAAGCTGCTCATTTTGATGATGGAATGCCATGTCACAGAGGTGGTGACTCATCCTCCAGGCTGATGCTAATTGTTAACAAAGTTACATAGCTCTCCCTTTGAAGTCACTTTCCCCAATGACCACATCCAGCTCCTTGCAATAGTGCACAAACTCTGAAACAATGGGTTGGTTATCGTTTCTGCAGAAGTTGTCCTCTCATTGTCAGGTGATGCAACAGGAATATTGAGTGCTGCGCATGGTTTTAAACACTGCATTTCTGAAAGGTGATCTGTTCCTTACCTGTGGATAGACAAACTTCCTTGTGTGGAGCTGCACATGTGTCTTAATTCTTTCTTCCTTCACTGAATTGACTCTGCAAAAGGCATTCCAGATCCAGATATCAGTGTTGAGACTCCCCCTCAACAGCCGTTCTGTAGTGCCTCTACAATCTGCCTCCTCTTTTGCCTGCACAGTTTTACCACAGGCCCTGTTTCACAATAATCACCTGATGTCAATGGCAACTGACTCTTCCACACTTTTTCCTAGCTTTCAGAGCACAAAGCTCCACTGGCTAATGAGCACCCAGGACCTTAGCAGATGAAGCAGTGATAGTGGAGCTGTAGAGATAGCTGTCTCTTGGCTGCCTTCCTCCTTGGTGCTGTTGCTGAAAACTGCATTTCAGATCCCAGAACTCAGCTTTCAGACACTCCAGCAGCTCCTCAGAAGAAAGTCTATTTTAGGTTTTCACTAGGGGGCTCCGCCCCCTGCTCGCTTCGCTCGCCAACCCCTGGTGTTGGGAATGAGAAAGAGCGTGATGTATGAATGAGATATAGAATAGTGTGAAGGTGTAGATGATGCAGTAATGTAATGACTGGGGTAGTTATGTTTTCCACATTAATATTTTTTGGACATAATATAGTGCGTTGTGTTAAAAGGGGCATTTGGTCAAATGAGATTGCTGTTCCAAATCTGTCTGTAACTAAGTCGGCGCAGATAAAGGCTTGAGGAATTGTAATAATATCTGGGTGAAGTCTATCTGTATTGGTGAGTGTACCATCTCCCAGTTGTAATAACCAATTGTTATGATCTGGATGTGGACATCGCATGTTATGTACTAACTGTATCTTTTGAAAGCAATGCCAATTGTCTGCGTATTGTAAGGTGCACTGAACAATAGCTGAGCGCATGGAATGTGGAACAATAGCTACGCACTGTCTAAAATCTCCTCGTAATAAAAGTACCTTTCCTCCAAAGGGAAGATCATTATTCATAAATGTTTGTAGAAGTTTATGAATGGTGTGGAGTAAGTGAGTGGATGCCATTGTACATTCATCAATAATTAACAGTTTTGCAAGACGGATGTCATGTGCAGTGCCACTGTTAATGTTAATAGTGGAAATCGATTTGTAGGATCTAATGCAGTTCATAAAGATTTCACTTTCAGGTACATCGTTAGTTAGAAGCTTCTGTAGATATTCAGGATATGAATGTAAAGGAGGCAGTCTAATTTGACCGTTTTGATAACAACGTGTAAATTCATTACTTGTATTGTCAGTTGTTTTTTCATGGAAGTTAAGTGAATGACAATGATTGCAAATGACATTCATTAATCTCAATGAATTTTCCTGAATAGTGGACTCATTATTGAACGCGTTGTCAGCTAACTGGCGCAATCATTTAGCAGGTGTCTGTCGTTGATCTTCCCTCGCTGCCGTTTCTGTATGTCTGAGACGGGAGGTGTTTCGTTTCGAAGCCGTGCCTGTTTCGATGCAGTAGTGTGAGACGCGCGCTGCATGCATCCACGTTCAGTGTGTCTGTCCATTTGGGTTCGTTTCTGTAACTGTGTTAGTTGAGCTTTGCGTTTTTGGAGCCGAGACATGTTTTCTTCCAGAGTTTCAGAAGCGCGTTGGAGCCGACGTGTATTGTTTTTTTTCATGCGGGTTCGTGTGTTTGGTCCCGTTACTCGAGCCGTATCGGTTTGTACCCGTGATCGTGAATTCATGAATTGTTTGTTCTTCAGCGTTAGAAATATGGATAAGTAATAAGGAGGATCGCACTCACTGTTAATATGGAGTCTTTTCTGCGGTTGAACGGTTAATAGTGCCTCATTGTAATGAGATCCACCTATGCTGCATAGTGTGAATTGTGTTTGGTCCCGTTACTCGAGCCGTATCGGTTTGTACCCGTGATCGTGAATTTATGACTTGTTTGTTCTTGAGCGTGATAAATATGGATAAGTAATAAGGAGGATCGCACTCACTGTTAATATGGAGCCTTTTCTGCGGTTGAACGGTTAATAGTGCCTTATTGTAATGAGATCCACCTATGCTGCATAGTGTGAACGTGTTGAGAGGACATATGTTTAATACGGACGGTTCATTTAGAAATGGGGCTTTGTGTGTAGATCTGTGCATATTTGCGTTGTTGATTTGTTTCAGGGTGTACTGTTCCAATGCGATGCAATATTTGTCCACATATGCGAAAGCAGTATGGGTCATTGCCTTTTGGTGGCCTGATATTTACTCCGGTAGATGCAAAAGCAAATGAACTATTGTAGGATCTAATGCAGTTCATAAAGTTTTTACTTTCAGGTACATCGTTAGTTAGAAGCTTCTGTAGATATTCAGGATATGAATGTAAAGGAGGCAGTCTAATCTGACCCTTTTGACAACAACGTGTAAATTCATTACTTGTATTGCCAGTTGTTTCTTCAGGGAAGTTAAGTGAATGACAATGATTGCAAATGACATTCATTAATCCCAATGAATTTTCCTCAATAGTGGACTCATTATCGAACGCGTTGTCAGCTAAGTGGCGCAATCGTTTAGCAGGTGTCTGCGGACGGTTCCTTTAGAAATGGGGCTTTGGGTGTCACTTCTTATTGATGTTAGTGTGTTTGTGGGTCTGAATCGTCGTTGTTGTGAACGTTTCGTGCGCCATGTCCGTAGTCTGTCCAGTTTCGTCTCTAATGGGCTTGGTGTGGCGGTCATGGCTTCTTTTTTTTGGTGTGGTAGGAGCTTGTTGAATCCTACTCTTTGTGTGCATCCCGTTTCGTGTGCAATGGGACTCGTGAGGCGCTGTGTTCTTTGCCGGCGTCTGGGGGGGGGGGGGGGCATGTTGCTTGGAGGGGGTGGTGGGATTGGTGGGTCGCGAGCGTCTTCTTTCTTTTTGTGTGCCAGGGGCTTGTTGAATCCTCCTCTTTGTGTGTGTCCCGTCCGTTGCTTGTGGGGGGGGGGGGGGGTTGCGGGTTCTTTTTTTTGTGTGCCAGGGGCTTGTTGAATCGTCCTCTTTGTGTGTGTCCTGTCCGTTGCTTGTAGGGGGGGGGGGGTGCTTGGAGGTGGGTGTGGGATTCGTGGGGCGCGAGCGGCTTCTTTTTTTTTGTGTGCTAGTTTTGTGTGCAATGGCTTTCGTGCGGCGCTGTGTGCGTCGCCTGCGTTTTACTCCTTTTTTGTGTGCTGACTCCTTTTTTCTGTGGTCGCGGCGCCTCATTTCTTTGACTCCTTTTTTCTGTGCTCACTCCTTTTTTCTGTGGTCGCGGCTTTTCTGTGGTCGCAGCCGCCTCTCGCGGCGCCTCATTTCTTGGGGCGCGTGCGCAGTACGTCTTTTTGCGGCTACGGCCCATGGCCGGATGTCCCTGCGTCCATCCGGTTTAGCATTCTCGGTTAGTAATATGGATGGCACTGAAGGCTCTGAAGCTGCTCATTTACACGATGGACTACTAGCTCATAGCTGTGAGTCATTCCCAGGCTGATGCAACATGCCAGCAATGTTACTATATGTGAAAGCTGTTACACTGCTCTGCCATTAGAGGTCAGCATTTAACCAAGTAAAGAACATTTTAAAAGGTCTGAAAAATGTTTCTTCAACAAAGAGAAGCTCTAACCAACAAAAGTGAACAAGCTGGAGAATGACATTAAACGTGAGTGAAAAATAAAATGCTTCGATTACTTTGTTAATGGACCACCATGATTTAATAACAATGAAACTATCAGGATTTGGCTGCCACATTATAATAATGTAAGTGTTTAATTTACTCTTCTAGTGTTAAGTGAACACTTTGTAGATTATATGAGATGTATTTGTTTTCTTATCTACACATTCATTTTTAACTTAACACTGATGTTCTTACTATATGTGAAAAACAAACCAGTCTTTGACTTATCTGGCGCATGCACAGTTGTTCTTCTTTGTATGTGCAAATGCACTTTACAGTGATTGCTTTTTTTTAAGTATTTTATTGATTTTATTAAAATGAAATAACATTCCATACAAGCAAGTCAAGTTTCGCAAACTAGGTTTAAAACAAATCAACAATGATTGCTTTCTGAAAACCATCCTAAAACCACTAAACCCAGTCTAATGGGAAAAAAGCAAGATCTTTGAAACTACTTTTTTCATTATCATAATGTGTTTTGGCGAGGCAAGAAGTTGTAGTAAATAAATCTTTTAATGACCTTGGTATTTTATTTAGTAAAGTATTTCATTTTTAGTCAGTTACAAGATTTATAGGAGTTACTGGTATTAAGATTTTGATTGCACTTTCATATTAGGATATTATCAACTACTCAACAGGTTTTAGAATAGGCTATACATTTGAAAATTGATTGATTTGTGAAAATGACATCAAAGTCAAGCCTAGAAAAAAAAAATTAGATTTTTAAATCTTTTCCGATTAACAACAACAACAACAACATTTATTATATAGCACATTTTCATACAAAAAGTAGCTTAATGTGATTTACATAATGAAGAAAAGAAAAATAAAAGACAAAATAAGAAATTAAAATAACACAACATTAGTTAACATAGAAAAAGAGTAAGGTCCGATGGCCAGGGGTGACAGAAAAAAAAAAAAAAAAAACTCCAGACGGCTGGAGAAAAAAATAAAATCTGCAGGGGTTCCAGGCCACAAGACCGCCCAATCCCCTCTGGGCATTCTACCTAACATAAATGAAATAGTTCTCTTTGTAATTAGGATTCTCACGGAAGGACTTGATGATGATGGTCATGCAGACTTCTGGCTTTTAATCCATCACTGTTGGAACATCATGGTGCTTTGAGTAGATGGTGGTGGCCACCACCAAAAGGACACCGGAAAAGGAAACAGAAGAGAGAGTAGGGGTTAGTACAGATTTTAGAGCAACCATGAATAGTTATTATAATGAATTGGACATACAGAGTATCAGGATTAAATTACAGTGAAGTTATGAGAAAGCCATGTTAAAATAATGTGTTTTCAGCAGTTTTTTAAAGTGTTCTACTGTATTAGCCTGGCGAATTCCTATTGGCAGGCTATTCCAAATTTTAGGTGTATAACAGCAGAAGGCCGCCTCACCACTTCTTTTAAGTTTTGCTCTTGGAATTCTAAGGAGACACTCATTTGAGGATGTGAGGTTATTTGGAATATAAGATGTCAGACATTCTGATATATAAGATGTGGCGAGATTATTTAAGGCTTTATAAACCATAAGCAGAATTTTAAAGTCAATCCTGAATGACACAGGTAACCAGTGTAGTGACATCAAAACTGGAGAAATGTGCTCGGATTTTCTTTTCCTGGTTAGGATTCTAGCAGCTTCATTCTGCACTAGTTGCAAACGATTTATGTCTTTTATGGGTATTCCTAAAAGGATTGTGTTACAGTAATCTAGCCAACTGAAAACAAATGCGCAAACTAATTTCTCAGCATCTTTCAATGATACTGTATAAGAGGTCTAACTTTTGCTATGTTTCTTAAGTGAAAAAATGCTGTCCTAGTGATCTGATTAATATGCGATTTAAAATTCAGATTACAGTCAACAGTTACCCATAAGCTTTTTACCTCCGTCTTGACTTTTAATCCTAATGCATCCAGTTTATTTCTAATAGCCTCATTGTATCCATTATTGCCAATCACTAAGATTTCAGTTTTCTCTTTATTTAGCTTGAGAAAATTACTATTCATCCATTCTGAAATACAAGTCAGACATTGTTTTAGTGAATCAAGAGAATCAGGGTCATCATGTGCTATTGATAAATACAGCTGTGTGTCATCAGCATAGCTGTGGTAGCTCACATTGTGCCCTGAGATAATCTGACCTAACGGAAGCATGTAGATTGAAAAGAGCAGCAGACCCAGGATAGAGCCTTGTGGAACACCATATAGGATATCATGTGTCTTTGAGTTGTAATTACCACAACTAACAAAGAATTTTCTCCCTGTCAGGTAGGATTCAAACCAATTTAAGACACTGCCAGAGAGGCCCACCCATTGACTAAGGCGATTTCTAAGAATATTATGATCAATGGTGTCAAAGATCTACTAATTTAAATTGTAATTCTTTGCTATTATTTTTCCCTTTACTTTTAGTAACTTCTGTGTCATTTAGTTAATTATTCCAAAAAGCAGTCTCCAGTGTAAATGATCCAGATCTGTAAGTAAATTAGTGTAAATAACTTTAAATAATAATACAGCTTGATATACAAAGGCATTGCTCTGATATCCATGATTGTAAGAACAAAAAATATCATATTATTATTAACAGTCTGCACAAAACACACATGAATATATATCTCTCTATTATAAAAAAAAACTTCCGACAAGATGAGACTTTTCCCGGGGACGAGACATGATCTTTTGATCAGAGTGACTGTGACAAAGTGACAATGACACTTTCACTTCCGCAGTGGTAGTGCTGCTGCTTTGCAGTAAGGAGAGTGTGGAAGATTGTGGGTTCGCTTCCCGGTTCCTCCCTGTGTGGATAGCGCTTTGAGTACTGAGAAAAGCGCTATATAAATGTAATGAATTATTATTATTATTATTATTATTTCCCGCAAGATGGACAAGTCACATCATACTTACATCCTTCAGACGCAAGTCCTGTGATACACATGCAGAGCAGGTTAGAGATAATGGAACTAGAAAATTGCGAAAGTCTCCAAAAATGAGAGTAAAGATTGCATTAGCGCAAATAATCTGAAAATATTACTCAGGGAAATAACGGAACAGCAAAAAAGAGATCGAATATTCAGGTGCTGTACAGGCTTTTAAATGTTCGCAGCTCCACATGAAATGCAGATCACACGTGAGGGCAGCAGCAGCACGCCAGCAGCTGCTCAAACAAAGAAGAGTTAAAAAAAATGTATTTGTTTCCCATTGTATTACCGTTTAAAAAAAAATGCATTTGTTTCCCATTGTATCACCGTTTAAGAGAGATTTCGGAGAGGCGGCCGCTGGCAGGGAGGTAGAGGGGCTGGCGAGCAAACTATTATTACTGTATATGATTAAGCACAATGTAAAAATTATACTTGATCTTTGTATGTTGATGTATTATGTTTTAATACTTAAATCATGGTGTCTTAAACTATTTATTTATAGCTATTTCAATAATGGTAGCACCTGACTTGTCTTTATACTAGCCTGTCATTATTTGCCTTTCCATTGTACCTCATTCTTTCCATACACCTTGTAAAATCGTACATTAAAATATTCATAGAAAAAGGCAAATTGCCATACATAATGTACTGTATAAACAAAACAAAATAAAGTAGGGTATATACAAGTTAAATACAGTTTTAATGCTTAACTGAGTTGTTTATATATAAGTGGAAAATGTGTTGTTAATTCTATATACTGTGACTGAAATTTATGTATGCAAATACACTTAAATTAAACTCTGCAATTTGTACTTTAGTCATGTCTGAATTGTTTGATTTATAATTTTAAACTGCAGAACAGAGGGGTCACTCAAGAAAAAATGTGTCTTTGTTCCAGACATTATGGAGGGCAATGCAATTCTACTCTTTGAGATTTAATATCTCATATCTGTTTGTAAAGTCATAGTTTTTGGTGTGATTGCTTATTAAATATGTCTTTGAAACCTATTCTAAATAGTGAATAAGATTGCTATACTGGAAAAATTAACCTTTATAAGAAATGATGTGATTGGAAAATTCAAAGTAACACGTTTGCAGGTAACACAAACACATTGTAGAATATTACAAAATATTTAAATGATTGTCCTTTCTTTTGAACTTGTCTTAGTACACCACTAAATTTATCAATATCTCAGATACCTAAAATTAGAATTAGGTGCACCAGATCAGGTACCAATGATCTAAATATCATTATAGAGATGATATTGACCTGTCTTATTTAAACCTCAGATAACTGGTTTAGCTTGTCCAGCCTAGGCCTCCCCAGCAAGAACAGCCCAAGAGCAGAAAGCAAGATACTGAAAGAAGTCTTTAAGATCCCCAGAATTTCATTGCAAAACCAGTTGTGAGTTCTTGCCACTGTTGATATCAAAGTGTATGAGTCATTCTAGCATTAGAAAAAGGCTGCATAAAATAGATCTACATGGAAGGTGTGCCAAAAAGAAATATTTGCTCTTCAGATAGAATATTAGGGCAAGACTAAAGTTTGCTCATGAACACCTAGGCAAATACTAGGGGCCTCATGCATAACGCAGTGCGTAGAATTCACACTAAAACATGGCGTAAGGACAAAAGCGGAAATGTGCATACGCACAAAAAAATCCAGATGCATAAATCTGTGCATTCACCAACTTCCACGTTCTTCCACTCCATAAATCCCAGTCAGTGTGAAAAGTAACGCACGTGCACGCGCCTGCTGTCCCGCCCCGTCTCCTCCCAGAATTACACCTCTTTGAATATGCAAATCAATATAAATAGCCCTTAAGCTGAGCATTCTGTGAAAAGACAATGGCAAAAGCATGGGGGAAAATAGAAGAATTCCAGTGAATACCAAGTGGAGGCAAGGAAAAACTTACTATTTGTTGGTTTAAACAGTGATATAAACAACAAAAGGAAGTTGATCAAGTGACACAGAGTGTTGGAGAAACTCAAAAGCTCAAGTTCACAAAGTCGAACAGTGCCCAAAATAATAAAGAAGTTGTCAGATATCAAAGTCGCTGAGAAAAGGCAAATCGTAGCCCACCGTCTGAGTGTCATATGAAAGCTTATTAGCGTACAGAGAAAAGAAAAAAAAAATAGGGACACAGTGAGAAAAAAGCTCAAAATGTCAACTTTAATCTCGAAATTTCCACTTTAATCACGTAGTTTATTTTGTCATTAAAGTAGAACATCATAAACTTCATCTTTAAATAGTTTAGTTTACTAGTTTCTCAAATACCATCGTAACTATAGTAGCACGTTAAATGCTTTGTTTTGTATGTGTTCTTCTGTCTGCTCTATGTGCGTGAATCACTACGTGCTTCTTAAACAAATGAACACAGAATTCATTACATTCATGATATTACAGCTCTCTGAATAATTAAAATACTGAGATGTATACTTGATATCATTTTCATGATGATAGGAATTAAAGCATGTTATTAAACATGGGAACATGGTGGCGCAGTCTGTAAGCTTAGAACGCCGATTCTTCAAAACTTTTAAGGAACATTGAAATATTTTCATAGTACATGTTTAATTATTCTATCCATCTATCCTTCCAGTGTCGCACCAGCCCCAGCAAGCATACAGCGCAAGGCAGGAACAATCCCTGAACGGGGGTGCCAGCTTGTCGCTATAGCGCTGCGCTGTTTAATTATTAATTATTAACAATATAGATTATTTAAATGATGTTAACATTTTATCTGTATAATGTAATGAACATATTTTGCTGCATTTCATCTTAAAAATGATATCGTCATCATATGTAAATACACGCTTTATAAAGTGTCTCAGGTTGTGCAATATTATAACTGTATCACAAGTTTACAGTGAAGTACAGTTAGGTCCATAAATATTTGGACAGAGACAACTTTTTTCTAATTTTGGTTCTGTACATTACCATAATGAATTTTAAATGAAACAATTCAGATGCAGTTGAAGTGCAGACTTTCAGCTTTAATTACGTGGGGTGAACAAAACGATTGCATAAAAATGTGAGGCAACTAAAGCATTTTTTTAACACAATCCCTTCATTTCAGGGGCTCAAAAGTAATTGGACAAATTAAATAACTGGAAATAAAATGTTCATTTCTAATACTTGGTTGAAACCCCTTTGCTGGCAATGACAGCCTGAAGTCTTGAACTCATGGACATCACCAGATGCTGGGTTTCCTCCTTTTTAATGCTCTGCCAGGCCTTTACTGCAGCGGCTTTCAGTTGCTGTTTGTTTATGGGCCTTTCTGTCTGAAGTTTAGCCTTCAACAAGTGAAATGCATGCTCAATTGGCTTAAGATCAAGTGACTGACTTGGCCATTCAAGAATTTTCCATTTCTTTGCTTTAATAAACTCCTGGGTTGCTTTGGCTGTATGTTTTGGGTCATTGTCCATCTGTATCATGAAACACCGCCCAATCAATTTGACTGCATTTAGCTGGATTTGAGCAGACAGTATGTCTCTGAACACCTCAGAATTCATTCGGCTGCTTCTGTCCTGTGTCACATCATCAATAAACACTAGTGTCCCAGTGCCACTGGCAGCCATGTACGCCCAAGCCATCACACTGCCTCCACCGTGTTTTACAGATGATGTAGTATGCTTTGGATAATGAGCTGTTCCACGCCTTCTCCATACTTTTTCCTTTCCATCATTCTGGTAGAGGTTGATCTTGGTTTCATCTGTCCAAAGAATGTTTTTCCAGAACTGTGCTGGCTTTTTTAGATGTTCTTTAGCAAAGTCCAATTTAGCCTTTCTATTCTTGAGGCTTATGAGTGGCTTGCACCTTGCAGTGCACCCTCTGTATTTACTTTCATGCAGTCTTCTCTTTATGGTAGACTTGGATATTGATGCACCTACCCCCTGGAGAATGTTGTTCACTTGGTTGGCTGTTGTGAAGGGGTTTCTCTTCACCATGGAAATGATTCTGCGATCATCCACCACTGTTGTCTTCCGTGGACGTCCAGGTCTTTTTGCGTTGCTGAGTTCACCAGTGCTTGCTTTCTTTCTCAGGATGTACCAAAGTGTAGATTTTGCCACTCGTAATATTGTAGCAATTTCTCGGATGGATTTTTTCTGTTCTCACAGCTTAAGGATGGCTTCTTTCACCTGCATGGAGAGCTCCTTTGACCGCATGTTGTCTATTCACAGCAAAATCTTCCACATGCATGCACCACACCTCAGATCAACTCCAGGCCTTTTATCTGCTTAATTGATAATGACATAACGACGGACTTGCCCACACCTGCCCCTGAAATAGTCTTTGAGTCAATTGTCCAATTACTTTTGAGCCCCTGAAATGAAGTTATTGTGTTAAAAAAATGCTTTAGTTGCCTCACATTTTTATGCAATCATTTTGTTCACCACACTGAATTGAAGCTGAAAGTCTGCACTTCAACTGCATCTGAGTTGTTTCATTTAAAATTCATTGTGGTAATGTACAGAACCAAAATTAGAAAAAAGTTGTCTCTGTCCAAATATTTATAAAGGTGGTATGCGAGTGAATATGAATAATATGAATAATGTTGCATCCATGCCACAATGTTTTCCGAAATGTACTATATAGGTCATAAAATGAATAATTAATAAACTTTCTTTTATGTGGATTCGTTCTCTGGACACTTTTTACTACTTGGACATGGATTTTTACACGCCGAGACTCGTCTATTCAAGTAGTCAACTTCAAGCGCTGAGAACAAATGCCAGTGTCGGTGTGGTTCCCCATTTACCTGACGAGGTGAGAAGGCGGTATCGTGGCAGCAGAGCCGGCACTAAGCTAAAAACGAAGCGGCTTGCAAGAAAGTGGCGTTTTAAGCCTTCTGTGCCTTCTGTGATCCTGGGAAATGTGAACTCACTACCAAATAAGATCGACGAACTGGCTGTGCTGGTGAAAAATGTCAGAACCTACAGAGAATGCAGTTTGTTATGCTTTTTGTGAAACGTGGCTAACTACCACCATCCCAGATGCTAATGTGGAGCTACCCGGGTTTAGCACAGTTAGAGCGGACAGAGACGCAAATACCTGCGGGAAGCAGAAAGGAGGAGGACTCACTCTCTGTGTCAATACAAAGTAACTCTGGACATGTAAACGTCAAAATCTCCACTTGCTGTAGGGACATCGAACTGTTGGCCGTATGCTGGAGTATGTGAATTTCCCCTTGGGATTAATAAAGTATCTATCTATCTATCTATCTATCTATCTATCTATCTATCTATCTATCTATCTATCTATCTATCTATCTATCTATCTATCTATCTATCTATCTAATTACAAATATCATATATACCTATGTCTCAGTTTTTTTTTGTCAGTGCGGCTTTGCCATCATGGACCATAAGGTGCATACTAATTCAGCATGAGCAGGAACACTCAATAAAACTGAATAAAAAAAACAAGTGACAATGAGATAGGAAGAAGGCAGATTCACCAGCATTTGCAGATTGGTATTGCGGAGGAGCCAGAGGCGGAGGAGGTTGTCTCTTCAAGTGTGATAAAGGAAGTTTTGGCAATGTGGGAAAAAGTTTCTGACTTTATTGAAAAGAAACACCCTGAAAAAGTTGCAACTGGTCGTGCAATGGCACAATTTAATGACACTTCCCTAACTCATTTCAGAAACATTGTAAAGGGGAGGAAGAAACAAAGCTCCTTGGACAGGTTTCTATTGAAATGCTTTGCGAATGAAAGTGACGAAAGCGTGGCAAAAAAGAAAAAAACTAGTGAAGAAGAAAATTAAGTTAAGCAAAAGTGAAGTGAAAGAAAAAAACAATACAATATGCTAATAGGCTCCACCAACATCTGTTTATTTCTTTAGATTCTCTTTTATGTATTAGGATTCATTTTGTTTGTATACAATATTTGTTCATTATAAATACATTTTTCTTATGTTGAAAACATTTAACAAAAATTGGGGTGGTTTTTTGGGGACTGGCACAAATTAATCTCATTTCAGTTAATTTCAATGGGGAAAATTGAATTGAGATACAAGCATTTTGACTTACGAGCTCGGTCACGAAATTAATTAAAGTTGTATCTCAAGGTACCACTGTACATTATTATTATACAGCTTTGACCTTAATTTCCAATTTTTCCAGGAGTTATTGCTATGAAGCCTATTATTACATTGGCACTTACAATTGTAAGGGTTAAAAGGAAAGATTAGAAATAGCTTTCTTTCTTTCTCTCCCCCCAGAACACCCCACCACCTCATTTTGCCTCCTCACGTGAGGCTAGACCACAGTTCACAAAGTCTCAGTCCTCTGACATACCTAGAGACAGAGCATGTCCAAAACAAAACAAGCCCCCAAGTAGCATTGTCGAAGGATTAAAGCAGAGATATCTATTGACAATACAGTCCAAATACTATAAATCTAAGACATAATCTTAAACAGTCCTGAAAAGAGTAAACCCAGGGAATGATGTTAAACAGTAGTCATGACTAAGTAGATAGCGTGTGATAGTACAGTCCTAATATAATACCTAATATAGCAAATCAAGGGTATGGTGTTAAACAGTCCCCATTGGGGAAAAGAATTATAATTAAAACATAAAAACAGCAAAGAAGGAGATCTAAAACTAAAAATGTTGAACTTGCCTTGAATGTCCACTTTCAATTTAGCAGGATTCAAGAGGCTGTATCTGATTTGGCTTTCCACAACCGCTGTTTAATGCCATAAAATGCGGCACATTTAGCAGCTGTTGAATGTGAGAAATCAGGGAAAGTACGAATGCAGTTATTTTTAAATATAATCTCTTGTTTCAGTCTCAGAAGTGACATAACATTTAATTTAGATTGTAATTTGTCAAAATGCACAATGAAGCTTCTAGGTTTTGAGGCATTCAATCCACATATACAATACAATACAATTTATTTTTGTATAGCCCAAAATCACACAAGAAGTGCCACAATGGGTTTTAACAGGCCCTGCCTCCTGACAGCTCCCTAGCCTTGTCTCTAAGAAGACAAGGAAAATCTCCCAAAAAACCTAGTAGGGAAAAATGGAAGAAACCTTGGGAAAGGCAGTTCAAAGAGAAACCCCTTTCCAGGTAGGTTGGGCATGCAGTGGGTGTCAAAAGAAGGGGGTCAATACAATACAATACACAGAACAGAACAAATCCTCAATACAGTATAAAAATAAAAATTTTAGTAGTATGGAGCAGAATTTAACAGTAGATGATATCACATAAGAAGATTTGGATATATTTAGAGTCGTGGAGACCTCATCCATCAAGCTGCCTCCCCCATCTGACCATTCCATGGCTGAAACAGCGCTGGGCCAGCCAATCTGATGAAAGGACCCCTCCTTCCCATGATTCCTGTGATCCTCCATCAGGGATGATTTTACCTTAGGCAGGCAAAACAACTTGACAGGTGGGCCGTGGCACCAAGTGCCACATTTGAGTACCGAGAAGAGAAACAGAATAGATGAGGGTTAGTATCCAATTATAGCTATCATGTTACTTATGTTTTAGTGCTAATGACTAACAACAGAGATGCAGTCTGTACAGTTAATCAGCAGCTCTAGTCAGGATATGCTAAACTGAAGTAGTGAGTTTTCAGCCGGGATATAAAAGCTGAGACCGAAGGGGCATCTCTTATAGTAACAGGCAGACCATTCCACAGTTTAGGGGCCCTGTAACTAAAAGCTTGACCTCCCACTGTTATTTTATTAATCCTTGGAATCATAAGCAGACCAGCTTCTTGAGATCTTAATGTGCGCTCAGGTTTGTAAGTCATGATAAGTTCTGACAAGTAAGCCGGACCTTGGCCATTTAATGCTTACCATATGTGGTAAGCTGCTGATAGATATCTCAGTGTCTGCTTCATGTGATTCCTGCAAAAGTATGACATGTTGAAATGATTCCACAGACAAAATATCTTTTTGTTTTTAAAAGCTTTAGTGAAAATTCAAGGTAAAACAGTTTGCACAAATATACAGAAAAAAATGATACAGCAAAAAGAAGAAAAATTTTTGTTTAAGAAAAGTTCTGCTTATATGTCTTGTTTGTTTCTTTAAGTTTTCTCATACAGTTGAACTATTTCTAAACAGTCAGAAAACTTTATGTATATCCCATTTACATACTGCAAATGAGTCTTTCAGTTAATGCTGGCAATGTTCCTATTCCAAAAACTGACTTAATTAACACACTATATTACAGATATAGCTAAGAAAGCTCTATCTTATATTAACTTACAGGTGGTAAAAGGCTATACCATAATCTACAGCTATGAAAGAAAATTACATTCTATGCTACTGAAGCAAACACTAATTTAAGTTTAACTTAAAGCTTTACCTTTCTAAGATTGGCTCTTACAATGAATTTCACTGGGTTTGGACTTTTATGGTTTTCAAGGAGACCTTCAATTCTGTTATTATTCCTCCTGTATCCATCTTCCACTGCAGCTAGTCTGCCTCCATGCATCTTGCATAGGTATATACCGCACATATACCATGATATGCAAAAGTTTGGGCACCGTTGCTTAAAATGTCTGTTACTGTAAATAACTAAGTTAGTAGAAGCAGAACTGATCACCAAAAGGCATAAAGTTAAAGATGACACATTTCTTTAATATTTTAAGCAAGATTATTTTTTATTTTCATCCCTCACAGGTACAATATTTTGCATGCCACTATATACTGTATATATAGTAACATGGACACAAGAGTCAAGAAAAGGTTTGGGGTTCCACCCCATATATTCGAATCCTGGTAAAAGTAAAGTCAAACAGGTTAGAACACTGGTGAAGCAAAGTAGTCACTAAAGACTGTGTCCAAAACTGGACTGACAGATAAAAGTGAGGTGGCTGCGTTTTATAATCACTGAACAGTAAGTTGTGTGTCCACAGGGTCAGAACCAGAAATGAAGTTAGGAATACGGTAGGGTCTGGAACTGGAAGTAGAAACTGAATTTAGTCAGGCTTCTGTTGAAAGGACCTTGTGAGAGAGAGATGAATGTTAGTGCATCCAATCAGCCCCTAGTCTGGTGTATCATGTTTAGTCAAGCTCATTGACTGGGTCCTATGCATTTGCATGTGACACGGTCCCCCCCTCAGCCCAAACCTGTTGGGTCGGGCGACCCGGACCAATAACGAGAAAAGCGAGAAAAGGCCTCAGCCTGGAAAAAAAGCGTTAGCCTGGAGAGACCCCTTTTGATAAATGACTGTGAATCGATAAGGCTGGAGGTCTAAAAGCCACCTTGTGACTCTCAGGTTTCACTCCTTATGTACAGCCATCCACTGGAGGATGGCATGGTCTATGCCTAGGGTCAGCTTGCATCCTAGGAGTTAATACCTCAGTTGCATCAATGTCCATTTGATCACCAAACTTTCTAAATCAACTGCTGCATACATGGTTTCCCAGTCCAACAGTTTCTGGCTCAGGTACATGATGGTGTGTTCAGCACCATAGATATTTTGGCTCAGCACAGCACGTAGACCTGTGTACAAAGCGTTGATCTGGAGGATTTAAGGCTGAGAATTATCAGGTGTTCTCCACACTGGTGCTGACATTAGGTCTTGTTGAGGTCACAGAATGCAGAGTCCGTGTTAACATTCCATATCATGTAGTTAGGGGCTTGCTTCTTTGTGAGATCTGTTAAGACCACTCCCCTTTCCAAGAAGCAGGGTACAAACAGGTTGTAGTAGCCTGCTGGACCCAGAAAGGCATGGATCTGCCTCTTATTGTTTGGACAGGGCTATTTCACTATTGCATCCACCTTGGAACACTGTGGTCTAACTGTGACTCTGCCCTCCTGGAAGCCCAATTACCCGGCCTCAGTTAACCCAAAGAAACATTTCTTTGAGTTAATCTGGTGTCTGGCTTCCGTTAATGCTCAAAGGACAGCTTTGATGTGCCGTATGTGTTCCTACCACGTGCTGAAATAGATGACAACATCATCCAAATTGGCAGCACTATAGGCATTGTGGGGCTACTAGACGCTGGAAGGTCATAGGGGCTCTGTGCAAGCCGAATGGGAGGACACGATACTGCCAGTGTCTGCTAGGGGTGCTAAACGCGGTTTTAACCTTTGCGGAGTCCGTTAACCCTTTAACCGCCAACTCCCTAAATAAAGGGAAGCCAGGCGAAATCTGAACAATTTTCGTTTTTTTACTTTTTTACATTTTTTTTACATTTTTTACATTTATTCAAGCAGTATTGACCACTAAATGTTGTGCAAGTTCTAGAAATGGGCAAACACATAATAAAACACAAAATGTACCTTTTCTCAGGCTTCCACAACAATAAACTTTCATCAACTGTAACTGACGGTCCTGGCATGTAGGGCAACTGAAATGCTTCAAATAAATGGTCAATCAAAGGACGTAGCTTGAACAAGCGGTCACGGTTTGGATCTTTCTTATCTGGCTCATTTCTGTTGTCATTCAAATGAAAGAATTTCAGCAGCAAAGAGAATCGGTTACGTGTCATGATACCTGCAAAAATAGGTGTTGCATACATAGGATCTGTAGACCAGTACATCTCAATATCTGGTTTTCTGATTATTCCCATCAACATCAAAATCCCAATGAATTTTTTCATTTCGTTTTCATCAGTGTCTACCCAAGCACGAACACGGGAATGTGGAGGTAAATTGGGATTTTTCTCAATAAACTGTGCTGCATACAGATTTGTCTGATGAGCAAAATGTCTGATCAAATCAGGTGACACAAACAGCTCATAAAACTGCTCAGCAGTGTAATTGTTTACATCAACAATAAAGCCACACGTTGCCTCAAACGGATGCAGAAAAGGTAGTTCACCTCAGGCAGCAGTCCAGTTGAGATGCTGGGGATACACCCACTCATCGCCATCATCCGATGCGCCGTCATTCACAGTATCATGCAGCGCACGTTGCTGATGTTGATTGTCGCTAAAATCTTCTTCAGAACTGCTACAATCATGATCAGAATTATTGTCCAAAATCGCCTGCAAAACCTCACTTGAAGTCAGTTTACGTTTCGCCATATTCACAGCTTTCACTTTCGAATCACATCACGTGATCGGCCAATACAAGCGCAGAGTTGTCGAAATACAACGTAGTAATAATACCCACACCAAACTGTCAGTTGTACTACGCGCCAGGCATTCACATAACCACAGGCAAATGTGCCGGATAATTCCGGCAGTAAGGCGTCAGCAATAAAGCTACGATGCCGGATATATCTGGCAGAGGGCGGTTAAGGGGTTAAAGGAACCTGCCAGTACCCCTTTGTCATGTCCAGTGTGGTCAGATATTAAGCCTGTCAAAGCCTCTCAAGGAGGTCGTCCACTCGTGGCATTGGATAAGCATTAAACTGGGAGACTTGATTAAGTCGACAGAAGTCATTGCAAAACCTTCAACTCCCATCAGGCTTAGCGACCAATACAATGGGACTGGACCAGGGACTATGACTTTCCTCGATTACACCTAGTTCCAGCATGTGCTTGATCTCAAGCTCCACTTCAGCTCTTTTTGTCTCGGGAAGACAATATGGATGTTCTCAGACTATAACCCTGGGCTCTATCACAATATTGTGCTCAATCAAAGAGGTCCTTTCGGGGTTTTCACTCACTACCTCCAGGACAGACAGGATAACAGCTTCCAGCTCCCATCGTTGTCTGCGACTTAAATCCATAACGAAGTTAAAGGTAGCCGTGTGAGCAAAGAGTGAGCGGGGCTGACCGAAGGAGGGATTGGGATCCCTGTCCTTCCACGGTTTCAGCAGATATACATGATAAACCCGCTCCCTCGGCCGACGATTGGGTTGACTCACCAAATAGTTGATGAGTCCTTTTCTCTCCTTAACTTCGTAGGGACCTTGCCAATGGGCAAGTAACTTAGAGTGGGAGGTAGGTACTAGAACCAATGACCCGATCTCCCGGGCGGAACTCCTAAAGTGACGTGCCACGATCGTAATATCGGGCCTGTGCTGCTTGAGCCTCTTCCATGTGACTTTTAAGGAGGGGACGAATTTTACCAAATCTATCGTGTAATTGCGCGCTATATTCCAATATATTTGTAGAGGGAAGAGCCTCTTCTTCCCATCCTTCTTTTAACCCTTTAACCGCCAACTCCCTAAATATTCCTCACGCCAGGTGAAATCTGAACAATTTTCGTTTTTTTACTTTTTTACATTTTTTTTTACATTTTTTACATTTATTCAAGCAGTATTGACCACTAAATGTTGTGCAAGTTCTAGAAATGGGCAAACACATAATAAAACACAAAATGTACCTTTTCTCAGGCTTCCACAACAATAAACTTTCATCAACTGTAACTGACGGTCCTGGCATCTAGGGCAACTGAAATGCTTCAAATAAATGGTCAATCAAAGGACGTAGCTTGAACAAGCGGTCGCGGTTTGGATCTTTCTTATCTGGCTCATTTCTGTTGTCATTCAAATGAAAGAATTTCAGCAGCAAAGAGAATCGGTTACGTGTCTCAATAAACTGTGCTGCATACAGATTTGTCTGATGAGCAAACTGTCTGATCAAATCAGGTGACACAAACAGCTCATAAAACTGCTCAGCAGTGTAATTGTTTACATCAACAGTAAAGCCACACGTTGCCACAAACGGATGCAGAAAAGGTAGTTCACCTCGGGCAGCAGTCCAGTTGAGATGCTGGGGATACACTCACTCATCGCCGTCATCCGATGCGCCGTCATTCACAGTATCATGCAGCGCACGTTGCTGATCATCATTGTCGCTAAAATCTTCTTCAGAACTGCTACAATCATGATCAGAATTATTGTCCAAAATCGCCTGCAAAACCTCACTTGAAGTCAGTTTACGTTTCGCCATATTCACAGCTTTCACTTTCGAATCACGTCACGTGATCGGCCAATACAAGCGCAGAGTTGTCGAAATACAACGTAGTAATAATACCCACGCCAAACTGTCAGTTGTACTACGCGCCAGGCATTCATATAACCACAGGCAAATGTGCCGGATAATTCCGGCAGTAAGGCGTCAGCATTAAAGCTACGATGCCGGATATATCCGGCAGAGGGCGGTTAAGGGGTTAAGATATCTAATATGCCCCGGGGTTGTTGCCCATACAATAATTCAAAATGGGAGAACCCCGTGGAGGCTTGTGGGACTCCCCAAAAGGCAGAAAGGATGAGGGGGAGGAGCTGATCCCAGTTCCTTCCATCCTCGTTGACCACCTTACGAAGCATTTGTTTGAGAGCTTGATTGAACCTCTTTATCGAACCGTCGGTTTGAGGATGATATTCCACGGTCTTTAAATGCTTTATTTTAAGTAACTTGGCAGTCTCATTGAATGTCTCCAAGGTAAAAGGCGTCCCTTGGTCCATCAAGACTTCCTTAGGGATACCAACGCACGCAAAGACCCCTACTAATTCCCTAGTGATGGCTTTAGAAGTGGCTGAGCACAACGGAACAGCTTCGGGATATTTGGTAGCGTAATCTACGAGGACTAAAATATACTTGTGTCCTCGGGCTGACGGCTCTAGGGGTCTAAATCGACTAGGGGTCTAAATCGACTCCAATTCTGTGAAAGGGAACATCAATTAGAGGAATAGGAACGAGAGGAGCACAGTCCTTCCTAGGAATCTGTCACAATTGACACTCCGGGCAGGAAGTGCAAAAGCGTCGAACCTCCTCATTGATTCCCGGCCAATAAAAGCGGAGCTTGATCCGCTCAAGGGTTTTCTTGGTGCCCAAATGGCCACCTAGGAGGAGGGTGTGTGCTAACTCACAGACCTGCCGCTGGAAGGTCTGCGGGATTAGCAGTATCTGTCTCTCCTGCCCATCATGCTCAGCTACGTGATACAGAAGGTCATTTTCCAACACAAAGTGAGGACCCTGTGGCATCAACTGTGAGTGCGCTGGCTGTTGACCAGGACCACTGCATTTTTGGCAAACTTGGAAACATTTTGTGACATTTATTACTAAATGTGAAAAAGTTTCTGTTTTAAGAATGTGTTTACGCTGGAAGGTCATAGGGGCTCTGTGCAAGCCGAATGGGAGGACACGATACTGCCAGTGTCTGCTAGGAGCACTGAACACAGTTTTTGCCTTTGCAGAGTTTGTTAAAGGAATTTACCAGTACCCCATTTTCACGCTAAGTGTGGTCTAGTTTCCTGGCTTGCCAAGCCATTCCACTATGCAGCATTGGGTAGGCATCAAACTGGGAAACCTGATTAAGCTGTTGGAAGTCATTACAAAACCTCCAGCTTCCATCAGGACTAGGTACCAAGACAATAGGGCTGAACCACAGACTGTGTCTCTCCTCCACAGTCTGATATCTAGTTCCACCTCAACCCACTTTGCCTCAGGAAGTTAGTAGCCCCTACAATTACCTGGTGTTGGTTGCAATATCATGCTCAATCAGAGAGGTCCTTCCAGGTGTTTTGCTTACCACCTCTGGGATCGACAGGATGACTGTTTCCAGCTCCTATTGTTATGAGGTCACCAGATTGGGGCTGAAGTTAAGGTTACTTTTTAGAGTGAAGAGAGAACAGTGCTGGCCGAAGGAGGGATCGGGATCCCTGCCCTTCCACAGCCTCAGCAGATTTACATGATAAATCTGTTCGCTCGGCTCCTTCCTCTTCCTAACTTCATAAGGACCTTGCCAAGGGGCCAATAATTTAGAATGGAAGGTGGGTAAGAGAACCATGACTCAATCCCCAGGGCGGAATTCTCAAAGGGTCATGCCATGGTCACAATGACGGGCCTATGCTGCTTGAACTTTCTCCACATGCTCTTTTAGAATAGGCCAGATTTTATGGCATCTATCGCACAATTGTGTGATTTAACATATTGTTAAACAGGAGGGCCTCCTCCTCCCAGCTCTCCTTTAGTATGACCAATATGCTGCTGGGATGATGTCTGTATAAAAGCTCAACTGGGGAGAAGCCCGTGGAGGATTGAGGAACTTCCCAGTGGGCAAATAACACGTTGACCACCTTACACAGTATCTATCTGAGAGTCTGCTTAAATCTCTCAACTAAACCATCGGTGTGGTGATGATAGACCGAGGTCTTCAGACTCTTTATTTTGAGTAACTTGGCCACCTCCTTGAACTTCTCTGAGGTGAAAGGTGTCCCCTACTCTGTTAGGACTTCCTTGGGGATGCTGGACTGCACAAAGACCCCTACCAGTTGCTGTGCAAGTGTCTTTGAATTAGCTAAGCACAAAGGAAGAACTTTGGGGAAAAGGGTTGCATAATCAAAGAGGAACAGGATGTACCTGTGTCCTCTTGTGTTCTACCACCCAATAAAGATAAATTGAAGCCCTTGTGACATGGGATGTTGCGTGCATTGGCCGTTAACGAGGATGACTGGATTTTTAGCAAACTTTAAGGTATCATCATTCCATTGCTCCCGTTTAAAGTGGTTAGAGGATAAGGACTGACCTCAAGTGGCGTGGTTTCTGGCAATGCCTTTGCATCCTCTCCAGATGATGTATTGGATGGCGACGGCACTTCATTTACAATGTCACTCTGGACAGTGTCACACATGTGCGCATAGGAGGCAGCTAAAGGGCTTGAGTAAGGGCAGTTCTGAGTCATCCCGGGATGTGGCAGAGTGCACTGACTCTTTTTCTCCCTTTCCTGTAGACCATTCATGGGAGATTCCACCTGGCCCTCTTGACGTCACTTCCAAGACCGAGCCTATGGAAGGAGACCTTGCCGGCTCCGGCCCCTGTGATGTCACGTCCGGGCTCGAACCAATGGCTGAAGACCTTCATGAGCCCAACCCCTTTGATCTCACTTCCTGTCTTCCCCTTTAAAAGCCACCACCTTTTCCCTATTCCCTCAGTTCTGTTTTGAACTTGGTTTTGTGCACATCAGTGCTGTATCTAATTTACGACTTTGCAGCCAGGAAACCAATTATACGGGTGGCTGCCCCAAACCTTTCTATGACTCGAGTTTGTGACATTGGCGTAGTCGGCAGTCTGTCCCAGTTACCACCTAGGGGTGCCCCAGACTGGCAGGTGAGTAAAAAAAAACTGGAGGTTGGACCCAGAGCAGCCTGGTCCTTCTGGGCAATGGTAGAGCAGTGGTTACACCCATCTGAGAACAAGCCCTACCAAATAATAGAGCAGGTAGCCTGCTATCTGCTCCTGAAAGCTCTTCTCCGTGGCTTCACCCAGCCGGTCTGGGGTAAGCAGTTTAAGAACATGGCAAAGCTCATAGAGCTTCTGGAGACACAAAGGACGGCTTCACAATCTGAGGGAGCAGAACCGCTCCTTTGTCGAACTCAGCTAGAGTACGTCCCAAAACCTACCCACGGAGCTTGTGCCGGCGTCCCTGGAGCCGCGGCCGCGCAAACCACTTGGAAGCGAGGTGGGATGCAGGTGGAGGGAGAGGAGGGGTTGCTGTGCTCTGACTAACTTGTTGGCGGTCCCACACACAGGTGTAGTGATCGTAAACGGGAATAAGACCACAGCTTTATTCAATTCCGGCAGCAACATTACCATTGTTGCCCGCCAGTTTGTGCTGCTGCGACAGTGGTTGAAAATTAAGACCAGTATAACCTATGTCCACGGAGAAATCTGCTGGTACAGGTCCGCCATCTGTGTCATCAGTTGCAGAGGATCGTAAAAAAATTAACCGTGGCAGTCCTTCCAAATCCACCACACCTGGTGATACTGGGCACATACCACTCAAGCTGCCTCCACGGTGTGTAATCAGCTGGCAGAGAGAGGAAGTGGCCTCCCTGAGTGATGTGGCAACTCGCGGACTGTCGCGTCCCAATATGTTATCCATGAGCGCCGATACAGAACGGGAGGAAACCACACCCCTTGAGGTCGGCCCGGACCCTCTCAGCCTTTTGCACTTTCAATTTAGAGAAACGCCGGCTTCTTTTAAAAGGGAACAGTGGAATGATGACTCCATTAACACTAGAATTACCAGAGCCTACGAGAAAACTCGTAAATCCGGCCCACCTTAAATCCACTCGCACCTCTCTGTCAGGGTCTTTTGTACTGTAAATGTGCAGATTAAGACAAACAGCAAGCAGCCTGCTATTCCATCTCCACACTGTTGCAGAACATGCACAAAGTTCTTCCAGCTCATGCCTTGATTGATTATCTGGGAGTGAAGTGCTGGAGTTTTAGAGTGGAAATAATAGATCGTTATTTGGAATGCATGCATTTCATGTGTGTTCCGTTTCTACAGTAATCTGTATAAACACATTGTTAAAACAGAAATTTTTTCATATTTAGTAATAAATGTCACAAAATGTTTCCAAGTTTGCCAAAAATGCAGTGGTCCTGGTCAACGACCAGCGCACTCACAGTTGATGCCACAGGGTCCTCACTTTGTGTTGGAAAATGACCTTCTGTATCACGTAGCTGAGCATGATGGGCAGGAGAGACAGATACTGCTAATCCCGCAGACCTTCCAGCGGCAGGTCTGTGAGTTAGCACACACCCTCCTCCTAGGTGGCCATTTGGGCACCAAGAAAACCCTAGAGCGGATCAAGCTCCGCTTTTATTGGCCGGGAATCAATGAGGAGGTTTGACGCTTTTGCACTTCCTGCCCGGAGTGTCAATTGTGACAGATTCCTAGGAAGGACCGTGCTCCTCTCGTTCCTATTCCTCTAATTGATGTTCCCTTTCACAGAATTGGAGTTGATTTAGTCGGACCCCTAGAGCCGTCAGCCCGAGGACACAAGTATATTTTAGTCCTCGTAGATTACGCTACCAAATATCCCGAAGCTGTTCCGTTGTGCTCAGCCACTTCTAAAGCCATCACACAGGAATTAGTAGGGGTCTTTGCGTGCGTTGGTATCCCTAAGGAAGTCTTGATGGACCAAGGGACGCCTTTTACCTTGGAGACATTCAATGAGACTGCCAAGTTACTTAAAATAAAGCATTTAAAGACCGTGGAATATCATCCTCAAACCGACGGTTCGATAGAGAGGTTCAATCAAGCTCTCAAACAAATGCTTCGTAAGGTGGTCAACGAGGATGGAAGGAACTGGGATCAGCTCCTCCCCCTCATCCTTTCTGCCTTTTGGGGAGTCCCACAACGGGGTTCTCCCATTTTGAATTATTGTATGGGCAACAACCCCGGGGCATATTAGATATCTTAAAAGAAGGATGGGAAGAAGAGGCTCTTCCCTCTACAAATATATTGGAATATATCGCGCAATTACGTGATAGATTTGGTAAAATTCGTCCCCTCCTTAAAAGTCACATGGAAGAGGCTCAAGTAGCACAGGCCCGATATTACAACCGTGGCACGTCACTTTAGGAGTTCCGCCCAGGAGATCGGGTCATGGTTCTAGTACCTACCTCCCACTCTAAGTTACTTGCCCATTGGCAAGGTCCCTACAAAGTTAAGGAGAGAAAAGGACTCGTCGACTATTTGGTGAGTCAACCCAATCGTCGGCCGAGGGAACGGGTTTATCATGTATATCTGCTGAAACCGTGGAAGGACAGGGATCCCAATTCCTCCTTCGGTCAGCCCCGCTCACTCTTTGCTCACACGGCTACCCTTAACTTTGTTGTGGATTTAAGTCGCAGACAACGATGGGAGCTGGAAGCTGTTATCCTGTCTGTCCTGGAGGTAGTGAGTGAAAACCCCGAAAGAACCTCTCTGATTGAGCACAATATTGTGATAGAGCCCAGGGTTATAGTCTGAGAACATCCATATTGTCTTCCCGAGGCAAAAAGAGCTGAAGTGGAGCTTGAGATCAAGCACATGCTGGAACTAGGTGTAATCGAGGAAAGTCATAGTCCCTGGGCCAGTCCCATTGTATTGGTCGCTAAGCCTGATGGGAGTTGGAGGTTTTGCAACGACTTCTGTCGACTTAATCAAGTCTCCCAGTTTAATGCTTATCCAATGCCATGAGTGGACGACCTCCTTGAGAGGCTTTGACAGGCTTAATATCTGACCACACTGGACATGACAAAGGGGTACTGGCAGGTTCCTTTAACGGACTCCGCAAAGGTTAAAACCGCGTTTAGCACCCCTAGTGGACACTGGCAGTATTGTGTCCTTCTATTTGGGTTACATGGGGCTCCAGCAACCTTCCAGTGTCTGGTGGACAAAGTGCTATGGTCTCATAACTCATACAGTGCTGCATACCTGGATGACATGGTCATCTATTCCAGCACATGGATGGAACACCTACAGCAGGTAAAAGCGGTATTGCGGGCACTTGGTGAGGCCGGGCTTTGGATTAATCCCAAGAAATTTTTCTTTGGATTGATTGAAGCCAAGTATTTAGGCTACCTGGTGGTTTGGGGTACCGTGAAACCACAGTGCTCCAAAGTAGATGCCATTTTGAAATGGCCCCGTCCGCGAAACAAGCAGCAGGTCCAAGCCTTTCTCGGGTTAGCAGGGTACTACTGCCGGTTTGTGCCCTGGTTCTTGGAGAGAGTGGCGCCCTTGACTGATTTGACAAAGAAGAGGGCCCCAAACATTGTGGTATGGACTGAAAAGACAGGCGCTGCATTTAGTGACTTGAAGCAGGCCCTTACATCCACACCTATTTTGAAAGCACCTAACTTTTCTTTACCTTTCATCCTCCAGATGGATGCTTCAGACACAGGCCTGGGGGCTGTGCTGAGCCAAAGTGTCAATGGTGTGGAACACCCCATCATGTTCCTGAGCCGGAAACTGTTGGACCGGGAAACCAGGTATGCGGCGGTGGAGAGAGAGGCTTTGGCAATTAAATGGCCGATTACTCAGCTGAGATACTACCTATTGGGCTGGGAATTCACCCTTGTCACAGACCATACACCTTTACAGTGGATGGCCCTGCACAAGGAGTCGAATCCGCGGGTCACTGGTGGTTTCTTGACCTCCAGCCATACAAGTTTTCGCTCATTTATCGATCGTTGGGGTACTCTTCACGCCAACGCCGAAGCTCTTTCTCGGGTTCACGACCTCTCGGTCAGGGTCGCCCGACCCGACGAGTCTGGGCTGATGGGGGGGGGCCTTGTCACACACGTGCGCATGGGAGGCAGCTAAAGGGCTTGAGTAAGGGCAGTTCCGAGTCATACCGGGATGTGGCAGAGTGCACTGACTCTTTTTCTCCGTTTCCTGTAGACCATTCACGGGAGATGCCACCTGGCCCTCTTGACGTCACTTCCGGGACCGAGCCTATGGAAGGAGACCTTGCCGGCTCCGGCCCCTGTGATGTCACGTCAGGGCTCGAACCAATGGCTGAAGAGCTTCATGAGCCCGATCCCATTGATCTTTCTTCCTGTCTTCCCCATTAAAAGCCTCCACCTTTTCCCTATTCCCTCAGTTCTGTTTTGGACTTGGTTTTATGCACATCAGTGCTGTATCTAATTTATGACTTTGCAGCGAGGAAACCAATTATACGGGTGGCTGCTCCAAACCTTTCTATGACTCTGAGTCGAGTTTGTGACAAACAGTCACATCAGCTCTTGACATCGGTAGTAAACACAGAATGAAGGCAGTCTGGGATGTGTTTTCCCTTCCACAATTAGGCATTACTTTGACTTAAGAGTGGTAATCATGGAGCTACTTTTGATATCAGTCCACTCCTGTCCTAAGATCATGGGAAAGTGGATTACTAAGGACAGCTACAGTAAGTTTCTGCAGCTGATCCTCAAAAGTGATTGCACAGGAAGCAATGCCATACAGGAGAGTTTCCTCGTGAATACAGGTATTCTTGGTCTATTCTTTTAACTACTGTCACAGCAACACGAAACAAAGAGCATCAATGGAAATGTTACTCCAGAAGTCAATTAAAGCTGTGATTTTATGCCCATTAACTTGATCCACTCCTGTACAGGGAAGAGATAAAGGTTTAACTAGAGCACAGTACATTCTCCATGGGAAGAAGTAAGCAGGCTGAGATAGCATGTCCAGGCACTGTGAGACTTTCTGAACTTGAACTTTCGAGTTTCTTCGCCACTCTGTCACTCAATCAACTTCCTTTTGTAGTTTATACTACTGCTTAAACCAACAAATAGTACGTTTTTCTTCACCTCCACTTGATATTCCCTGAAATTCTTCTTTTTTCCCTGTACTTTTGAGTTGCCATTGTCTTTTCACAGAACGCTGAACTTAAGTGGCTATTAATATTGATTTGCATATTAAAATATGTGAAATTCTGGGAGTAGTTGGGGTAGGGTGGCAGGTGTGTTCACAAGCATTACTTTTCACATTGACCGGGATTTTTGTAGCGGAAGTTTGTGGAAGTTGGCTTCTGCACAGTTTTGGGCATCTGAATTGTTGTGCATATGCACATTTCCACTTTTGTCTGTACACCATGTTTTAGTGTGCATGAGGTCCCTGGTGAGAGAGAAGAAGAAATGTTAGTGCATCCACTTAACCCCTAGTCTGGCGTATCACGTTTAGTTAAATCCATTGACTGCCTCCCATGTGCTTGTGTGTGACAATATTTATATATATACACTGTATATATATTGTAAGAGAATAGACAGGCCATGATAAAGAGTTGGGGTACCACCCTGGTTACCCCTTACAACTGAAGTGAAATAATCAGAAAAGAAACACGCAATAATTGAGGAAACGTTTTTCCAGACACCCGTTCCCAATTGTACTGTGTCAAGATGCTAGATCTTTCAATTTTCTAGGTGTGCTAAATGCGGTCTTCTCCTTTGCGGATTCCATTAAAGGAATTTGTCAGTACCTTTTTGTTATATCAAGTGTGGTCAAATATTGAACTTTTCTGAATCGTTCAAGGATTTCATCCACTCATGGCATTGGATAAGCATCAAATTAGGAAACTTGATTAAGTTAATGGAAGTCATTGCAAAAGTGCCAGCTACTATTGGGGTTTGAGACCAAGACAATGCCATTAAAACTTTCCTCTTTTACACCAAGATCTATAATTTTCTTGATCTCAGATTCCACCGCCACTCTTTTTGCCTCCAGGTTCAGTGATGATGTCATGCACAATCTGCAAAGTCCTTCTTATGGGACAAACAAGATGCCTCAAGCTCTTGTAGTTGCTTGGGCATCAAATATGTGCAAGAATGAATGAGGGTGTCCCATGTCCCAAGTTGTAAATTTAGCTACAGAAGCCCAATAAATAATACAACAAACAATAACAACCACAGTTAAACACACTCAAGAATTAGAAAAAAGAAGAAAACATCTGACTTACTTAAAGATAAACGATCAATCACAGTGAGGCATTATAAAAGTCTATTGGCGTAGGAATGAAGGAGCTCCAGTAGCATTTTTGGACACTTGTGCTGAATAATTATTTAATAGTGTTACTTTCACCCACCTCTACTGGATATGTTTCTTATAAACATTAATTTATTGTACAATAAAATGGATGAGCTTCATTTACTTGCAAGCTCTATGAGTAACTACTCACTTGCTTCATGGTTTTACTTTACTAAGACTTGACTCACTAATATGTGAAGAAGCTGGTAATCTTCCTGGATACAATATTTCTACAGCTGATCGAAGTTGTGATCTCTCCAACAATCATAAAGGTGGTAGAGTGTATTTCTTTATTAAAAATTAAGCGCACATGCACAAGCTGCCCAAATTATGCAGAGTTTATGGCATTTAAGCGTAAACCAGTTTACCTGTCAGATAATATGCATTTGTCATTCTAATTGGAGTTTATATACAGCCTCAATCAATTAGCACTATTGCAGTGCAACTTTTAGCTGATTAACACTAGAATTACCAAAGCCTATGAAAAAACTTGTAAACCCAACCCACCTTACATCCCTTCGCACCTCTCTGTCAGCATCTTTTGCGTTGTAAATGTGTCGATAAGCACAAGCAGCAAGCAGCCTGCTCTACCATTCCCCCTACCACCTCAGAAAGGGCAAGAAGTTCTCCCAGTTCAATCCTTGATAATCTGGGAGTGAGCTATCTAGAGTTGTATAGGGTAATAATTTCATGTGTGTTCCATGTCTACAACAATCTATGTAAACACATTTTTAAAACAGAAATGTTTTTCATGTTTTAGTAATAAATGACAAAATGTAGACATGAACTGTATAATGTATGAAGCCTGAAGTCTAAATATCAAATACACACTTTCAAAAAAGGTACTAATATAATATGACAGCTTCTGTGGTGTAGCGGTAAGAACTGACTTGTAGTCAAGAGACTGCTGGTTCGATACTGGTTGCCTCACAAATTTACTGCTCTTATTGTTAATATTATACAATAAAAACATACATTTATTTTGTGTCTGTAACAGCTGGTGTAAATTCATAGTACTTAGAAAAGCTGCCGTGTTTTTTTCACTTTTATTCTCTGTCATGATCACCCCCCAACCACCTCCCCAGATATAATGATGTTAGTTTTTATTTGAAACTGGGAATAATTGTAGATGTGAGTGGTGTTTTGAGATAATGGAACTGAAAACTCTCTGATCTGGAGGGATAACAGCTGACACACAAATGCTGGTGAATCATGCCTTCTTGGTATCTTTTTTACTCAGTTTTATGGAGTTCTCCTGGTCATACTAAATTAGCATGCACCTTATGGTCCATGATGTCAAAGCCACACAGACATAAAAACAGAGACATAGGTATATATGATATTTGGAATTACTCATTTTATGACCTGTATAGTACATTTCGGAAAACATTGTGGCGCTGATGCAACATTATTCATATTTTTTCATATGACTCATGTGTACATTAATAAGTGCTTAATAAAAATCTCAGTTTCTACTCAAAACCAAATTACCAGTAGCAATCAGCAAAGATCTGATGTATTAAAGCTATAATAAAGTACTGAAGAACATCACTACATGCAATAAAACCAAAGCCTACTTTATTACCAGACATTAAACACTGTTTTCTGACATCAGCAATATTCCTGGAGATCCAACATTTTCATTCATTATGAGTTTGTTGTATTTTTCTAACAAAAGAACAAACCGTAAACATTATTCAAGTTACAAAGTCTCATGGCTTAGGTTAGCTTTTTATGGAGTAATATGGAATAATAATTTATTATAGAATAATAAAAACAATTTATACAGGTATGGACTGTAGCCAGGGCCGGATTTATATGAAAAGAGGCCCTAGGCTATTCCACTTATGAGGCCCTTTCACCTTCCATTTTTAAGTTTGTAAATTACATGAGAGATAATAAAATTTTGCTAACAATTTGAATGTAGGCCCCTCTTGATCTTGAAGCCCTAGGCTTAAGCCTAGTTAGCCTATAGGAAAATCCGGCCCTAACTGTAGCTTATCAGTTGGTTCTGTGCTATAAATCCACTACACTGCCATGAGAGTGGAATTCACCAGTTGACCTATGCAAACCTTCAACTCTGCAGACACGAGGATGAAAAACTTGTACTCTTGAAAAACTGAGTTAAAGGAAATATCATTGTAGTTCAAGTGACTGATTGATTTTCTATTTGAAAAAGTGTTCCTATAGCATTCTATACTACTCACACCTCAGCCCCAGGTATACAATAATAAAGTACAAATTATAAGATGGTTGCAAATGGCACACTTGAAACTAACTTACCTTTTTTTCCAGTTTTCCAGATTTTCAGTTATTTCTGTGACTCTTCCTCTCGGTACACACAATAAATCTTTTGCTTCACCTTTGCAATTTTATGATACTTTATCAGAAACTTGCAGCTATATATCTAGCAAATCAACGTAGCCCTGGATTACTGACGTTAATTGGGGCATAGGCGCTTGCTGATCAAGGCAGTGTACCATTTTTTTAAAAGATGGCGCACAGTCACCAGAGACTCTGGGGGGGTCTGTTAGTTTTCAGAATTAAGCTAGAATTTTTCTGCTGCCAAGACTCATAAAAGAGGGTAATTTTACCTAATGTAAAATTGAAATTCAGTTTTGATTAACATTATAGTAATGAATGTTTACCTTTCTGCTTAATAATGTGTTGAGTCATGTTGTGTGTACACAACATGACATTAGTTTATAGTCTGGATACGGCAGCTCTGTTACCATTGATGTCAAAATCAACCTTAATGTCAAGTGACATTGAGGAATGATTTGTCATTTGGCTTTATGTGACGATGCGGGTTCAGCTCCACGCTCCCATCGGCTGTTAGGGAGCCCTTGAACCCAACACCGTCGGTAATGTCACCGATGAGCTAGACAGTGAGGTAATAACAATTGAGCAAGGGAATGATGTATAAAATGTGCAAAGTGCTTTTATTCAAACAAGTCAATGAAAACAAAGTGCAACAATGTACAAAGTAAAGTGCAGTAATGCAATGTCCAATAAATAAATAATCCATTAAATGAAACGTGGAGATTAAAATCAATTAATAGAACATTCCTTTAAAACGAGGTTAAAACAATGCTGAAGGCAGTCTCTTTAAAACCAATCTAAAGCCCGGTGTCTTTTACCTGGCAGCTCTCCTGCTTCTCCCATCTGGACCACGCAATAGGAGAGTCGCCCTTTCTGCAGCTGGCCTTCTCTCCACATGACTGATCTGGATGCTCCCCGATCCCTGGCTTCGGTTCCGCTCTCCTGATTGAGACTTGACTTTATACCCAAGGGCCAGGACGCTCACATTGGGACTCCTACATCCAAGCCTCCCGACTACCGCTGCCTTCTTGGCCTTACGCGGCCAGTCGCCCTTCACTGGTCACCCCCGCTACTTGTTCACTCAGCGGGAGCGACAACTACTACGACTCCTGGGTGTCGGCCTAACACCCAGGCTTCCACACAGCTGTCTGCGAGCGCTCGTGCGCTCATCCGCACTGGCTTTCTAGCCTTCCTGCCGCCTTTCTTCCTGCTTCCTTCTGCCACCCCCGTTTCCTTCTCCTTTCTCTTTTCGTTCTTTCTTTCTTTCTTTCTTTCTTTCTTTCTTTCTTTCTTTCTTTCTTTCTTTCTTTCTTTCTTTCTTTCTTTCTTTCTTTTACCTCTCTCTCCCCTTTAACCTGCTCGCGCTTCTCTATATATGCAGAGAGGACATGGCAGCTGCAGCCCATTAGCCACAGGAACGATCACGGATGTGGGCAGTCTCTCACCTGTGCACTTAGGTGAGAAACGCCCACACCGCAGATCGCCCTGCGGCTCGCTACAGTCACCACGCCCCCTTGCTAAGCCGCGAGCGCAGCGATTATTTATTTAAAACAAAACGGCCTTTGCTGGAAGAGCTGTAACACCATAACATAACACATAACACACATAACACCACACTTTACCTTTTTTACTTCTGAGAAAATGAGAAACTTTGCGGTTGTTTAGTGGATCAGTGGGGTGGATGCCTGTAGCTTCAGTGAACTTAAAGCCAATGCCATTCAAAACTATGTTGATTCTAAAATTGATGAAGATGGCCACTTCATTGAAAAATATACTAAAGTTGTCAAATGGAAAAATGGGAAAATACCTTGACCTGGGTGGCCAATATACAAAGCTGCCATTATGTTTGTGAACTGTGAGTATAATGATTTATTTTGCTGTGATTTTTGTTATTACAATTAAAATGGCATTTTGGTGATTATTATTATTATTATTTTTATTGAAAACTAAAATGAAACCACAACAAGATTACAGATTTCATAGACCAGGAGAATGCTGAGAATCCATTTCACCCAAAATGTTTGGTGAGGATTACGATTCTGAAACTGTCATTTAACTCACTCTGGTAAGGATGCATTTGTGTGTTTATATTAATATAATTCAGAATTTATGTATTCATTCTTTTACAACTTTGTTTTCTTATGTGCTTATTGCAAGAAAAAGAAGAGACCCTTAAACATTCAGAAGGACTTGGCCTAAAGTTTTCTGGAGAAGCATTGGGGAACATCAAGGTCTGCAGCATCTGAAGATACTAAAGTGAAGCTTGCTGAACTTGAAAAGGAAAATGAAAATCTGAGAAAGGATAATGAATATCTAAAAAATATGCCCATAAAAGTTGTGAATGTTATAATGTGTATGTCTTTCTAAGGCCACTCTTTCCTCTTCAGCCTGTTTCAGTGGATTTGAAACATGCAGATAGTTTTAATGTTTATCAATTTCCAAGACCAGAGGATATTATCAATTTAAACAAATAATTTTAATGTATTTCATATAAACAGTTAAAAATTGTTTATAACAAGTACTTTCTAGCATATTATAAGGAATCAAAGAGGCAGATGAATCTGCATTTAACTAAAGTAATGAAATGTAAGCTCAGACACACAAACCATACTTAGATTTTTCTCTCAGCAGAAATAAGTTTGTGTACATTCATATGTTTTTCAAAGGCATAGATGTAATTACGTCAATAGTTAACTTATGATACTAATTACTAAAGCACATTGAAGAAGAATGATTGATAGCTGGCTACTACTTTTTCCTTTTGTTGTTTTATACAGTGACATTTCATGATTGATCGATCGATATTAGAGCCATTTGTTACAACTAACTAAAAAAATCCTTTTCATATTAAAGATATGTGTAGGCACCTGTGGTGTTAGATACACTGTTAAATTCAACCCACTGCACTTCCATTAAACATTGTCATTTTTACTACATTGAGATGCCACAACTATTATAACAAATGAAGATGGTCTTGTAATCTAAACTGGAATCTGATGACGAATCAGTTTTAGGAGATTCATCGAAAAGTCTGGTACCTTTTCTTTTTGTGTCAGAGCAACACAACCATGTCCAGCAGTATAATAAAATATCCCCTGTGAACAGATTTATTACTTTAATGTAAAGAATGCAATTATAGATAGATAGATTTCAAGAATGTAGCCTAAAATAATTTTAGGATTTATTTTCATAAATTTATTAAATAAAAAGTAAATAATAAAAGTGAAGTAACATCCAACTTTCAAAATACATTTAAGCAATAGCTGACGTGTTTACTCATTAAACACAATTTACCAAATAAGTAGTTTAAATTAAAATATGTTGCTAAATAATATCATGAATCCAACTCAAAGTGCAGCACAAATTTAAAAAAAAAAAACTTTTTAACAAATTTTCTGTTGGATATATATTTTTAAATTCAATATTAACTTAATAAATATGCAATTCTGTATACTTACAATAAAATATATTTTTAAGTATGCAATACTAGTAGTACGTTGAGGTTGAACCACTAAGTTTGTAAGATTTTTGGATGGCCAAATATAACTAGATATATATTGCAAAAATGCAACATTAATAATATTTTCAATTATCCATGCAGAACATTGATGAAACAGTGATCCTTGCAAATGACCACAAATCATTTGATGCAAATGTGGCATAGGTCATCAGCTAGTCATTATCAGCTAGTGCATTATCATTTAACAATGTGAAATTCTTGAACAGCTTATTGTATGTTTAGGAAGACAAAAAAGATAGATAGATAGATAGATAGATAGATAGATAGATAGATAGATAGATAGATAGATAGATAGATAGATAGATAGATAGATAGATAGATAGATAGATGACATGTGACATGTTCTGAAAAGGTTATACAGTAGTGACCATGAACTGAGATATCAGATGTTATGCATAGTTAATACAGCTAATATAGCTTATGAGCAGAGTAGTACCATCAGGCCCAGAACTGAACCACCCCCACCCCTGCTGGGAAGAGTAAAAGAGTTTAATGCTCAGAGGACAAAAGATCTGTATCTGTCCTTATTGTAGTTCTGTGATAGCAGCCTACCACTAAACAGATTTCTCTGCTTAATTATAGTGATGTATACTGGGTGATGTTCATTATCCACAACAGGTAGCAGTTTGCATAGTGTCCTCTCTGCAGCTGTCACCAGAGAGTCCATTTCCATAGATCCTTCAATGGGGACAGGTTTCAGTGGTGGTTTAGACCTACAGTAGTCCACGACAATCTCCTTGGTTTAGTAAATATTCAACAGCAGTTGGTTTTGGCCAACACCATCCCACAAAGTCATTCAAAAGACCTCTGTACTCTTCCTCCTGTCCATCCCGACACACCCCACAATAGCAGTGTCATTTGAGAACTTATGAATGTGGCATGTCCCTGAGTTGTAACTAAAGTCTGATGTGTACAGGGTGAAGAGGAATGGGGAAAGAACAGTACCCTGTGGAGTTCTTGTGCTATTGATTACAGTTTGTGATGTGCAGTTCCCAAGTCTGAAAAACTGAAGTCTACTAGTAAAGTATTCTGTAATTCAGTTCACCAGTTGTAAGTCCACTCCAAACCTGTACAGCTTGTCCCTCAGTAGGATGGGGTGAATGGTGTTGGAGGCACAGGAAAAGTCAAAGAACATGATCCTCACAGTACTACATCCTTTGCCCAGATTCGATTGGTTCCAGTTGAGAAGGTAGAGAATGGCATTCACACCCGCCTTCTTGCAATAGGTAAACTGCAATGGGTCTAGTGCGTGATTCACCTGCGGTCTGAGGAGATGAAGAAGTAGTCACTCCAGGGTCTTCATAATATGGGATGTTAAGGTCACAGGCCTGAAGTCATTGAGTTCAATGGATCTCACCTTCTTGAGAACCGAGATGAGACATGAGGTCTTCCACAGTGTGGAGACCCTCCCTGTTGCAGGCTTAGGTTGAAGATGCATTGAAGGGGTTCTGCCAGTTCAGCAGCACAGGCCCTTAGAAGTCTTGGGCACACCTTACCAGAAATGGCAAAGAAAGCCTCTGGGTGTTGCATCTGGAGCCTTGCAATGGTTGCGACTATGATGTCACACACTGTCCCTGTGGAGGAACGTAAACAACAACTAGAATGGCGTGGGAAAACTCCATGGGCATGTAAAATGGACAGACACCCACTACTAACAATATTTACCTGTGAACTTGTTACAGGGATCTGGGCTTAAACAATGTAAAGAGTGATATACAAAAATAAAATTAATTTAATTGAATAATGTAGACATATTTAACACACAAAATCTACTGGAGTATAATTGTGAAAAAATAATAAGCCACTGAATTGTAGGACTGTCAAAAGACAATTTGCATTATTGTAGTTGGCTAGTTATTGAACTTGTCACACTTTAAGAGGTTTAAAGGGCAGTTCAGGTGTTCTGGTTAGTGAATAGAGTCTATTTTCTTTTATGATGATTTCATATGATAGATAGATAGATAGATAGATAGATAGATAGATAGATAGATAGATAGATAGATAGATAGATAGATAGATAGATAGATAGATAGATAGATAGATAGATAGATAGATAGATAGATACTTTAATAATCCCCAAGGGGAAATTCACATACTCCAGCAGCAGCATACTGATAAAAACAATATTAATTAAAGAGTGATAAAAATGCAGTGCAAGTTAAAAGATGCAAGGTGGAGCGTGTGAGGCAGGTATAACAAACAATAACCATCTGATAGCACATCTGCAGCATCTTATTACAGATGTTGAAGGATGCCAGCCTTCTAAGGAAGTATAGTCGGCTCTGTCCTCTCTTGCACAGAGCATCAGTATTGGCAGTCCAGTCCAATTTATCATCCAGCTGCACTCCCAGGTATTTATAGGTCTGCACTCTCTGCACACAGTCACCTCTGATAATCACGGGGTCCGGGAGGGACCTGGGCCTAATAAAATCCACCACCAGCTCTTTGGTTTTGCTGATGTTCAGGTGGTTTGAGTCTCACCATTTAACAAAGTCCTTGATTAAGTTCCTATACTCCTCCTCCTGCCCACTCCTGATGCAGCCCACGATAGCAGTGTCGTCAGCAAACGTTTGCATGTGGCAGGACTCCGAGTTGTATTGGAAGTCCAATGTATATAGGCTGAACAGGACCGGAGAAAGCACAGTCCCCTGTGGCGCTCCTGTGCTGCTGACCACAATGTCAGACCTGCAGTTCCCAAGACACACATACTGAGGTCTGTCTGTAAGATAGCCCACGATCCATGCCACCAGGTATGAATCCACTCCCATCTCTGTCAGCTTGTCCCTAAGGAGCAGAGGTTGGATGGTATTGAAGGCTCTAGAGAAGTCCAGAAACATAATTCTTACTGCACCACTGCCTCTGTCCAAGTGGGAGAGGGATCGGTGTAGCATGTAGATGATGGCATCCTCCGATGATATAATTGATATAATTAAAATGTGAATGTTCAGTAAATCAAATTAAATTCAGACTTAAATCTTGTGTATCACATTGTTTGACATGCAGAAGCAACACTGGAAAAATGACCTCATGCCATTAATGATTGGAAAAACAATAAATGTCAAGCTAACTGAGCTAAGAGGGAAGAAAAATGTTCACAGGACTGCAGAAGAAAATACTCTGATGCTTTTTGATGGTTAATTTTACCTTCGTTTTATATTAGTGTTTATTGTTTTATGTTACAATACTGTTCCTAACTTTTGTGTGAAGCAACTGTTAAGCAATAAACTTCTTTCAGTTTCTTTTTGCTCATGTATTGGAAACAGTTGTGCCTACATGTTAAT
Source organism: Erpetoichthys calabaricus (assembly GCF_900747795.2). Classification (NCBI taxonomy): domain Eukaryota; kingdom Metazoa; phylum Chordata; class Cladistia; order Polypteriformes; family Polypteridae; genus Erpetoichthys; species Erpetoichthys calabaricus. Next base: position 101,469,038 of record NC_041404.2, read on the forward strand.
TTAAGTAAAAGGGAAATAAAAATAAAAATACCCCTCCTCGAACCGCCACCTTATCGTGGTGGAGGGGTTTGCGTGTCCCAATGATCCTAGGAGCTCTGTTGTCTGGGGCTTTATGCCCCAGGTAGGGCCACCCAAGGCAAACTGGTCCTAGGTGAGGGATGAGACAAAGTGCGATTCAACACAACCTCCTATGATGAATAAAAAATTTGGACGGTGTTTTCCCTAGCCCGGACGCGGGTCACCGGGGCCCCCCTCTGGAGCCAGGCCTGGAGGTGGGGCTCGATTGTGAGCGCCTGGTGGCCAGGCTTGCACACAAGGTGCTCGGCCGGCCATAGCCCGAAGAGGCAACGTGGGTCCCCCTTCCCATGGGCTCACCACCTATGGAATGGACCAAGGAGATCGGGTGCAGTGTGAGTTGGGTGGTGGCTGAAGGCGGGGACCTTGGCGGTCTGATCCTCGGCTACAGAAGCTGGCTCTTGGGACGTGGAATGTCACCTCTCTGAAGGGGAAGGAGCCTGAGCTTGTGTGCGAGGTTGAGAGGTTTCGGCTAGATATAGTCAGGCTCACTTCGATACACAGCTTGGACTCTGGAACCAATCTCCTTGAGAGGGGCTGGACTCTGTACCACTCTGGAGTTGCCCCCGGTGAGAGGCGCCGAGCGGGTGTGGGCATACTTATTGCCCCCCGACTTGGAGCCTGTACATTGGGGTTTACCCCGGTGGACGAAAGGGTAGCCTCCCTCCACCTTCGGGTGGGGGGATGGGTCCTAACTGTTGTTTGTGCGTATGCACCGAACAGCAGTTCGGAGTACCCACCCTTTTTGGAGTCCCTGGAGGGGGTGCTAGAGGGCATACCTTCTGGGGACTCCGTCGTACTGCTGGGAGACTTCAATGCTCACGTGGGCAATGATTGTGAGACCTGGAAGGGTGTGATTGGGAGGAATGCCCCCCCCCATCCGAACTCGAGCAGTGTTTTGTTATTGGACTTCTGTGCTCGTCATGGATTGTCCATAACAAACACCATGTACAAGCATAGGGGTGTTCATATGTGCACATGGCACCAGGACACCCTAGGCCTCAGTTCGATGATCGACTCTGTGGTCGTGTCGTCGGACTTGCGGCCACATGTCTTGGACACTCGGGTGAAGAGAGGGGCGGAGCTGTCAACTGATCACCACCTGGTGGTGAGTTGGCTTCGATGGTGGGGAAGGATGCTGGTCAGGCCTGGTAGGCCCAAACATGTTGTGAGGGTCTGCTGGTTACATCTGGCAGAGCCCCCTGTCAGAAGTAGCTTTAACTCCCACCTCCGGCAGAACTTCAACCATGTCCCGAGGGAGGTGGGGGACATTGAATCCGAATGGGCCATGTTACGTGCCTCTATTGTTGAGGCGGCTGACCGGAGCTGTGGCCGTAAGGTGGTCAGTGCCTGTCGTGGCAGCAATCCCCGAACCCGTTGGTGGACACCGGCAGTGAGGGATGTTGTCAAGCTGAAGAAGGAGTCCTACCGGTCCCTTTTGTCCTGTGGGACTCCGGAGGCAGCTAATAGGTACCGGCAGGCCAAGCAGAATGTGGCTTCGGTGGTTGCTGAGGCAAAAACTTGGGCATGGGAGGAGTTTGGAGAGGCCATGGAGAATGACTTTCGGATGGCTTTGAGGAGATTCTGGTCCACCATCCGGCATCTCAGGAGGGGGAAGCAGTGCAGTGTCAACACTGTATATGGTGGGGATGGTGCGCTGCTGACCTCGACTCGGGACGTTGTGGGTTGGTGGGGGGAGTACTTCGAAGACCTCCTCAATCCCACTAACATGCCTTCCAATGAGGAAGCAGAGCCTAGGGACTCAGAGGTGGGCTCCCCCATCTCTGGGACTGAGGTCACCGAGGTGATCAGAAAACTCATTTGTGGCAGGGCCCCGGGGGTGGCTGAGATATGCCCGGAGTTCCTCAAGGCTCTGGATGTTGTAGGGCTGTCTTGGTTGACACGTCTCTGCAACATCGCATGGACATCAGGGACACTGCCTCTGGATTGGCAGACCGGGGTGGTGGTCCCCTTCTTTAAGAAGGGGGACCGGAGGGTGTGACACTCCTCAGCCTCCCTGGAAAAGTCTATTCGGGGGTTCTGGAGAGGAGGGTCCATCGGATAGTCGACCCTCGGATTCAGGAGGAACAGTGTGGTTTTTGTCCTGGTCGCGGAACAGTGGACCAGCTCTACACCCTTAGCAGAGTCCTGGAGGGTGCATGGGAGTTTGCCCAACCAGTCTACATGTGTTTTGTGTACTTGGAAAAGGCGTTGGACCGTGTCCCTCAGGGAATCCTGTGGGGGGTGCTCCGGGAGTATGGGGTACCGGACCCCCTGATAAGGGCTGTTCGGTCCCTGTACAACCGGTGTCAGAGCTTGGTCCGCATTGCCGGCAGTAAGTCGAACCCGTTTCCAGTGAGAGTTGGACTCTGCCAGGGCTGCCCTTTGTCACCGATTCTGTTCATAACTTTTATGGACAGAATTTCTAGGTGCAGCCAGGGTGTTGAGGGGGTCCGGTTTGGTGGACTCAGGATTGGGTCACTGCTTTTTGCAGATGATGTTGTCCTGTTTGCTTCATCAGGCCATGATCTTCAGCTCTCTCTGGATCGGTTTGCAGCTGAGCGTGAAGCAGCTAAGATGGGAATCAGCACCTCCAAATCCGAGACCATGGTTCTCAGCTGGAAAAGGGTGGAGTGCCCTCTCAGGGTTGGGAGCGAGATCCTGCCTCAAGTGGAGGAGTTCAGGTATCTCGGGGTCTTGTTCATGAGTGAGGGAAGAATGGAGCGTGAGATCGACAGGCGGATCGGTGCAGCGTCCGCAGTGATGCGGGCTCTGCATCGGTCTGTCGTGGTGAAAAAGGAGCTGAGCCGTAAGGCAAAGCTCTCAATTTACCAGTCGATCTATGTTCCTACCCTCACCTATGGTCATGAGCTATGGGTAGTGACCGAAAGAACGAGATCGCGAATACAAGCGGCTGAAATGAGTTTCCTCCGCAGGGTGTCTGGGCTCTCCCTTAAAGATAGGGTGAGAAGCTCAGTCATCCACGAGGGGCTCAGAGTAGAGCCGCTGCTCCTCCGCATCGAGAGAAGTCAGATGAGGTGGCTCGGGCATCTGATCAGGATGCCTCCTGGACGCCTCCCTGGTGAGGTGTTCCGGGCACGTCCAACCAGGTGGAGGCCCCGGGGAAGACCCAGGACACGCTGGAGGGACTATGTTCTTGGAGAGCCAGTTCTGCAAGCCTATATTAAAAAAAAGAATAAAAAAAAAAAACATAAATTCTAACTCGCTGAAGATAGGTACCTGGTAAAAATAATTCTGGAACTGGTTGATGGATATAAACACCAGGATTTCAGGTTTACAGGTGCCAACTTTAGGAGTGTTTTAATACTTTCCATACACAATTTGACATGCAATTATTATGTCCTTACAACATAGTAATTTTATGTTTTTTAAATATAAATAATATTAAAACAAACTTTAATACTCATATAGCCTTTTATATGAGACCTGTTATTTCCATACTAAAAATGATATAAATATCTTACAAAAAAGTATAGCAAATGATGTAGTTATATGGTGAGTATTTTGTTAGATTTACTCTTAGATTTATATATGTTATATATATGTCATATAGGTTTTTCTAAGAAAGTGGCCATAATTTTACAAGAAATAAACCATACACTACAGGGAAAGGGTATGGTAAATATAGAACATTTACTACTTATACTATAAAATTCTAAATGGTAACATGTACTAATTTCCATTCTGGCCAAATAAAATCCTTGCTATATTTTCCACATGGACACGTCCATACCAGGGGGCCTCCTACTGGCTCAATAGCATCTCTCCTGTACTCATATGCTTACATAAAATATCCACCCATGCACGCTATATTGAACTCAAAAGAAAATATAGTGACAAAAAGCTGAGATAGAATTATTTCCTGTGTATTTCTCTTCTTACAAGAATAAATCTGAATCACAGCTGGAGCTTTGCTGTTTTGAAGTGGGATAATCAGTAAATTTACTCCAATATTTCATATTTGATCTAGTGCTCTTTCTTAATTAAAATTATTGAGCTAAAGCCTAAAGCAAATGAAGCATGTCTACTTCAAGATATCTACAGTATTTTAAGATAATACAAAAATGCTTCTGTCAAATTTAATGACAAATTATGGGAAATTATTTCTTATTAAAAGTTCCTTTCCTTCAAAGCTCTAACAGTGGTATTGTAGAGCAGGCCAATGAAATTCAGAAGTTAGGATCTTGAGATGGACAGCTCACCTATGGACATTTTTCCCTAATTTGTATTCTTTGAATCATCCCCTAGTATTTGCTTCTTCTCTCCCCGTTTACACAGTGTTCTAACTTTTAAAATAGATAGATAGATAGATAGATAGATAGATAGATAGATAGATAGATAGATAGATAGATAGATAGATAGATAGATAGATAGATAGATAGATAGATAGATAGATAGATAGATAGATAGATACTTTATTAATCCCAATGGGAAATTCACATTCTTCAGCAGCAGCATACTGATACAATAAATAATATTAAATTAAAGAATGATAATAATACAGGTGAAAAAAAAAAAAAACAGACAATAACTATGTATAATGTTAAATATTAACGTTTACCCCCCCTGGTGGAATTAAATAGTCGCATAGTTTGGGGGAGGAACGATCTCCTCAATCTGTCTGTGGAGCAGGACAGTGACAGCAGTCTGTCGCTGAAGCTGCTCTTCTGTCTGGAGATGACATTATTTAGTGGATGCAGTGGATTCTCCATAATTGATAGGAGCCTGCTGAGCGCCCTTCGCTCTGCCACAGATGTTAAACTGTCCAGCTCCATGCCAACAATAGAGCCTGCCTTCCTCACCAGTTTGTCCAGGCGTGAGGCGTCTTTCCTCTTAATGCTGCCTCCCCAGCACACCACTGCGTAGAAGAGGGCGCTCGCCACAACTGTTTGATAGAACATCTGCAGCATCTTATTGCAGATGTTGAAGGAAGCCAGCCTTCTAAGGAAGTATAACCGGCTTTGTCCTTTCTTGCACAGCGCATCAGTATTGGCAGTCCAGTCTAATTTATCATCCAGCTGCACTCCCAGATATTTATAGGTCTGCACCATCTGCACACAGTCACCTTTGATGATCACTGGGTCTATGAGGGGTCTGGGCCTCCTAAAATCCACCACCAGCTCCTTGGTTTTGCTGGTGTTCAGGTGTAGGTGGTTTGAGTCGGACCATTTAACAAAGTCATTGATTAGGTCCCTATACTCCTCCTCCAGCCCATTCCTGATACAGCCCACGATAGCGGTGTCATCAGCGAACTTTTGCACATGGCAGGACTCCGAGTTGTATTGGAAGTCCGATGTATATAGGCTGAACAGGACCGGAGAAAGTACAGTCCCTTGTGGCGCTCCTGTGTTGCTGACCACAATGTCAGACGTGCAGTTCCCAAGACGCACATACTGAGGTCTGTCTTTAAGATAGTCCACGATCCATGCCACTAGGTATGAATCTAATCCCATCTCTGTTAGCTTGTCCCTAAGGAGCAGAGGTTGGATTGTGTTGAAGGCGCTAGAGAAGTCTAGAAACATAATTCTTACAGCACCACTGCCTCTGTCCAAGTGAGAGAGGGATCGGTGTAGCATATAGATGATGGCATCTTCCGCTCCCACCTTCTCCTGATATGCAGACTGCAGAGGGTCAAGGGCGTGTTGAACCTGTGGCCTAAGGTGGTGAAGCAGCAGCCTCTCCATGGTCTTCATCACATGTGATGTCAGAGCAACAGGCCGAAAGTCATTCAGCTCACTAGGACGTGATACCTTTGGGACTGGGGTGATACAAGATGTTTTCCAAAGCCTCGGGACTCTCCCCTGTTCCAGGCTCAGGTTGAAGATGCGCTGTAGAGGACCCCCCAGCTCCGATGCACAGACCTTCAGCAGTCGTGGCGATACTCCATCTGGACCCGCTGCTTTGCTGGCACGAAGTCTCCTCAGCTCTCTGCTCACTTGCGCTGTTGTTATTATGGGTGGGGATGTTTTTCCTATGCTGGTATCAGCAGAAGGATGTGTGGAGGGTGCAGTACTCCGAGGTGAGAGTGAGAGTGGGTTAGGGTGGTCAAACCTGTTAAAAAAGTTGTTCATTTGGTTTGCTCTCTTCACGTCTCTCTCAATGGTGGTACCCCGCTTCGAGCTGCAGCCAGTGATGATCTTCATCCCATCCCACACTTCCTTCATGCTGTTATTCTGCAACTTCTGCTCCAGCTTTCTCCTGTACTGCTCCTTCGCCGCCCTGAGTTGGACTCGGAGTTCCTTCTGCACGCGCTTGAGCTCATGCTGATCACCGTCTTTAAAAGCCCTTTTCTTCTGATTCAAAAGGCCCTTGATGTCACTTGTAATCCATGGCTTGTTGTTAGCATAGCAGCGTACAGTTCTTACTGGAACTACAATGTCCATACAGAAGTTGATGTAGTCAGTAGTGCAGTCAACAACTTCCTCAATGTTCTCATTATGAGATCCCTGCAGGATATCCCAGTCTGTAGTTCCAAAAAGTTCTCTCAGAGTATTCTCAGCCTCCGGGGCCCACTTCCTGAATGATCGTGTGGTTACAGGTAGGACTCTAACTTTTGGTTTATAGTGAGGCTGAAGCTGAACCAGGTTATGATCTCCTTTCCCAAGCGCAGGCAGCGGGGTGGCGCTGTATGCATCTTTAACGTTTGCATACAGTAAATCAATAGTCTTATTTCCCCGGGTGTTACAGTCCACATACTGGGAGAATGCAGGCAATGTTTTGTCCAGCGTCACATGGTTAAAGTCTCCAGCGATTAGCACAAGCGCCTCAGGGTGCTGCGTTTGTAACTTAGCAACAGCGGAATGGATGATGTCACTCGCTGACTCCACGTCTGCCCGAGGAGGAATGTATACAATAACAACAATGACATGTCCAAACTCTCTGGGCAAATAGTAGGGACGTAAACTTACGGCCAACAGTTCGATATCCCTGCAGCAAGTGGAGATTTTGACGTTAACATGTCCAGAGTGACACCACCGTGTATTAACATAGAGAGCGAGTCCTCCTCCTTTGTGCTTACCACAGGTACTTGCATCTCTGTCCGCTCTAACTGTGCTAAACCCGGGTAGCTCCACGTTGGCATCTGGGATGGTGTTAGTTAGCCACGTTTCGCAGAAACACAACAAACTGCATTCTCTGTAGGTCCTTACATTTTTCACCAGCGCAGCCAGTTCTTGAGTTTACATTCCCCAGAATCACAGAAGGCACCGAAGGCTTGAAACGCCACTTTCTCGCAAGCCGCTTCTTTTTTTTTTTTTTTTTTTTTTTTTTTTTTTTTTTTATATATATATTATATATTATGCCTCTGACTGTAAATGTCTAACATTCAACAAATTGTAAAACTTTCCCTTACACAAATTCAAGGAAGGAACACTCTCATAGTCTCCTGAATTAAAATAAAATGTTTCCTGACATCTTTTATTATAACAAACTTGAGGGAGCCTTTTATGTAATCTGATCAGACAAACACAACAAGACTGTAATACTACAAAGCAATGATCTTAGATAGTTTCATTTGTGTTAATGGTGCCAAAGCCATATCATTTTGCACAAATCAGCATACACATAAATGGTATAATCATTTAAATATATTTAATTCTTAATCTATATATATATATATAAGTCAATGTGTGTATGTATGTATGTTCCAGCATCACGTCCGAACGGCTGGAGCGATTTTCATGAAACTTGGTACACATGTTTCTCATTGGTCGACTAAATATACTGTAGGGTGAAATCAGCCCTAACTCACCCCCTTCAGGGTAGGGAGAGGGCTGATCTTGCGGTCTTGTATGCATGTTATCATCCAGTTGACACTCGGAACGACCACCAGAGGGCGAACTGGAGGTGACTGCCAGCATTCTTTATGTTTGAGCACCATCGCGCCCCTGTTGCTTTTGAAATTAAATAGACTTGGCTGAGTTAGCATCCCAACTATTTTTAGGACTCATTCTGTCTTTGTGACTCGAAACAGCCATATATATATCTTATATATATATAAACGTCTACACGTGGAAGTGTGTGTGTCTGTCCGGCCCAGAAGTGAGAGGTAGAGTCGGGGTAAGGGCTCCAGTTCCGAGGATACGCAAGCGAGACCAGCACACCGGCAAAAGGAAACGTCCGAAGAAAGACAGTCCCTTAGCCGCTAATGCACAAACGATGCAAGCACGTAGGAAACACGAATCCTCCTAGGAGAGAGATGTCCAGAGTAGTTCTGATGATTTCAATACTTTCTACGATCCCATGCTTTTACACAGTTAGTATATATAGTTATATATAAATCTATATATATAAAAGTCAAATACCACTGAGTCACTCATCATGAAATCTCCCAAACCATGAGGACTTGGGACTTGAAATTTGGAATGTAGGTTACCCTTGGCCCATAGGTGCTCGCTAAGAAACGGTTTTAGAAATTTCGTGGTCCAAGCACATTCTGTCTGTATGTCTGTCTGCTTTATGTCTGTCTGCTTTCACGAGACAATTACTTAACGGATTTAGATCTGGTTGTTTTCTATAATTTACTTGAACTTTCTGGTTGATTTTGTGACTTCTCTCATCGTGCTAACTATGATAGTTTGCTTGTGGTACCAATGTATTTATACAAATCCAACAGAGTGGCTGTGGGCAGAGAGCAGTGGGGCGGGGCCTTCCTCATTCCCTCGCCAGCCTCTGTTCGAGTTACTTACTCTACCTTGCCTCCGCTTAGCTAGCGATACCTGTTTGTTCAACACATATTATCATCTACAGATTGTTAAGGAGTAATGTTTGACATTTTTGAGAGAGATTAGAACTACGTGTTTTAGAGGGTAGCTGCTGATTGCCAAAGATATCATGGGCATGTGCTTTTCTCCCCATGCGGGAAATGCTTTCCCATTAGAGCTGAACACGATCAGATGCACTGCCAACGTCTATTGATTTTTAAACTTTGTCCTGTTTCATACATATATATAAAAGTCAATGTGTGTATGTATGTATGTTCCAGCATCATGTCTGAATGGCTGGAGGGATTTTCAAGACACTTGGTACACATGTTTCTCATTGGTGGACTTAAAATATTGTAGGGTGAAATCAACCCTAACTCATGCCCTTCTGGGTAGGGTGGGGGGTGATCTTGCCATCATGTATGCATGTTATCATCCAGTTGACACTTGGAATGACCACCAGAGGGCAAACTAGAAGTGACTGCCAGCATTCTTTATGTTTGAGCACCACCACGCCCCTGTTGCATTTGAAATTACATAGTGTTGGCTGGTTCCGACGGTCAACTGGATGATAACATACATACAAGACCGCAAGACAAACACATTAGTAAGTCTTCATTGTTTGTTCATTTATTTTTATTTTTAAAGTTGTGCTTTTATTTTATTTTATTTTTTTATTTATTTTTCTCAAACAATTAAAAAAAAAAACACTTTATCTTCCTCCCGGGCAATGCTAGGTATTTCAGGTAGTATTTTCTAAAGGTCCCAAAATAGTACAACAGAATAAAAGTCTTTGGCATATATGTATATCCATCCATCCATCCATCCATTTTCCAACCCGCTGAATCCGAACACAGGGTCACGGGGGTCTGCTGGAGCCAATCCCAGCCAACACAGGGCACAAGGCAGGAACCAATCCTGGGCAGGGTACCAACCCACCACAGTATATGTATATCTAAAATGGAAATTTGTATATATATATTCTTATACAGCACAAAGAATAAAAAGTATTAATTGTCACCGTAGCCGCCGAAGTATAAGGTGAGACCAAGCACGGGTAAAACGCGTGCCAAAAGAAATCTCTCAGTCCAAAAGTTCGTTTTAAAAATATTTAGTGTAAGTTAAAAGCAAATAATCCACACAAGAATAAAGAAAAAAGTAGTTACACACGTAGAATAAAAGGCATAAAAAAGGAAAAATGTATCTTCTTTAAACTTAGCTTTTCTTGAGAAACTTTAGTTATTTCTGTACTTAATAGTTCTTTACTTCTTCTTCTATACTTAAAGATTCTTAACTTCTTATATACTTAAAGATTCTTAGTTTCTTCTTCTGTACACAATAAGTGTACGGTTCTGCACTTAAATAAGTGCTATTTTCTTACATGTTACTTCACACACTCAGAAGGCCCGTAGGTCCCTAGGCACATAGGTACGGTTTAAAACCATATGCCCTCTATGCCTTACACATGGCAAGGCTGGTCACTAACTCAAGAATAATGTTTAGTCAAAGCAGATAGAAATGGCAAGAATATACCAATATGATTCTACTTATGGGGGTTATAGGAACCTCCCATAGATTACGCATTGTCATCTAGTAAAATATTTATGAATCTTATTTAACTAGTAAATGGCTCTTACAGTCATTATCTAGCAGGGGAGAGGACGCAGGTGCTGGCTGTTTGCCACTTCTCCACGCTATATTCATTATTTAAGTATTTTATTCATTATTTAAGTATTTGTATTACTTCAATGTCGTTTGATTGTAGCTGTTTTCTGGATATTATACAGGACTTTAACATCTAGCGGCTGTAATTTGCTGTTATTCGCCTTACAGCGTTTAATACAGTGCATCCGGAAAGTATTCACAGCGCATCACTTTTTCCACATTTTGTTATGTTACAGCCTTATTCCAAAATGGATTAAATTCATTTTTTTCCTCAGAATTCTACACACAACACCCCATAATGACAATGTGAAAAAAGTTTACTTGAGATTTTTGCAAATTTATTAAAAATAAAAAAATTGAGAAAGCACGTGTACATAAGTATTCTCAGCCTTTGCCATGAAGCTCAGAATTGAGCTCAGGTGCATCCTGTTTCCCCTAATCATCCTTGAGATGTTTCTGCAGCTTAATTGGAGTCCACCTGTGGTAAATTCAGTTGGACATGATTTGGAAAGGCACACACCTGTCTATATAAGGTCCCACAGTTGACAGTTCATGTCAGAGCACAAACCAAGCATGAAGTCAACGGAATTGTCTGTAGACCTCCGAGACAGGATTGTCTCGAGGCACAAATCTGGGGAATGTTGCAGAAAAATTTCTGCTGCTTTGAAGGTCCCAAGGAGCACAGTGGCCTCCATCATCCGTAAGTGGAAGAAGTTCGAAACCACCAGGACTCTTCCTAGAGCTGACCGGCCATCTAAACTGAGCAATCGGGGGAGAAGGGCCTTAGTCAGGGAGGTGATCAAGAACCTGATGGTCACTCTGTCAGAGCTCCAGAGGTCCTCTGTGGAGAGAGGAGAACCTTCCAGAAGGACAACCATCTCTGCAGTAATCCACCAATCAGGCCTGTATGGTAGAGTGACCAGACAGAAGCCACTCCTTAGTAAAAGGCACATGGCAGCCCGCCTGGAGTTTGCCAAAAGGCACCTGAAGGACTCTCAGACCATGAGAAAGAAAATTCTCTGTCTGATGAGACAAAGATTGAACTCTTTGGTGTGAATGCCAGGCGTCACGTTTGGAGGAAACCAGGCACCTCTCATCACCAGGCCAATACCATCCCTACAGTGAAGCATGGTGGTGGCAGCATCATGCTGTGGGGATGTTTTTCAGCGGCAGGGACTGGGTGACTACTCAGGATAAAGGGAAAGATGACTGAAGCAATGTACAGAGACATCCTGGATGAAAACCTGCTCCAGAGCGCTCTTGACCTCAGACTGCGGCCACGGTTCATCTTTCAGCAGGACAACGACCCTAAGCACACAGCCAAGATATCAAAGGAGTGGCTTCAGGACAACTCTGTGAATGTCCTTGAGTGGCCCACCCAGAGCCCAGACTTGAATCTGATTGAACATCTCTGGAGAGATCTTAAAATGGCTGTGCACCGACGCTTCCCATCCAACCTGATGGAGCTTGAGAGGTGCTGCAAAGAGGAATGGGCGAAACTGGCCAAGGATAGGTGTGCCAAGCTTGTGGCATCATATTCAAAAAGACTTGAGGCTGTAATTGCTGCCAAAGGTGCATTGACAAAGTATTGAGCAAAGGTTGTGAATACTTATGTACATGTGATTTCTCAGTTTTTTTTATTTTTAATAAATTTGCAAAAACCTCAAGTAAACTTTTTTCATGTTGTCATTATGGGGTGTTGTGTGTAGAATTCTGAGGAAAAAAATAAGGCTGTAATATAACAAAATGTGGAAAAAGTTATGCGCTGTGAATACTTTCCGGATGCACTGTATTATTGATTTAGGGAGAAATCCTACCATCGGCAGTTGCTGGGCCGACTTGCATTGTGTCATCGGCGCTAGCCTATCGGTCTCCAACTGACTGATAATAATAATAATAATAATAATAATTCATACTACTTGAGTTTTCTGTGGATGGCATTTGGGATTTCTTGCGGAATACCTCTTAATGTTGTCATCTGAACTAAGGCTTCTGGAGTCGATTGCAAACTGCCCGCATTTCATTCGCCAGTGTTCTGCCCGCTATTATATTTCCTGGATGTCGGCTCTGTTGTTGGGGATCTTGGTGATTGTCTTGCTTCTGGAGTCCTTTGCAATTTGCACCACAGCTGTCCAACTATGCACATAAGGACTACGGCCGACTATTTACATAGGGACCATATCTCCTCTGCTCGCCGGCATGCTTTGGTAAATGCCATTGCAACTGTTGGAGCTCAACAACTACAGCCTTCCATTAGACATCACAGTCATCAAACAACTTGGACTCCTCCGTCGCCCCTGCTATGTCCATAGGGAGTCTGGTCGGCAGTTTTTTTACATCAAGACCAGGAGCTCCATTCCGTCCTTGTGGTCAGCAGCAGCTTGCTCCGTTGCTGCCCGAACATGTCATCCAAGCTCCATCACCACGGAGACTAAAAACATCGCTCGGCGGTGGTCCAGGCGAGACGGAAAGCCTGAAGTGGGTTTCAGCTTTCTTCGTCCTCTGGTTAAAAGCAACACCTCGCTAAACATCAAAATTGAACTTTTTAATGTTCAGTCCCTGACAAATAAAGCCTGTCTAATTTATAATCACATTGTAGACAGGGGGATTGCCATTATTTGTTTGACTGAGACCTGGTATAAATCTGAGGTATACTCAGTTTTAAACAAGTCCTGACCTCCTGGGCACACTTACCTTGAAAAGGCCCACACCTCTGGACATGGTGGTGGTGTGGCTGTAATCCATTGTATAGGTTTGCAATTATCACTTCTCTCCCTTCCTAAATTCTCAACTTTTGAATGCCTGGCAATTAATTGCAAGCATCCACTTTTTATAACAATACTTATTTACCAACCACCAAAACAACACACTGATTACATTACGGAAATGAATGAGCTGCTCTATCTTTCTGTACAACATCATCAAATGTACTGATGTGGACACACACTCTAATTATTCTGCTGCCCTGCTCTTAGAGCTCCTGGACTGCTTAAATCTGAGGCAACTTTTCAAGGTCCCAACTCACAACAAGGGCCATACCCTCGATTTAGTCATTACTGACTCAGTCCTCATCTCTGATCTCCAAGTACTTGATCTGGGTGTTTCCGATCACAAAATAGTTTCAATGGATTTACCCACATTTTCACTATACTCTAAATCACAATGCTGCATCCACTTCAGGAGCCAGGAAAAAATTAATTCGACTGATTTAAATGCTGACATTAAGAACTTCTCTATTGCTCCACACCTTTCTTCTGTCAATGAATTAGTCGATTATTACAGCAATGGGATCCAGAACATCCTTGAGACCCATGCCCCAGTTAAATCATTTGTGGTCTCTTTTGTAAAATCTTCCCCCTGGCTTACAAGTGAGCTTCAACAGATGAAAGCAGCTGGGTGAGCCCTTGAGTGGCGTTTTGTTGCAACCAGTTTAACGGTCCACAAATTAGCCTATCGGGAACACCGAAAAAACTGCTCCAGAGCACTGACCACTGCCAGATCTCAATACTATTCAAATTTAATCAACAACAGTCCTGGAAACTCCAAACAACTTTTTTCCGTGATAAATAATTTTCTCGGTCCTCATACCTACGCCTGTAATAATTTCACAGAGGAGGAGTGCAATAATTTTATTGAATATTTCACCTCTAAGGTAGACATCATCCATTCCTCATTGTCTGTCTCCATTCCTCCATCACTGGATGTTTCTACACCAAGCCAATGGGCTGCCTTTCCCAGTTCCTCTGTACCACAGATAAAGAAGCTGAGGGCATCATACAGAGGATGAGGCCTTCAACGTGTTTATTTGACCCCTTTCCTACTCCTCTGGTAAAAGTTAATGTATCAGATATAAACCCTCTTATTGCTGATATTATTGATAACTCTCTCCAGAGCGGCTTAGTCCCACTGGCCTTGAAAACCGTAAACTTAGACCTCATTAAAAAAATCCTCTTTGGATCCTGAAGTGATAGCAAACTATCATCCGATCTCCAACCTTCCATTTTTGTCTAAGGCTTTGGAAAAGGTTGTTTTGGTCCAGCTTCAGGACCACTTGAAAAAATGTAGTCTGTATGGCTCCATCACTTCTTATCCTCCTGGACCTCACGGCTGCATTTGATACAGTAGATCATATTTTCTCCTTCATCGTCTTCACTATATAATTGGACTTTCTGGCATTGCTTTGGAGTGGTTCGAGTCCTATCTTACAGATAGGGCTGAGTATGTGGCCTTGGGAGAAGCTAAATCTCATACCCACACTGTCACCTTTGGGGTCCCACAAGGATAAGTCCTTGGGCTGACCCTTTTTAATATCTATATGATACCCCTGGGTCACATCATCCACGAGTATGGAGTTTCATTCCATTGCTATGCTGATGATATGCAGCTCTATGTGAGACTGGATTTGATTTCTTTTACACCTCCATCAACTCTTTCCTCTTGCTTGGATGAGATTGAGGCCTGGATGTCCAAGAACTTCCTCAAGCTGAACGGCACTAAAACTGAAGCTCTTTTAATTGGCAACCCCCATCAACTTAATTCCTCTGTAAATTGTATTTCCTTTTCTGACCATACCATTACCCTCTCCCCTTCTGTTACAAATCATCTGGGTGCCAAGTTAGACTCCCATCTGTTATTTGATACACATGTCCATCACCTTTGTAAAGTTGCATTCCTTCATCTCCAAAACATAGCCAAACACCGTCCCTACCTCTCCCTCTGTGATGCTGAAAAGCTGGTTCATGCCTTTGTCTCATCCAGGCTGGATTATTGTAATAACCTCATCGGGATCCCCAGCAAGAGCCTTCAAAAGCTCCAACAAATTCAAAATAGTTCTGCAAGAATCCTGAGGGTGCAGAAATATGAAGACATTTCACCAATCCTTCGGTCACTTCATTGGCTCCCTATTCACCTCCGTATTGAATACAAATTCTGTTTTGTTTACTCACCAGTGTAGAAATGCTCCACAATATCTTAAGGAACTCCTTATACTACAATCCACTACAAGAAACCACCGTTTTGCAAATACCTACCGCCTTCGCCCCCTCTGTGACCAAACTTTGTACAATGGGTGACCGAGCCTTTGCAGCCGCTTCTCTACGGCTCTGGAATGCCCGACCAGAGAGCCTGAGAACACAGCAGATTGTGGGCTGTTTTAAAAAACAGCTAAAGACTTTTCTATTTAGGAAAGCTTATTAACAAGAATGCTACTAATTATTGTTGTTTTATCTCTGTTTTTATCTTGCTTTGCCTTTGTTTAAACTTTTTTATGTAGAACTTTGAGATTTACTACTAATGTAAAGTGCCCTATAAATAAAATGCGTTATTGTTATTATTATTCTTCCCTTGGTACGTTTGCTGGGCACAAATGGTACAAAATATGTTAGTTAAACAGAACAGGCACACCAAAACAAGTACACATTGAAATAATAAAACATACATAAGATACAGGGAGTTAAAAGTTATTAAGCATAACATAATGAAGTAAACAGAAAAGTAAAAAATAAATAAATAAATAATGTTTGAGTGGGCTTCCTGGGGCGGCACAGTGGCGCAGTGGGTAGCGCTGCTGCCTCGCAGTTGGGAGATCTGGGGACCTGGGTTCGCTTCTCGGGTCCTCCCTGCGTGGAGTTTGCATGTTCTCCCCGTGTCTGCGTGGGTTTCCTCCGGGCGCTCCGGTTTCCTCCCACAGTCCAAAGACATGCATGTTAGATGGATTGGCGATTCTAAATTGGCCCTAGTGTGTGCTTGGTGTGTGGGTGTGTTTGTGTGTGTGTGTCCTGCGGTGGGTTGGCACCCTGCCCAGGATTGTTTCCTGCCTTGTGCCCTGTGTTGGCTGGGATTGGCTCCAGCAGACCCCCGTGACCCTGTGTTCGGATTCAGCGGGTTGGAAAATGGATGGATGGATGGGCTTCCTGACATTGGTTTTAAAAATCTACCTCTCTGTTATTATCCATATTACTAACCGAGAATGGTAAACCGGATGGACGCAGGGACATCCGGCCATGTGCCGTGGACGCAAAAGACGTACTGCGCAGGCGCCCCCACAAAACCCCCCTTCCAAGCAACGGAAACCGGATGCAAAGCAATGTAAAATAAGAAATGAGGCGCCCATAGCACACAGAAAAAAGGAGTCAGACGCCGGCGCCGCACGAAGCCCATGGCACACGAAACGGAACACACACAAAGAAAAGAATTGAGACCCACGACACACAAACACCCCCTCCACTAACAGAGATAAAATAAAGTGAGGCAACGCCCCCTAGCACACAAAAAAAAAAAGAAGTCAGACGTGAGCGCCACACAAACCCATTGGACACGAAACGGGACAGACTACGGACATAGCACACGAAACATACACAAAAAGGAGGATTCGGACCCACGACCACATTGACATAAATAAGAAATGAGACACAAAGCCCCATTACTGAACGAACCATCCGTATTAAACATACGTCATCTGAACACATTCAAATTATGCAGCATAGGTCGATCTCATTACACTGATGCACTATTAACCGTTCAACCACAGAAAAGGCTCCATATTAACAGTGAGTGCGATCCTCCTTATTACTTATCCATATTTCTAACGCTGAAGAACAAACAAGTCATGAATTCACGATCACGGGGTACAAAACGATACGGCTCGAGTGACAGGATCAAACACACGAACCCGCATGAAAAAAAACAATACATGTCGGACGACTAACCGACATACAAAAACGGGCAAGGCTCAATACAAACAATGAACGCCGTAAACTGCAACGGGCTTCTCACACAGCACAGGCAAATCGATTACAGCTCCAGAATAGCACGTCCCAAATCCTGCACATACAACGACGCGCCTCTCAAACGGCACAGACAAAACATACACGTCAAGGACATCAACGACAGACACCTGCTAAACGATTGCGCCAGTTAGCTGACAACGCGTTCAATAATGAGTCCACTATTCATGAAAATTCATTGGGATTAATGAATGTCATTTGCAATCATTGTCATTCACTTAACTTCCCTGAAGAAACAACTGGCAATACAAGTAATACATTTACACTTTATTGTCAAAAGGGTCAAATTTGACTGCCTCCTTTACATTCATATCCTGCATATCTACAGAAGCTTCCAACTAACGAAGTACCTGAAAGTAAAAACTTTATGAACAGCATTAGATCCTACAATAGTTCATTTGCTTTTGCATCTAATGGCATCCAGTCACTTACTCAACACCATTGATAAACTTCTGCAAACGTTGATGAATAATAATATTCCCTTTGGAGGAAAGGTACTTTTACTAGGAAGAGATTTTACACAGTGCTTAGCTATTGTTCCACATGCCATGCGCTCGGCTATTCTTCAGTCCACCTTAAAATACACAGACAATTGGCATTGCTTTCAAAAGAGTTACGGAGATGTTTGGAACAGCAATCTCATTACACCAAATACCCCTTTTAACACAACGAACTATATTATGTCCAAAAAATATTAATGTTGATCACATTAATAACCAGGTCATTTCATTACTTCCTGGAGTGGCACAGCTCTTTCTAAGCTCTGACAAAGTTGACTCTGATGTCGACAATGACCATCTTAATTTCCCCTTAGAATATTTGGACACTATTAACCCAGCCGGATTACCACAACACAATTTTAGCCTTAAAAACGGAACAATAATCATGCTATTAAGAAACCTTAACACTAAACAGGGTTTATATGGTGGTACACGTTTAGTCGTCAATACCATGCCACACAATGTTATTGAAGCAAAACTTCTTACAGAATCACATGCTAACAATACTGTTCTAATTCCTGGAATTGACCTTACAAGTTCTGACCTGGAATTACCTTTTACACTTAAACAGCGACAGTTCCCCATTAAACCTGCCTTGACCATGACCATCAACAAATCACAAGGACAAACCATAGACAAAGTTAGCATCTACCTCTCTGAGCCCGTTTTTGGACATGGACAACTTTATTTGCTTCCTATATGCGTCATCTACACCTTCACACTATGCTATATCTCATTCATACATCACGCTCTTTGTAATTTCACAACACCAGGGGTTGGCGAGCGAAGCGAGCAGGGGGCAGAGCCCCCTAGTTGTTTATATTACTCAAGGACTAAACTATTCTCCTTCATACTGTACCTTCTGTCTTTGTCCCTTTCTCCTACAAAGTTTTATTTTTATGTCTAGTGATTTATTGTGGATTCAATGTAAGATAATAAACCTTTGATAGGATGATACTCCATTAACATGAAAAGACCCTCTTGGACACGCTCCCAACTCCTTGCAGAGAAATATGACATGAACAGGACAGGGAGGCAGGAATTGTGGTTGGGGTTGCAAGAGCACATTCAGAAGTGGACAAACTTTATGAAAGTTTGGTTCATTTTAAGTTAGTGTGCACTAGTAAAATAATGGTAATTGTTTTTCTATAGGCCTTGCTTTCTTTAATGCTTGATAGAGGTTGGTATTGCTTTGCTCTTTAACTGCTAATTGTAATTATTCAGCTTTATACTTTATCTATACTAATAAAAGGCAAAGCCCTCACTGACTCACTCACTCACTCATCACTAATTCTCCAACTTCCCGTGTAGGTGGAAGGCTGAAATTTGGCAGGCTCATTCCTTACAGCTTACTTACAAAAGTTAGGCAGGTTTCATTTCGAAATTCTACGCGTAATGGTCATAACTGGAACCTCTTTTTTGTCCATATACTGTAATGGAGTGCACCTCAATGGCCGTGGGAGGCAGACTTGCGTATCGCGTCATCACGCCACCCACGTAATCACGTGAACTGACTGTGAACAAAGTACGTACAAAACAAGGAAGAGCCCCAAAGAGCGCTGAAGAAAACATTCATTACACAATTGAGAAGGCAGCGAAACAATAAGAAGCGAGCGAGGTGACGCATACAAGCATATTCATAAGTGCAGCTACAACCGTAAATTTAAATTAAGTTTATAGAAACGCTCCTGCTACCGTTTGCAATACCATATTCGCGACATTCAAGTTTAATGAGAAGACACGAGGGCACCGTGTAAACCTAAAGTTTAAATTAAGTTCATAGACCTACAAAAGGTTGCCATTGATTTGAGGCAAGATTGCTTTTCTCCCGTACAACTATACGTTGCATTCTTAACAGTAACAACAACAACAACAACAACAACATTTATTTATATAGCACATTTTCATACAAAAAGTAGCTCAAAGTGCTTTACATAATGAAGAAAAGAAGAATAAAAGACAAATAAGAAATTAAAATAAGACAACCTTAGTTAACATAAAAAGGAGTAAGGTCCGATGGCCAGGGTGGACAGAAAAAACAAAAAAAAAAACTCCAGAAGGCTGGAGAAAAAAAATAAAATCTGTAGGGGTTCCAGGCCACGAGACCGCCCAGTCCCCTTTGGGCATTCTACCTAACATAAATGAAATAGTCCTCTTTGTAGTTAGGGTTCTCACGGAGTCACTTTATGCTGATGGTTATACAGACTTCTGGCTTTTAATCCATCCATCATTGTTGGAACATCATGGTGCTTTGGGTAGATGGTGGTGGCACAAGCCACCACCAATAGGACACCGGAAAAGGAAACAGAAGAGAGAGTAGGGGTTAGTACAAATTTTGAATGAATAGTTATTATAATGAATTGGATATACAGAGTGTCAGGATTAAATTACAGTGAAGTTATGAGAAGGCCATGTTAAAGTAATGTGTTTTCAGTAGTTTTTTAAAGTGCTCCACTGTATTAGCCTGGCGAATTCCTACTGGCAGGCTATTCCAGATTTTAGGTGCATAACAGCAGAAGGCCGCCTCACCACTTCTTTTAAGTTTTGCTCTTGGAATTCTAAGGAGACACTCAGTTGAGGATCTGAGGTTGCGATTTGGAATATAAGGTGTCAGACATTCCGATATATAAGACGGGGCGAGATTATTTAAAGCTTTATAAACCATAAGCAGAATTTTAAAGTCAATTCTGAATGACACAGGTAACCAGTGTAGTGACATCAAAACTGGAGAAATGTGTTCGGATTTTCTTTTCCTGGTAAGGATTCTAGCAGCTGCATTCTGCACTAACTGCAAACGATTGATGTCTTTTTTGGGTAGTCCTGAGAGGAGTGCATTACAGTAATCTAGCCGACTAAAGACAAACGCATGAACTAATTTCTCTGCATCTTTCGATGATATAAGAGGTCTAACTTTTGCTATGTTCCTTAGGTGAAAAAATGCTGTCCTAGTGATTTTATTAATATGCGATTTAAAATTCAGATTACAATCAACGGTTACCCCTAAGCTTTTTACCTCCGATTTGACTTTTAATCCTAATGCATCCAGTTTATTTCTAATAGCCTCATTGTATCCATTATTGCCAATCACTAAGATTTCGGTTTTTTCTTTATTTAATTTGAGAAAGTTACTATTCATCCATTCTGAGATACAGGTTAGACATTGTGTTAGCGAATCAAGAGATTTGGGGTCATCAGGTGCTATTGATAAATACAGCTGTG